>NC_045447.1:83462101-83800825 GCF_002776525.5 Piliocolobus tephrosceles | reverse complement strand
GAAGGAAGGAAGGAAGGAAGGAAGGAAGGAAGGAAGGAAGGAAGGAAGGAAGGAAGGAAGGAAAGAAAGAAAGAAAGAAAGAAAGAAAGAAAGAAAGAAAGAAAGAAAGAAAAGAAAAGAAAAGAAAAGAAAAGAAAAGAAAAGAAAAGAAAACGAAAACTACAGACTAATATCCCTGATGAACATAGATGCAAAAATCCTCAACAAAATACTAGCTAACCAAATCCAACAGCATGTCAAAAAAATAATACACCATTTTCAAGTGGGTTTCATACCAGGGATAAAGGGATGGTTTAACACACGAAAGTCAATAAATGTAATACATCACATAAACAGAATTAAACACAAAAATCATACGATCATCTTAATAGATTCAGAAAAAGCATTTGATATAATCTAGCATCCCTTTTGGATTAAAACCCTCAGCAAAGTTGGCATAGAAGGGACATATAAAAGCCATCTGTGAAAAACCCACTGCCAACATTATACTGAACGGGAAAAATTTGAAAGCATTCCCCTTGAGAAATGGAACAAGGATGCCCACTTTCACCACTTCTATTCAACACAGTACTGGAAGTCCTAGCCAGAGCAATCAGACAAGAGAAAGAAACAAAGAGCATCCAAATTGGTAAAGGGGAAGTCACACTGTTGCTGTTCACTGATGATATGATTTTATACCTAGAAAACCCTAAAGACTTGTCCAAAAAGTTTCTAGACCTAATAAATACATTCAGTAAAAGCTCGGGATACAAAGTTGATATACATAAATCAGTAGCTATATGCCAACAATGACCAAGCTGAGAATCAAATCAAGAACTCAACTCCTTTTACAATAGTTGAAAAAAAAATGCTTAGGAATATACGGAACCAAGGAGGTGCAAGATCTCTACAAGAAAAATTGCAAAACACTGCTGAAAGAAATCATAGATGACACAAACAGTTGTAAACACATTCCATGCTCGTGGATGGGATGGATGAATATTGTGAGAATCAATATTGTGAAAATGACCAACTGCCAAAAGCAATCTACAGATTCAATGTAATTCCCATCAGAATACCATCATTCTTCATGGAACTAGAAAAAGCAATCCTAAAATTCATATGAAACCAAAAAAGAATCTGCAAAGCCAAAGTAAGACTAAGCCAAAGGAACAAATCTGGAGGCATCACATTACCCAACTTCAAACTATACTACAAGCCTATGGTTACCAAAGCAGCATGGTACTGGTATAAAACAAGGCATGTAGACCGATGGAACAGAACAGATAACTCAGAAATAAAGCCAAATACAGCCAACAGTAAAGAAAAACATAAAGTGGGGAAAGGATACCCTATTCAACAAATAGTGCTGGAATAATTGGCAAGCCACATGCAGAGAATGAAGCTGGATCCTCATCTCTTATCTTAAACAAAAATCCACTCAAGATATATCAGAAAGTTAAATCTAAGACCTGAAACCATAAAAATTCTGGAAGATAATATCAGAAAAATTATTCTAGACATTGGCTTGGAGAAAGAGTTCATGACCAAGAATCCAAAAGCAAATGCAACAAAAACAAAGATAAATAAATGGGACCTAATTAACCTAAAAAGCTTCTGCACAGCAAAATAATAATATTAATGATAATAATAATAAGCACAGTAAACAGACAACCCACAGAGTGGGAGAAAATCTTTGCAAACTATGCATTCAATAAAAGACTAATTCCAGAATCTACAAGGAACGCAAACAAAACAGCAAGAAAAAAAAATCCCATCAAAAAAGTAGGCAAAGGACATGAATAGACAACTCTCAAAGGAAGTTAGACAAATGGCCAACAAACATGAAAAAATGCTCAACACACTAATTATCAGGGAACTACAAACCAAAAACACAGTGAGATACCACCTTACTCCTGCAAGAATGGCCATAATTTAAAAAATTTTTTTTAAAAATCAGATATTGCATGAATGTGGTAAAAAGGGAACACTTCCACACTGCTGGTGGGAATATAAATTGTACAACCACTATGCAAAACAGTACGGAGATTCCTTAAGTAACCAAAAGTAGAACTATCACTTGATCCAGCAATCCTACTCCTGGGTATCTACCCAGAGGAAAATAAGTCATTATATGAAAAAGACTCTTGCACATGCATGTTTACAGCAGTACAATTAACAATTGCAAAAATATGGAACCAGCCTAAATGCCCATCAACCAATGAGTAAATAAAGAAAATACCATATATATTTATATATATGTATTATATACACACACACACACACACACACACACACACACACACACCATGGAATACTACTCAACCATAAAAAGGAATGAAATAATGACATTTGCAGCAATCTGGATGGAGTTGGAGGCCATCATTCTAATTCTAAATGAAGTAATTCAGGAATGGAAAATTAAGCATTGTGTGTTCTCACTTATAAGTGGGAGCTAAGCTATGAGGATGCAAAAGCATAAGAATGATACAATGAACTTTGGGGACCTGGGGGAAAGGGTTGAAGGGGGGTGATGGATAAAAGATAACACATTGGATATAGTGTACACTGCTCCGGTGATGGGTGCACCAAAATCTCAGAAATCACCACTAAAGAACCTTTCCATGCAACCACCTGTCCCCCCAAAACTATTGAAATAAAAATTTTTGAAATGAAAAGTAGCCAAAAAGAAGAAACTAGAAAAAGTAGTGGAAACTAAATCCGAAGTAAATGAAAGGAAGGGAATAGTAAAGATTGAACAGAAATAAATGAAACAGCAGCAAAATAGAGAGCCTGTTATTAATTCTGCATTGCTAGGGCTGCATTCATGCTATTACAGTAGATGTGAGTAATTGGAACAGAGCATATGACTCACAAAGTCTAAAATATGTCCTATCTAGCCCTTTAACAAAAGATTTGGAAGAATTCTGGTTTCTGCTCCAACATGTAAAAGCTTCAAAGTCTTCACTCTCATCCTTACAATAAGACAAAAGGTGAAACTGAAAATAAATTACTTTTCTGAGATCTGTTAAAAAATTAAGGTCGCAGAACAAACTGCCACCCAGAAATCTAGAGAGAAGAAAATACAGAGAATCACAGCTGATATCAGCTTGCCTGGAGCGGAAGACATCGAATCCATAAACTGGTATGAACATTTAGTGGTAATCTTGACCAAGCTGCTGGAGTCTGAGTGTGGACTTGCTCTAAACTGAGAAAATCCCTGGGGGCCCAGTCTTAGGGGTCTCCCATACTTTTATATTTCCTGGATATTTTATATCCAGGAACCACACCAGGCTTTCATGGAGATGACCCCAGAACAACACCCTCCTCACATTTTAGTCAAGAGGAGGGGCATGTTGAAATATACCCCAAGCAATCTTCATAATAAGAACCAATGCTCCAAGTGAAATGATGCTACCAAGTCTTTTGACAAAAGAAAGGGCAATTACCCAATCCCAGCCCCCTTAGCTTCCTTATCTCACCTAAGAGAAGTAAAAGGCTAAGAAGCACTACTGAAAGTCAAAGTCCAAGGACTCAGGCCCACTAAATGACTTAGAGTTAATCATAAAATTATAGATTCCTCTCCCACAGGACCTTACCACATCACCTGCAAGGCTCCAGTTTATACCAATAGATTTCAAAAAGTGACAGGACACAGATTCTATCTAAGAAGTTCTTAGGAAAACCTAAAGATAACAAGGAAGAAAAATACAAGTACACCTGAGGAAACTGAATCCACTGGCACTTACGGTTTCAGCAAACATTAAACACAGCCCTGCTCCTGGCCATATGACCATTATAACTTCTCTATTATCCCACACATTATACCCAGTTTTTAGCAAAAGATTACAAGGCAAGCTAAAGGGCAAGAAAAAGCAGTCTGAAGAGACAAAGCAAGAACCTCCATCAAAACCACGTCCTGTGGGAGGGGGAGTGGAGGAGAAGAATAATGAAAACATTCTGGCTGGGTGCAGAGGCTTAAACCTGTAATTCCAGCACTTTGGGAGGCCAAGGCGGGTGGATCACATGAGGTCAGGAGTTTGAGACCAGCCTGGCCAACATGGTGAAACCCTGTCTCTACTAAAAATACAAAAATTAGCCAGACTTGTTTTCAGGTGCCTGTAGTCCCAGCTACTCGGGAGGTTGAGGCGAGGAGAATTGCTCGAACCCAGGAGGCAGAGGCTGCAGTGAGCCAAAATCAAGCTGCTGCACTCTAGCCTGGGTGACAGACGGTGACTCTGTCTCAAAAAAAAAAAAAAAAAAGGAAAGAAAATATTCTGGAATTAGTGGTAATGGTTGTATAACCTTGTTAATACACTAAAAACCACTAAATTATATGTTTCAAAGGGTGAATTTTATGTTTTGTGGCTATCTTAATTTAGAAAATAATTTTAAAAAGACTTACATAATTATTTATAACTTTTTCCAAAATGAAGGTTTTCCTATATTCTCCATGCTCACACAATTGGTGAAAAACAACATCAAATTATAGAATAAAATATATCTATGGTAATTGTGAAAACTGAGAAATTTTAAGAATTATGATTCCTTTTTTTTTTTCTTTTTTTGAGACGGAGTCTTGCTCTGTCACCCAGGCTGGAGTGCAGTGGCACAATCTCGCCTCACTGCGAGCTCTGCCTCCCGAGTTCACACCATTCTCCTGCCTCAGCCTCCCGAGTAGCTGGGACTACAGGAGCCCGCCACCTCGTCCGACTAGTTTTTTCTATTTTTTGGTAGAGACGGGGTTTCACCGTGTTAGCCAGGATGGTCTCGATCTCCTGACCTCGGGATCCGCCTGTCTCGGCCTCCCCAAGTGCTGGGATTACAGGCTTGAGCCACTGCACCCAGCCAAATTATGACTCTTATTACATTCTTTGCTACTCGTAACATGAACAATAAAAAAGTAATACATTGTCTCATTTTTTTCATTCAATACATATATACTTAATATCTGCCTCATATAAGGAACTGTACCACGTTGTTGGGTTACAAAAATGAATTTGACAACTGCTTCAACTTAGTAAAAGATATTAGAGATTTACAAAAATAACTGTAAAACAAGGTCATATATAAAAAGTGCCAAACAAAGGCTATACAAAGTATAGCGGAGTCCAAGATTATAGGAGAGCATTTCTTTTTTCTTTTTTTAAAATTATTATACTTTAAGTTATGGTATACATATGCAGAATGTGCAGGTTTGTTATATAGGTATACATGTGCCATGGTGGTTTGCTGCACCCATGAACCCATCATCTGCATTAGGTATTTCTGCTCATGCTATCCTTCCCTTTGCCGTCCACCCCGTGACAGGCCCCGGTGTGTGATGTTCCCCGCCCTGTGCCCATATGTTCTCATTGTTCAACTCTCACTTATGAGTGAGAACATGAGGTGCTTGGTTTTCTGTTCCTGTGTTAGTTTGCTTAGAATGGTGGCTTCCAGCTTCATCCATGTCCCTGCAAAGGACATGAACTCTTTCTTTTTATGGCTGCATAGTATTCCATGGTGTGTATGTGCCATATTTTCTTTATCCATGGTGTGTATGTGCTACATTTTCTTTATTCAGTCTATCGTTGATGGGCATTTGGGTTGGTTCCAAGTCTTTGCTATTGTGAATAGTGCTGAAATAAACATATGTGTGCATGTGTCTTTATAGTAGAATGATTTATAAACCTTTGGGTACATACCCAATAATGGGATTGCTGGGTCTATTTCTGATTGTAGATCCTTGAGGAATCACCACACTGTCTTCCATAACGGTTGAACTAATTTATACTCCCACCAACTGTGCAAAAGCGTTCCTATTTCTAGGAGAGCATTTCAAACTGAGGTGATTAATGAAGGCTTCATGGGAAAGGTGACAGTGGAATTGGGTCTTTGTTTGTTCAGCTCACTCAGCACTACATTTGCAGTGCTTACTGTATTCAGGAACTGTACCAGGTGCCAGGGAAACAACAATAAAGATGAAATGGATTATCTCATTTTGTTATGTGATAAAACCCAGAAGTGTAGAAGCATATATATGCGTGTGTGTGTGTATTTATGTATTTTTGTATAACTAAAACCATGTGTAAGTTAATAAGAACACTCTTGAAGAATGAGTGGATTTCAACAAAGAAGCATAAATGCTTTCAGTGGCTCCAACTCTTCAGAATTTTTTTTTTTTTTTTTTTTTTTTTTTTGAGACAGTCTTGCTCTGTCACCCAGGCTGGAGTGCAGTGGTGCAATCTTGGCTCACTGCAACCTCTGCCTCCTGAGTTCAAGCAATTCTTCTGCCTGAGCCTCCCAAGTAGCTGGGATTACAGACACGCGCCACCACACCCAGCTAACTTTTGTGTTTTTAGTAGAGATGTGGTTTCACCATGTTGGCCAGGCTAGTCTTGAACTCCTGGCCTCATGATCAGCCCGCCTCGGCACTGCCAAAATATGGCCTCAAGGTTCCTCATGATTAGGCCTCTAAATTCCAAGTGACTTCCCCTAATATTTCTTTATTACATTTATACATGTAGGTTATTCTACCCTTCCCTAATGTTTCCCATCCTTTCCTTTCATCCATCCATCCATTTAAGTACTCAGAGCCCACTATATTGCAATGCAACATACACAGTGGTACATAAAATAAACAGGACAAATACAGTTCCAGCCCTTGTGAAGTTTACATTCTGTAGATGGACAAACATATGGAACTAATTAGACAACTGTTTAATTGCATTCGACATATGCAGGAGTCTATGAGAGTATCATGAGGGCTTTTACTCATTTATTACTTTGAGGGATTCAACTTTATGTGCAGGAATTAGCCAGCAGTACCCTAGATACCTTGCTAAACACATGCGCCACAGTGAATGGAAGATAAACCCTTAAAACATTCAAGGGCCTGCCACCTTAGTGAAGTTTCTAGGAGTCCATTAGCTGGGGCATGGCACAACATTTCTACCAAGGTGAAGGGCAAGTTGCCTCATCTTGTGCACTCTACCACTGAGAAGGAGACACATGGGATACTTTGGATTCAGATTGTGACATATACCCTAGTTGAATGTTCTACTGTGAGTCACTTACTGAGTAACCCATAGATTTGAATGGATTCCAGAGCAACAGAAGCTTCTGTTGCAGCTCTAAGCTTCTATGCAAGCTGATCTTGGGCCATATGACTCAGCAGACTGAATGGTGCTGAAAGAGCACATTGAAATGTTCTAACAGAAGCGAATAAAAAATGCCATGGCAATACCCCTTGGGTTTTGGGGGAAAAGCCAACTCTTTTCTGTTGATAAGCATTATACTTTTGAGAAACAGTTCTGGGGTTGCTGCGGGGCCCCCAGGACTGAATACCTGACTAAGAAACACTAACCAGTCATGTGACATGAACTGTCCATAGAGAGCTACGGCGTTACCTGACTCAGGACCACAATGCTGTAATGAGATACACAAGATTATGCTCAAGCAGTTCCCAAAGACACAAGTTGCATGAGTAAGTGACCCAGACACCCTCAGTATCAGCGGGTTCTGCATTCCTGGATTCAACTAAATGATGATAAAAAATATTCAGAAAAAAATAAAAACATAGTACAGATTAAAATAATCAATATAGTATCACAACCATTTACATAGCATTTACATCTTATTAGGTATTTTAAGTAGTCTAGAGATGATTTAAAGTATAGGCTGGGCGCATTGGCTCACGCCTATAATGCTAGCACTTTGGGAGGCCGAGGTGGGTGGATCATCTGAGGTCAGGAGTTTGAGACCAGCCTGGCCAACATGGTGAAACCCTGTCTCTACTAAAAATACAAAAAATTAGCCCGATGTGGTGGCACATGCCTGTAATCCCAGCTACTTGGGAGGCTGAGGCAGGAGAATCGCTTGGACCTGGGAGGTAGAGGTTGTAGTGAGCCGATATTGCCCCGTTGCACTCCAGCCTGGGTAACAAGGGCGAAACTATATCTCAATAAATAAATAAATAAAAACAAAGCATATAGGAAGATGTGCATAGGACATATACAAACATTGTGCCATTTTATATAAGGGACATGAGTATGTACAGATTTTGGTATCCACAGGGATCCTGGAAATAATCCTCCACAGATACAGAGGAATAACTGTACTGACCTCTAATGTATTGATATCTTTCCCTCAATTTACATGTATGGCCACATGGAGAATTCTCTATGATATGTGACTGAGGAAGAGAAAATTTGGGCCTCATTTGGTTTCTAAACAGCTCTCCACAATACGTTGGTACTATCCAAAAGTGGATGGCTTTAGCATGACAGTCTCACTCAGAAATAGTCTTTAATAACTGAGAAGGGAGATTCTCCAAGTAGGCAGAACTTCAGACTGTATATCTAGCAGTCCACTTAGACTAAAAGAAGACATGGCAGAGGAGTAGATCAACATTGATCCACGGACAGTGGCTAACAGTTTGCTTAGATAGTCAGGGACTCTGGTATATTTATGTGACCATTAATACTGCGTGTCAATTTGATTGGATTGAAGGATACAAAGTATTGATCCCCTGGGTGTGTCGGTGAGGGTGTTGCCAAAGGAGATTAATATTTGAGTCTGTGGGCTAGGGAAGGCAGACCCACCCTTAATCTGGTGGGCGGAACCTAGTCAGCTGCCAGCAAAGACAAAGCAGGCAGAAAAAAACTCAAAGGACGAGATGGGCCTAGCCTCCCAGCCTACATCTCTTTCCTGTGCTAGATGCTTCCTGACCTCGAACATTGGACTCCAAGTTCTTCAGTGTTGGGACTCGGACTGGCTTCCTTGCTCCTCAGCTTGCAGATAGCCTATTGTGGGAGCTTGCTTATAATACTTAATAAACTCTTGTCTCTCTCTCAGTATATATATATTAATAGGATGTATTATATCCTATGGGATATATATATCCTATTAGTTCTGTCCCTCTAAAAGAACCCTAATACAATGTATGAACTAATTATACAGGAATTAGCAAAATTTGGTAATTGATGATAAAGAAGTTTGGGGAAGAGGTATGAGGAGAGACCTCTTTGAATAGGCATAGATTCTGGTGTTATTTATGTTCTATATGAAAGCTCAAAAAAGGCCATCCATTGCAGAAAATGTTCAATAATCAGTACAAAATGTTCTATGGCTAATACTCAGCCTCTTTCCCTAGCCACGACAATGTTTGCTTTATGGGCTCATGATAATAGTGGCCATAGAGATTATACTATGCACAATAATGCAGGTTTTATTCCCCCTCCAACCCCCATGCAAAGCCGATCTTGTTAGAGTCATTGCTAGGTGCCCAAGCTTTCAACAGAAGGGACCAAAAGGAACCAACAAGCTACCTGATGGCAGGTTGTTTATAATGGATTCTTCCATCATCGGGACAGCAATTTGATGTTTTCCTGCCCCAGTTTCTTCTTCATCACTATCCATAGATAAACTGAATGCCTTGTTTACTATCATGATACCTGATATAGTTTAGATATATGTGTCATTTAAATCTCATGTTGAAATGTCATTTCCTACCCCATTAATATATACATGTAACTACTATGTACTCATAAAAAATAAAAATGAAAACAGTTTTTTCAAAAAAGAAATGTTGTCTCCAGTGTTGGCAGTGGAGCCTGGTGGGAGTTATTTGGATTGTGGGAGGCAGATCCCTCATGAACGGTTTGGTGCTTTCCCCTTCATTAGGGAACTCTAGCTCTGAGTTCACATGAGATCTGGTTGTTTAAAAGCATGTGGAACCTGCCCCTTTTCTCTCTTACTCCTGCTCTCACCATGTGAGACACCTGCTCCCTTTTTGCTTTCTCCATGATTGTAAGCTCCCCGGGGCCTCCGCAGACACCAAGCAGATGCCAACATCATGCTTCCTGTAAAGCCTGTGGAATCATGAGTGAATTAAACCTCTTTCCCTTATAAATTACCCAGCCTCAGGTATTCCTTTTCAGCAATGCAAGAACAGCTTAATACAGTACCCCATTTAACACACGATAGCTTTTCTTTTCAAGATAGGCAAAGCACCATCTTCTATTCCATATTCTCTTCTGCAATGTGACCTTCACACTATCCCATGGGACTTCCTCCATCCCCTTGATTCTGGGGAAGTACTGTGACCACTTTGACCATTTTAATACTGCAAAACTGATGCTATGCCCTTAACCAACCTAAGCTCTCATTTCCTGCCTTTTGGAAGCTAGCTGCTGTGTATCATTTCCTGAGCTCACTATGCTCTGAAAAGCCCTGGAGCATGAGATGCCAGTTGAAAAGAGAGAACAAGAAGCACCACAGCACCAGACATGTGAGTAAAGAAACAATCAGACATCTAGGCCAGTCAAGGCTTTTGATGACTTCAGTCCCAGCCATTATCTTTCTATAACCGCATAACACTAACAACTGCCCAGTTGGTCCCAGTCAATCCACAGAACTGCCAGAAATAATAATGTTTTAAGTCACTAAGCTTGAAGTTTGTTTGTTACACAACAGTACATAACTAGCATACCTAATTTTTGACCAATGAACTCATTTTAAAACAAAAGGAGCATAGGAATAGGGTTCATACCCATGGGATTCACTGACCATAACATATCCCACCATTCTAAAGCAGTTTACTTAATTAGGCAGTAGAATGAACTATTGAAGTCTCAAATACAGTGTTAGATTGGACAGCACAATGTGGGTTGTGGTGCTGTCTTACAAGATCGATATGCAATCTGAAGCACCATCCAGTGCCTTATGTCATATTTTCCATAACCAGAATACATGTATCCAGGGACCAAGGGCAAGTGGCTTCTCCTACCTTTACCCCTAATGAATCTCACAGTTTTTTTTCATTCACCAAAGCAAAATAAGTGAACTGTACTGAATTGTCTGTTGGCAACTTGGGATTGTCACTCAGGCATTATCATTACCTCTTTATAAATTCTCCTTCATAGTGTAGCAGAGTTTGCTAGTAAGAACACAAGATTTGGAAAGCAGAAAGAAGAGACCATTATTCTTCAGAGACAGTTTCAAGGAGAAGCATGTACAGAGAACCAACATGAGGTTTGACACACTTCTGGGTGAGTTTCTTGAGAAACACTTGAGTAGATGCTATGAAAAGAGCTGGTAGGAGCTTCCTAAAGGTTCTTGAGACTTGCAGTAGCTTCTGGACAAGGTATAGCCACCTGTTTTATTGCTGAAGACTGAGATATTTGATGACAGTTCCCCTGACTTTCTACCTCACCCTTCCAACAGGTATGTAAGCCTCGAATGACTTATATTAAAACCCTTTTACTTAGAATACAAAGTGTGACTTGTTTTCCTGACAGGACCTTAACTGATATACTTCGTAACACTTAAGTTTTTATTCTGCAAATATATTTAACATTCAGCCCAAAAAACTGTTCGTGTAGTACAATAAAGAACACAGAGTATACAGAGTGGAAAAAAATTGTGACTAGGCAGTCGTGTTCATTGTTGTCATTTGGGTAACCACCATCCTGAATCTGAAATCACTTTACAAACGTTGTAAGGTTGGTAGAAGTTATTAATTTGGCCTTCATTCAATTCCCCAGACATGCTAAGTTAGCTCTTCTGTTCTTAGGCTTTCACCCTAATGTTTCACCACTGGTGAGTTCTTTCCCTGCTTTTCACAGGGCTGGTTTCTTCTCATCTTTCAGGTTTCAGCTTAAACATCACCACCCAGAGCAGGCTTCTCTGACTGCAGCCTCCAAAGCTATGTCCTTACCCTGACACTTTTATCATCTATCATGGTACCCTGCTTTCTCCTTTTGTGCCATTTATTATAATTTTTCATTATATATTTGTCTGTTTACTTGAATATTGTCTATCTCTTCTATCAGACTGTAAGTCCCACAGAAGGCATGAACCATGTCTGTTTCTCTCGCCATTGAATATCTAGCAGCTGGCACAATGTCTAACACACAGTATCACTCATTAAAATTTATGGAATAAATCAAATTATTTGGCGTCTTGTCTTCTCAGGGATAGTGTTTAGCCTGTTCCTCCTATAAGCCCAAGAGATTATCTTTTGTACTGCCCTTTTTGCACACGGATGACTCAGAGGACTTATCATAGAAATTAAAGTGCTTAAAGTCAGAAGACATCGTTTGGAGTCTTATTCTTTGACATTCCTTCTTAAAATTCAGACTATCAGTCTCTATAAATATTATACTGCAAGTTAAGAGCATAAGTCAAATAACAAAAAAAGCTCATCATTTCCTATAGGTAATTTTGACTTGGTATGTCAGTAATGTAAGCAGAATAATACAAAGCAAAGATGGAAACGGATGACAAGGCATCTTAATTTCTTCACAAAAGTCATTAAAACTACTTCACTGTCCTCATTCCCTCCAGGGCCCTCAAGACATACATTAGGTTTTTCATTGTAAAAGTTTGGGACATCCAGAAAAGTATAAAGAATATATATTTATTGGTCTTAATTATCTCAATTCTATCATACGGAGATAATCATTGTTAACATTTTAGTTTGTAGCCCCCCATCTATTTTATATATATGTACAATTATATCTATATTATGTACAAATTATACTGTATATGTCAAATTAGGATTATATTGTATTGTATTTGTATTTGGTACTTGTTTTGGTCATTACATACCCACATTTTCCTCTATTATCAATTAGTCTTCTAAAATAAGAAACGTGTGGTTTTTGGGAGTGTGTGGGAAGACTGCCAAAATATATTCACAACCATGTAAATGATAATAATAGAAATGATCACTTAAAAAAATCAATATAACTATAAGAAAATTAGTATGCACATGAGATAGTTGGCTAATTAACAAATATATCATCTCCTTATTAATATATACTTTAAAAAACTTTTCTTAGGCCAGGTGCAGCAGCTCAAGCCTGTAATCCCAGCACTTTGGGAGGCCAAGGTGGGTGGTCAGGAGTTGAAGTCAGGAATTCGAGACCAGCCTGGCCAACATGGTGAAACCCAGTCTCTGCTAAGAACAATTAGCCAGGTGTGGTGGCGTGTGTCTATAATCCCAGCTACTCAGGAGGCTGGCACAGGGGAATTGCCTGAACCTGCACCACTGCACTGCAGCCTGCATAACAGAGTGAAACTCCATCTCAAAAAAAAAAAAAAAAAAAAAAAATCTTAAATTACAAGTGTTACTTTGCTCTTTACATTACATACTCAAATTGTCCTATGAAAATACCTCTAACACTTTGGTATATATTCTATTTATAATGTGATTTTCAATTATCTAAATAGCATCTTACCATATAAATTTATAATTTAATCAATCCCCTCTCATTGGGCATTTATTTACTGTATTTTATTATCAATAAATGAACATAAATCTTGTAGTTCTTCGACAAAATCACGCTAAATTTATTGTACCCTATTCTTGTATACATATATATCATTATTGAGGATTCATGAATTTCAAATCTTCTTTGGACTTCAGTTTTCTTATCTGTAAAACTAGAGAGTTGGCTCAGAGTTCTAATTATGCTCCAGTTCTGGAAAAAAAAAATACTATAAAGAGTTTGCATGTGGAGAGGGCATACACAGAATCATACAGAGGAATTCTGTTTCTGAAATACCTGTTTTACATCAAAATTTGGGGACAAAGTTTGATTTTTTCCCTGTTAAATAAAGTCTTTGGGGGAAAATCATTATTTCTGAGTGTGCTGCTTTGATCTCTGCCTCCAGAAATTGGGATTTATTTCCCACTGCCATTAGGATGCAAGATCCTGATTAAGAAAACTTACTAAGTTTAAGAATTTTAATTTAAGAACTGGTCTTACATTCTTAAACAGGATATTTAAAGTTGTCTTTTGCCTTGGAATCTAAACACACACATTCCACTCTTTTCACTGCTTCACTCCGGAACTTGTTATTGGTTAAAGTTTGTTTGGTTTTATTAACTCTTTTCTTTTTCTTTTCTTTTCTTTTTTTTTGAGACGGAATTTCTCTTTTGTTGCCCAGGCTGGAGTGCAGGGCGCAATCTTGGCTTGTTGCAACAACCTCCATCTCCTGGGGTTCAAGCGATTCTCCCGCCTCAGCCTCCCAAGTAGCTGGAGCTACAGGCATGCACCACCAGGCCCGGCTAATTTTGTATTTTTAGTAGAGACGGGGTTTCACCGTGCTGGCCAGGCTGGTCTCGAACTCCTGACAGGTGATCCACCCGCCTTGACCTCCCAAAGTGCTAGGATTACAGGCACGAGACACCGTGCCCGGCCAATTTTACTAATTCTTAAATCTGTCCCACCTCACCGGCTACAATTTTGTGAAACTTCTTTTTTTTTTTTTTTTTTTTTAAGACGGAGTCTTGCTCTGTCGCCAGGCTGGAGTGCAGTGGCGGGCTCACCACTTACTGCAACCTCCTCCTTCCGGGTTCAAGCGCTTCTCCGGCCTCAGCCTACCAAGTAGCTGGGATTGCAAACACGTGCCACCACGCCCAGCTAATTTTGTATTTTTAGCAGAGATGGGATTTCAACATCTTGGCCAGGATGGTCTCGATCTCCTGATCTCGTGATCCTCCCGCCTCTGCCTCCCAAAGTGCTGGGATTACAGGTGTGAACCACCACGCCCGATCCTATCTCACTTCTTTTGCAACTAGAAGGCCAAGTCCAGCCTTTATAAACATACCCACAGGAAATACTGACCACCGAGTATAGTAAATTTTTATTTTTCGTTTATATTTCTTAATCACTTTACATGCAATGGATAGTTTTTAGTTTTACAATCATAAAAACGACCACAAATGCTCTGCATATGTTCACATTAAACACACCATGAACTTCATGAATTTGTTCTTTTTTTTTTTAAGTTTTTTAAGATACAGATTTCTTTTTTTTTTCTTGTTTTTTTTTTTTTTTTTTTCTTTTTTAAGACGGAGTCTCGCTCTGTCCCCCAGACTAGAGTGCAGTGGCGCGATCTTGGCTCACTGCGAGCTCCGCCTCCCGGGTTCATGCCATTCTCTTGCCTCAGCCTCCCGAGTAGCTGGGACTACAGGCGCCTGCCACCACGCCTGGCTAATTTTTTTTTTTGTATTTTTAGTAGAGACGGGGGTTTCACCGTGTTAACCAGGATGGTCTCGATCTCCTGACCTCGTGATCCGCCCACCAGGATGGTCTCGATTTCCTGACCTCGTGATCCGCCCGCCATGGCCTCCCAAAGTGCTGGGATTACAGGCGTGAGCCACCGCACCTGGCCAAAGATGCAGATTTCACGGGTGGAAGAATAAAACTGAACTAAAGGCAGCCAGATTTTTCTACCACAGAGGAGCAAAAGAAAACCTGATACACAAAAATTTTAGTTATGGCATTTCAAAATCCTAAATAAACTAGAAAGCTCGTTTTTCCTACAAAAATTTATTTTTGCTGTTATGAGCAAACCCTGTCAGAGTCTTGATACTTTTTTTTAAATTCCAAAATTGACGCAAAGGCTACCAAATGTAGTAGAAAATGAAATCGAAAAATTTAAAAACGATTTCATTTCTACTTCCTACATCCAGATGGCAAATAACTTTTCCTTCACTTTCCTTTGTCTTCCTTTAATAAATTTAAGAATTTTCATTAATGTTTTTAAAAAGGGCTGCTTTCAGGTTCAGAGACCAAAATTGGCACAGTTAGAAAGGAGGTCACCAACACGGTCAAATAGGGACTCGCTCCGCCGCAACGCCTCTGGACCTCTTCATCTCTCCGGCAGGGAAAATAAAGCGGACAAGCTCTGAAAAACGCCCGGGACTAGACTGTTAAGAGGCCCTGCACCCTCAGTTGAACATTCCTTCGGGAGTGTCCGGGGACCTGACCAGGGGTGTTCAGGCAGGTGTCTGACACTCGGGGAGTGTGTCTTGAGGTTCCCTTTCTCCTCGGTCCCGAGTGGCCTAAAAATTAAAATAAGAAAATCGGAGGCCTGAGAGAACTTTGCAAACACACGTGCTGCATCTTCTCTGACGCTATGAAAGTCCGTTACTCGCGCGGAGGCGAACCACTCCACCCACTGGGAGGCCACCAGCCCTACCTAACGCCACGCCCAGGCCGCAGACAGGCTGACCCGGAAGTGCTCGGCGGCGGCTGCGGAGACGGGGGCGCGGCCTAGCCGGCGCACTCTCGGGCGCGCGCGCGCGCGCGCGATCTCCGCGAAACTCCTGCTGGCGGCCCGGCTCACGCGGAGGCGCGCCCGAACAGTCGCGGCCGCCGCCAACATGGCCGAGACCAGCGAGGAAGTGGCGGTGCTGGTGCAGCGGGTGGTGAAGGACATCACTAACGCCTTCAGGAGGAACCCGCACATGTGAGTCGCGCGCCTCCGCCACCTCCGAGGGTCGTCGGGAGCGGGCGGGGGCGGGGCCAAACGTCCACCCGACCTCGGGCGGCGGGCTGACCACGGGTCCTGGCCCACGCGCCCTTCTAGGGAGGAGGCAGAGCCGTGTCGGGCGCCGCTGGCCGGGCTTTCCGCTACCGGGACGCGCTCGCGGACGAGTCCCTAGAAGTGACCTCGAAAAATCGAAACGGAACGACTTTCTCTCTCCCTTCCCACCTTTTCATAGGAGTTCACGAAACTCCAAAGACTTCCCCCGTAGGTCCACATCCTTTCTCTGTTTAAGGTACACGGACGCACACAACAATGTGGGTCTGTGCATGCCTTGTAAACACAACTCTTGAGATTCATCCCGGTCATTGGCAAGAGGGGGTAACCGATCGTCTTAGTCTTAATGAGCCCTAAACCCCTCAGTTTACTAACTAAAGGTGGTTTGAGGCTGCTTTTGACTTTCGCCTTACTTGCCACAAAATTGTAAAGTGACTCCGATAAAACATTGTGTTTTGAAGGTGAACAGAGCATTCTCAAGAGAAGCTTCTGTGGGCGCAGTGTGGAGTCTGGGATAGTGTAAATGAAACCTCGATACTTTTTAGCATAAGCGGATTCATAGTTACAAGAAGCATGTTAACTCATTTTTATCCCAGCACTGCTGCCCTCTTTAACGGGACACTGCAGAACTGACACATGTATCTCTTCCATTTTACTTGAAGTACTCTTGGAAGATACCACAAGAGTCTACTTTTTGTAACACTTTGCTTTTGTGTAACAAGTGAAAAGAAAACTATTAGAGAGATCTCCATTATACAAAGGTGTAGGGAAGAAGCAACAGTGTACCTCCTTTCCCATACCTCTTCCTCCTCAAAGAAAAGAAACATGGCATTCAGTTCTGCATTATTTTCACTTTAGTTGTTTTTGGAGTTTATTTTTACTTTTATTCTTTAGACTGGAACTCAATTTTTTTTTTTTTAAGTATTCTAACCGGTTCAGCTTTTCTGCCTAAAAAAGTTGCCAAACTTGTATCTTACCAAAGTGTTCTTTTCCTCCAAGGAGATGATTGTAAAAGAGTTAAGAAGCCCTCGGATGTTTGCTCCCTTGTGGCACAGAATTGGAGACGTGCAACTGTGCCACATTAAAAACAACACTGCTGGCCTCAAAACACACCTGCCACCTCTGACAGCATCCACTTCCCTCCCCCTTAATTGACTGCTGCCCTTTTCAAAATAAGAGTGTTTGGAATGATTTCCTGGGAGTATCCATAGTGGTTGCTGAGCCTTCTAAAGAATGCTTTGATGCCTTGCTATATATCAGTCTTTCGATTTCTTTTTGAGAATGGGAGCCTTAGTGCATGTAAGAGACAACCTCAAAAAAAAAAAAAAAAAGTTGGACAAATGAAGAGTGTATTTTCTCATCACTGGTATTATTTTTCTAGAAGAAATTACAGCAGAGATTAGAAGTCTAATAAAAAATATCGTAATCATCTTATGTTCTCTTCTTTGAGGTAGACTAAAAGAGCATCATTATATTTGAAGAAACCAAGATTGAATGTTCATTGGCTTGGCAGTTTAACACAGTGCAGTTTGGAACACGTCCCAGTTCTTGTGGATCACATTTACGGAAACTCTTAAAGAACTTTAATGCCCCTCCCTAATCCTTTTTCTACTGTGAAACCTCATTAATATATTCACAATGTATAATTTATTAGTAATAAGGGTTTGGCTCATTCGAGATTTAAAACTTTGAGATAAGTTGGATATTCGGAATAATGAAATGATTTGTAATATGGATCTTAAACATTTGAATAGCTTACCTCATTGTTTAATACTAGTCATTAGCTATATTTGAGTACATATTCCCCACAGTAAAACTATTTTCAATAATATTACTATGCATCTTTTTAAGTGCTTTATAATTTGGGCTTTTGAAAATTGCCAGCACTTTCTTCCCTTAATTTAGCCCATTTACTCCCAAAATAAAGAGGCAGTGTTTCTTTTCTTTTCTTCTTTTAAAAAAAGCATTGTTTATCTGTGACGTTTGTATCTAACTTTACTGTATCTAATTACACTTTCAGTATTATAAAAGTTAAAAGTTTCCTTCTCCAAACTTAAGGTCGGTTGTAATTTTATTAGCCAACATCTACTTCATTGAATACACTGAGTTTGTTTATGTAGAAATATTTATGTGGGTTTTGTTACTGTATGATGTGAATAGGTACCTTCTCTCAGCCTCAGTTTCCTCTTGATCTTGTGAGGCTGATGAGAACACAGGAAAATCACCTCACACAGTGGTACTTAGTTGCCACTCAATAAATATTACACCTTCCCTGAATCTCTGTGTTCCTCACCAAAAATATATTGGCCAAATAATTGGTGAATATGAAGCACTTTATAAACTGGATAATACTATATAAATGCTGTTTGTATGGTTGACCCTTAGGTAATCATATCAGATTCTCTCAAACTGTAAACTTGACCTAGGGATAGTCTTTAACTTAGTGTATGGACCCTGTGCTAATGTAGAAGACAATGTTTACAATGTAAATAGTCATGTTAACATTATCTTATTCAGCAAGTTACTGTTTTTTCTATTAAATATTGAACTCTCACTGTTTATGAGGTGTTGTGGGTACCATCTTTACTATGTGAAATAGAAGTTTAAAATACAGTTCTTGAACTCAAGGCACTAACAGAAATTTATGTAATGGTGGAAATTTTCTGTGTCTGTGCTGTTCACTATGGTAGCCACTAGCCATGGTAGCTGTTGAGCAATTGAAACGTCCCTAATATGGACAGGAACCAAATTTTAAATTTTATGTAATTTAAATTGATTTGTACGTAGTGGCTCCATGTGCCCAGTGACTACTGTGATGGGTAGTGCAGGTGTAGATGAGACCTAAGACCAACTGCATGAATAGTAAATTAACACTCCAAAGTAGTTTATAGTAAAAGCTGGAGAGCAGCATGGTGAGCAAGTGCTATGGGAGTCTAATAGAAGTGGAGAGGAGGCTGGTTATGTCTGGGATAGGGCTCTTAGTGGAAATGGGTTTTAAGCCGAATATTAAAGTCTGGGTAGGATTTGTAGTCTCAGCGGGAGCCAGAGACCTCCGTAGGGAGCAGTGAATTGACTTAAAGACACAAACTGTGACTGAGAAGGTACAGTAGGGCCAGATTATGGAAATCCTTGACTCTCATTTAATTTCTTTCATTCCATTCATACATTCTGCAAAAGAGTACCTCTGTTTGACAGGCACAATGCTGGTCTCTGGGTATACAGGGTTCAAAGCTGGGTGGCTTAATGAACAAACCAGACATGGTCCCTGTCCTAATGGGATGTTAAGCAGTCAACGTACAGATTATGAAAAGAGTCAGAAAAAGTAAGAAGGGTACTTAGATCAACAACATGGACGCCTAATTTAGAGTATGAGGTCAAGATAGTTCTTTCTGAGGCAATAGCATTTAAACTGAATGAGACATGAGGGGTGAAGAACAGCTGGCTCATGGATGTACACTTCTAAGGCAATGGGTAGGCACCAGTGAACATTATTTAGTAAAGAATAATGAAAGGCAGTTTTAGATTGTCTGCAAGGTGAACTGAAGAATAGAAAGCCAGAGTCTACTGGGCTTCTTGTATCTGATTTTTATTTATTTAAATAATAGTGTAGTATAGTGTAAAAATTTGAGTTTAGAATTTGACAGTCTACGTTGTCAAACTGGATTTGAATTTTTGCTTGTCATTTATTAACTGAGTAGACAGACAAGACTCTTCGTCTGTAAAATGGGGTCAGAATTCCTACTTTATGAGATTATTGTGCAGAATAAAATAGTATATGTAAAACCTAACCGTGCCTGGCAAATAACAAACAATAAACAGTAGTAATTTGTGTAGCTTTTTCTAAATAAGGTCAGTAATATAATTTCAGTGAAACATTAAGTTGATAATCTTTGGAATTAATGAGAAAGCCTATAAGGTTTCTGAAGTATCTAAATCACCAGGAGAATTTTAACTATCAATATGCAAGGGTCGGTTCATTTAGATATTTTACTAGCTTTCCTTTTTGGTCATGCTGGAAAGAATTCCAGTTCTTTTGGGGGGTGGGAGCAGAACAAAACCAAAATAACTACTATTTAGATTTAAAAGGTTTTTACCATTTCCTGAATCCTGGGACTGTTTTCTGTTTGCTTGCTCCACATTACAGGATTCAGTTTTAGTATTTGGGTACCATCCATCTCTCCCAGAAGGTAAGCTGGTTGATACAACTTTTGTGGATAAGTGGCTGTATTCTAGTTGATGGTGTTTCTGAGAAGTATAGATAGGAGAAGCTATCTAAACATGAGGAACAAAGTCAGTATCAGTGTTAAGTGAACTGTGAACATCATCTGGAAGCCAGTGAATGGATCCCCATTGTGAAGTGAGGCACTCAGAGAGATGTATCATAGTGTGATCTTAAGTAAATGTGCTGGTTTATTCCACATTGCTCTGCCTTTGGAGCAGCCTGTGATGAAGGTAACCTAAAAAATGAGCACCATTAGAACTTGATTGCCATCCCAAACCATTATATCTTTAAAAATCCTACAATCTTCTTAGTTATGCAGGTAATCGAATACCTTGTTAAATACCAGGAATATAAATGGCCAGAAACCTAACAATGTAAAAGAGTGAAATTTATTGGTAGTGAAAGAGTGCAAACATTCCTCTCATAAGACTATTTTGTAAAGAAATAACTAGAGATACGTGTGATATGTATGGCACATTCATTGCAACCATTAAAAATATCAAAATTGATTATGTGGGAAAATATTTAATGTGGATTGCTCAGTTTTTTCCCTAAAGGATTATAGAATATGTTCAATATGATCCCAGTTTTTGAAAATACTTAGGAAAAAAGGATGTATACCCAGCTGGGCACAGTGACTCACACCTGTAATCCTAACACTTTGGGAGGCTGAGGTGGGAGGATCACTTGAGGCCAGGAGTTTGAGACCAGCCTGGTTAACATAGTGGGACTACCTCTCTCTCTCTACCTCTCTCTCTCTCTCTCCCCCCCCCATATATATGTGTATATATATAAAATATATATATATGGACTTCTTGAGCCCAGGAGTTGGAGGCTGCAGTGAGTGAGGATTGCACCACGTCACTCCAGCCTGGACGACAGAGCAAGATCCTGTCCCAAAAAGAAAAAAAAAGATATATATCCAAACATGTTAATAGCTAAAGAGGGATTGCAAGTGACTTTTAGTTTTTTTGTTTTTGTTTTTCCCTGAGTTTTCCAGTGTTTCTTGAGTATAGAATTGGAACTTAAATTTCCAGAAAAATAGAAGGAATTGATCTAAATCCTGTTTTGCTCTTCATTCTAGTTTCACGGGTTTAGGCTAAGAATTAGGAGGCCCTGATTCTTAACTTAGCCACTAGCAATATGACCTTAGGTAATCCTCATAAACCTCACTGGACCTCAGTTTCCTCATTAGATTAAATGACAGAGGAACGCAGTCCCTTCCAACTTTAAAATGATTCTGGAAGGAATCCTATTTGCAATTGGCTAGACAAAGTGGACTGTGACTTACAGGGTGAGACACAGAAGTCTGAAGTCAAACACACTATTATTTGGAAGCTTACTGACCTATTTGTCTTTACAAAGTACATGTAATGTGTTTTAGGAAGCAGCATAACACTGTATCTTAGGGTCGCATAACTTGACAAAGGCTTAAATTCTTTGCCTCGGCTTTCCCTTATCTATTAACCAACACACTCTGCTGGTGGACTAAAGGCTCTTAAATGGATTAATGGCACTGTATTTCATCTTTGCCTAGCACTTTGTAGTTTGCCACTTTCTTCACATGACATTATTTGGTTTCCATAACAGGCAGGGAAGATACTATTCCTGTATTTCAGATGAGGATACTGATGGCAAGTGACTTGCCAAATTCTCATTGCTTGTCAGTAGATAGAATGGGAACTAACTAGAACTCTGGACTTCAATCAAGTACTTTTGTCTTTACACCCTACCACCTCTTTTCATGTGTTTTTCCCCCCTAGTGCTCTACATTATCTGTTAAGACTGTTTTTATTCTCCTTACATGAAAACAGCTGCTAGGTTTCTCAGACATAAAATTTGAAAGCTGTATGAAATCTAGCCCATTTCCCTTACTGGAGATATAATACAGTTCTACCATTTTACAGATGAGGACACTGAAGTCTATAGAAGCCAAAATGACATGATACTGATATGTATGTATATGTGTGTGTATGTATATATATATATCTATTTCCATCCAGGACTTGGACACATGCTGTTTTCAGTATACTTTATTAGGAGAAAGTCAGAGATAATGTTCTTTTAGAGGGTCAAGAAGTGAAAACTATTAATTTGAATATTATCACTAAAGTACAAGGATAGTCAGCTTTTCAGGAAGCAGTTATTGGGTACCTGCTATATCCAAGCCATTCTTATTTTATAAAGTATTTCTTGAAAGAACAGCCAGTCAAAGCAGTGTGTTTTTTAATTGTGCCAGATGGCTCTTTCCTGTAGTTTAGATACCAAATTATTAGTTGGGCATTTTAATCCTAGTTTAATTAGTGAGCAAGATAGGTTTTTATATTGTGAATTTAAGTTAAAAAAAAAAAGATCCCCCCAAAAAACAAACCATACCCGGAAACAGGATTCTTTTATTCTTGTTACTATAACATTTATATTGTTGAATCTTGCAGTTCTTTGAAGTGCTGTAAGTAGATTATTATATCTCAGAGAACAGAATTTCCTGAAATAATCACATTGAGTTTATTTACTTACTTACTTTTACTTTATTTTTTAATATTCTTCATGTAGTAAAACACAAACATCAGAATATACCAGAGATTCAGTCATATATTAGTCAAATATAGCCAGATATGGCTAGGGGTCATAATAATGAATTAGATTTCAGGATACCACCAAATAGAGATGTAAAAATATATTTTGAAATACTGGGCATTGACCTCAGGTGCTCTTTCAGCTTTGTCCATATTCTTCCTATAGGACTTTGTTTATATTATTGGAGTGGTAAAGTGGTAACATTTTATTATGGATATTGACACAGCTCCCCAGCAAGACTTTAGCTCTTTGAAGTCTGAGACCACTTTGCTTTATTCTTTTTGAATTTTAGAACCTAACAAAGTACCCAGTACATTGTAGTTAATCAGAAAACTTATGATAGTATTGATACAGTATATCAAAACACTTTTGAGTCAACTGAGCCAATTGTAAGGATAAAAACCCATAGATCCCACAGCCTTCTTGAGAGTTAAATTAGCTTGAAAGAATTGTTAGTGTCTTGCAGCCCCTAAGATATCCTTTTTATTGATAAATCCCTGTGTCACTAATGAAGTGATCAGTAGAAAGTAGATTACCTCTAAGGTATCCAGTTTAGTTTCCAGGAGGGGTTTGATTTTAAATCCACAGCCTCCTACCAATTTGTGATAGTGGCCGAACAAAAAGACAGGGTGTTTCTCCTACTTTGTAATTGAACCAGTTTCCCTCTTTTTGGGTCTATCAAGCCACTGTGTTTTTGGTAAGGGGATGCCAGGGGCATAATACATAATGTCACACACAAACTCCGAAAACCAGTTCATTATTCTGCTTTTGAAAGACATGCTTAAAATATCTATATAGACACTCTAAAAACATTTATTTCAACTACTCTTATTGTTAAAAAGTTTCCTGTTATTCATTAATTAAACAGAGGACATTCTGATTGAGAAAGGATCCTTTGTATAGGCAAGAATTATAACTTCCTTTAGAGTTGAAAGGCATGTGACTGTGTTTTGCACAAATTTTTTATGTTTGCTGGTTCATTTACTAAGTAAGTCAAATGCCCCACATGTTGTTTATTAAATCTCTGTCTTTAATGCAGATTTTCAGCTTAAGTTGAGGTGGATTGAGGGATGTAGATGCTACCACAGATGAAAATGATTGAATTCTGAAATGTATTTTGTGTTTTAACATTTGGGTGATTTTTTAATTCAGGAAAGTATAAAGAAGAAAAAATGGCCCAAAATCTCACTGATAAAATAACTTTTTTTGATCCTTTGTTTCTGGTCCATATGCATTTATTAGCAAGCAAGCATAAACACATTTGTTAACATTAAAAAAATAGAAATACATACAAGTTATTAGATAATTGAAACTGTATAAAAATAAAATCCTTCCTTAACACCTTTCTCTCTCCAAAAATGTCTTGTTATCCTTCCAAAAAAATTTTTAATGCATTTATGTATCTTCTAAAGAAATTATACAAAAGGATTTGTGCTGTACACTGTGTTCAGCATTTTGCTTTTTTGTTTTTCATTTAATATATCTTGGCAACTTTTTTTATATCAGCATATGCAGATCTACCTCATTGTTTTTTTAATGACTTGATTATGTGGATGGGCCATATTTATTTTACTAGTCTTATATTGATAAACATTTAGATTGTTTCTAGTTTTGTTGCAACATTGCAGTGAACATCTGATTCATATATTTTGGTATGGGATAATTTCTGAGCAGTTGAATTGCTGGATCAAAGGTATGTTCATTCAAAATTTTGAAAGACTTTTTTTTTTAAGTTACCATCCAAAGGCAAGACCGGTTTTCACTCCTGTCTACAGAGAGTACAGCATACTTGTTTTCCCATGCCCTTGCCACTATTAACCTCTACCAATCCCAGTAAGTGAGCTAAATAATATCTTTAAGGAAGGGGGAAATATGTGGGGTTTTTAAAGTACTCTGAAATTAGAAAAATGTTGAAAAGGTTAGTATTCTTGTTTTTAATTCTTTTTTATGTTTTACATATTAAGAGATGAAATTGGCCTGATCCCATGTCCTGAAGCTAGGTATAACCGGAGTCCCATAGTCCTGGTTGAAAACAAACTGGGTGTGGAGAGCTGGTGTGTCAAGTTCCTTTTACCATATGTCCACAACAAGCTCCTTTTGTACAGAACAAGAAAGCAATGGCTGAACAGAGACGGTAAGTATGAATCATATTTTCTTCCTTTGGTTTTTAAAAGCGACATGGAATATACTAGGAAGAGCCCTTGTCTGAGGGTTGGCATTCCTGGATTCTAGTTCTGGCTCTTCTGTTCACTGTCTCGGTGGGTGCTAACCTTTCTGTCAAGTGAGTAGTTTGGACTCACCTGTACAAATTTTACAACCATAGTGATTATATGGAAGCCCTCAAGCAGAATTTCAGGGCACCTCCTGTAACAAGAGCAGTTCAGATTTTATCTGTTTATTTATTGGGGTCATTTGTAAGATTTAATTTGAAGGAAAATAATCTGAATGTCACTGAAGAAGACTCCAGTCCCTATAGGCTCAGTCTCTGGTTTCTATCCTTTAGTATTTTATAGGCAGCAAAACTCATTTTCATAGCAGTCCAAATGAGATAATACAGGCATGATGGTGGTAGTGATATTGTGAACCAGCCCAGTGATTTATGGATGTGCCATTCCACTGCAAGTTCCAACTGAGCTCTGGCCCTTTGTGTCCTGTTCCTGTGCTGAAATGAGCAAAACAAAACTATCCAGCATTCGCTTCTTCCATTTCTCTCAGACAGTTTTTTTTTTTTCCCCCACTGCATCAGACAATCCCTAATCATTCCATCTGGTCTCTTTTCTTGGTGTTCTGCCATATTAAGCCTCCATGTGTACAAATTCTGTTTATCGTTGTATGCCCACCTCAGGTCTCACTTTTTGGGAGAAGACTCATTTAACACCACATCCTTTACTGTTTTTTTAAAGCTTCTTCCCCTTCCCTCGTATGACAGTACCTTCAAAAGCTCTCAGTATGCCTGGAGGCTGATTTTGAATAAGAACTTTGTTTCCTAGAGAATTTTAGTTGCCAGTTTGGTAGCCATTACCAAGGGTCTACTTATACCAGATGGTGTCCTGAGTACTGTGGGGGATAAAAAGATGAATAAATACATGGTCCCTTTATTCAAGAAGCTTACGGTTGAGTGACAAACAATCTCTTTGGGGGTGAGAGATGTAGAGAAGAGTGTTGCCTATTGTATGACATACTGATTTCCTTGAATTTCTCTCAGCACTATCTGTAACATACTATCATTAATTGGTTAATAACACTTTTCCCTTTTTAGACCATAGAAAAGGACTCTCAAGGTTTAATGAGCAGTGGTTTCTATTTTCTGTGTGACTGTTTCACTCAATCCTTTGTTATATATTTTCTTATTAGAAGGCCGTGCCTAAGTTTAGTCATAGGCCAAATTTATGGCATAAACTTTTAAGGCATGGGTTTAGGGATAAACTTAAAGGTAAGCAAGTTTATCTGTTGTTAGACCCTCTTTAATTCTGCATTCCATCACCGTGCTGTAGTTTTCAATGACACTAAGGTAAAAAGTAACACCATATGGCGCCATCAAGTTACTTTTTGTCAAACAAAGCTGTATTGTTTATGTTCTGGTGCACAGAAATGCATAATCGAACCAATGTATAACTAACTTTAGTTGGGGGATAGAATGATTATCTTATAGAAAAGAAACTGAATTTTAAAAACTGAGAGGCTATAGTTGCCCATTTATGTATGCTAGCTCAACCTACCCTCTTTGTGTGGTCTTCCAAGTCCTCTTCATTTCTCTTGTTTTTGTCATTCTGGACGCTGTATTGCAGGCTTTGCTGTGTCTTCTTACCACATAGTTTTAGTTTTAATAGGCTCAAGATGAACCGTGCGGAAGATCAACTGGTTAAGCTCACTCACACAAATAGCTGGCATCTAAACTTTGAATTCAGATGCAACTGTGCATGTGTACGGAAGCAGCTTTTGATTTGATCCTAACCTATATCCTCATGGAAACAGTTTTTGATTTCACTATTTTGAGGGGGGTGGATAGTATGGTATCACATACTACTCAGGTTATATATTGTATTATCAGTAAATATAAGGAAGTGAATTTTGGGTTTGACAGAAAAATATATCCGAAAATGCTGAAAATAAAAGAGTATTCTGCCAAACTTATGAACTGAAGCAATTAGAGCACAGAGGTAAATCTTGCTAAGAAAAACATGTCAAAAATGTTAGGAAAAACCAATTATTTCATTAAAATGCTACACCTTTAAAACTGTTATAGAGAATATACATATATGAAGACCCAAGTGAAGAAAGCTGACAATTTCAGTAACAGTTTCTGAATATCTGTCTGTGTGATCAATCATGCCAGAATCCTAGGCATCTACCTAAAAATGTATTCTGTAAATGAAGGTGACCTTTACTCCTGGGATAGATTTTTTTCTTCCTAACCAAACTGAATTCTTGTTTTCATTAACCTGCTGAATTCCTTAGATGTTTAGGAATTATCCGTTTAGTTAGTTAGAGATTGACTTTTGTTTGTTTGTTTTTTAAGTCTGCGGTAGTAATACCCACATTCAGTTTGGGAGAGGACTGATTCTGTAATTCTGATGTTTGAGAAATCCATAACAGAAATAAGAAGCAGGAGGGAAGACCACAGCATTGGAGTTCTTTCTGGACAGAGCTCTCTGGTGTAGCTCTTCAGATGTGCCCTCCTGCTGTCTTTTCTTGCTCCTCTCTCTTTTCCACAGCCCCCACTTAGTCTGTATCTGAGGTCTCTCTTTAAAAGCTATCTTCTGCGCTCCATTTCTTTGGCTGACCAGGCCTTCGTTATTTCTCATCCAGACAAATTTTATTACCTCATAACTGGTCTACCCAATTTCCAGGCTCTTTTGTGACCCATGTCCATCATGCCAGTAGCCAGTCATTTCAGACACGCTTGAACAGCGTTTCTTAAAAACAGTTTGACGCTTTTCTGGAATACATTATATGCTCATCTTATTTCATGATACACACAGGATCAATGTAGAGTTGAAACTCCTTAGCATGGTATTCAAGGCCCTTCACAGTCTGTCCCCAGTCTTTCCTCCAGTTTATATTCAGCATCAGAGGTTGCAGATTCTCAGCACGCAGGTTGAAACTAATCTAGATACATTTTGGTGTGGCTTGTATAATGTCTTAAAAATTACTTTTTATTAGTTGGATAAATCTGATTTCTGTCTTCACTTGAAAAATCATAAGGCTTGGTTGAGTATACAACTTTCTACCTGGCAACAATTGGCTGGCACATATAGCCTCTACTCTTCTTAACTGGGCACGTCTGTTCCAGTTTATCACAGCCTTTTCAAGCTCTTGAGACACTGTGGCAGAGTGTTAGTTGACACTTCTTGTCAGATTTCCTTTGGTGCTTTTTTGACATTCATTTGAACCCTAGAAGCATTTATGTTAGCAGCTATTTGATACATATGTTCATTGCAGCCACAAGCAGCATTCTTCCATTCTTTGACTCTGTGTGTACTACTGCCTTACTTCCATGCCTTTGCTGAGGCCAGGCTCATGTCTTAATGTTGGCATTATCAGTGTGGTTGCCAGCACATGCACGTGCATGTACATGCACACACTTAACACTGTGAAGCCTTTTTGACTGCTTCAGGAAGCAAAAATTATTCCCTGCTCTCTTATGGGAGCCCTTTTTTCAGATGGCTCGCATAATAGTATCACTTGTCACACTGTATTTTAGCTGATTATTTAAACAACCTTTTTCCTGGCTGGAATGTGAGTTTATAGGAAAAGGGATTGTGGATCATTTTTGTTTATTCAGAACCTTTACGTGTTCAACAGACATTTGTCAAATGAGTAATAAGAGTTTGTAAGCAAGAGGTTTTAGCTTAATCTAGCTATTGATTCTGTGACTGTGTACTATAATAAACAAGGCCGCTCTGGTGTTTACCATATAGCTTTACTTCAAGCTTCACTTCTTGTGGTAACCTGAATGTATTTTGGAGGAAAAGAATTAGTGATTTAAGTTGGCCTTGAATTTATTTCTAGATGCACGAAAACCTTTCTCTGTTAGAGACAGTTGTCAAATTCAGTGACCAGTGACCATTACCAGGTGACTACTGGCCTTGGGCCATTTCTAGAATGCAGTGAGCAAGAAAAGCATGTTGATTTTTCTCCAACTTCTGTAGCATCCTTTTCTCTTCTCCCTGTTATAGCTGAAATTTAGCTACTTTTCTATGTATAATGTGCCCTGATTCTTTTTCTCCCTGTGACGTGACGATGGGTTAGGCATATATTGTAGTGTGTGTAACAAAGAAACATTTATTTGCTGGTATATGTTCTAGTGTTTGGAGAGAGACATGTTTAATTTCAAGAGGCTGTAGAGATTTCAGTAGCTCATATCTTTTTGGTGAAACTGCAGAGGAAATGGTATATTGTTGATGAAATTGAGAGAGTGAAATAGTTACAACCGTTGATTATACATGTTCTTTTTCAGGTCTTTGTTTCAGTCCTGACCTGCAGAAGGCAAAGTAATTGCCTGTAGTGTGGTAGAGTGAAAGAGCATCTGCTTTGCAGGACAGCAGACCTGGATTTAAATTGAACTCATCAGCACACTGAAGTCACTTAGCAATGACCTAGCAAATTACTTAACCTCTTTCTTCCTATTTGCACACCAAAAGAAGGAAATACTAATCAAGACCTCAGAGGGTTGCGAGGATCTCATTCTTTAATTATGTCTGATACTTCTAATCTAGTTACTTCTCCTAGTCCTTTCTCATTCCTGTCATTGCACTTTACCCCTATCTTTTATATCAGACTGGAATCTTTACTGAAGGAAGTCTTGTCTGAACCTGAGTCCTGAATGAGGAAGTTTTAGCAGTTTGTGAAAGAGGAGAAGAGAATGGCCTGTGGTTGTATATGTTACTAGGTACCACTGATGGTGGTTAAGGCTGTTGATGTTTTAAATTCCAAGACTCTTAAAGTCAAAAAGTATCCCTCTGCTCAGCAGTCACTGCTTAACCAGCTTAGGAGGTTCTTTTGCTCCCTCTGGAGGCATCCACTCCCAATATCATTTGTGGAGCTGGATTAGGAAATACAGTCTTTGTAACAGGAATTACCATTCAGTCCTTACTGTATGTTAGAGACTGTACTAACACTTCAAGGGTTTAGTCATCTAATATCCCCATGATAGCTCCATCTTACATATGAGAAGGACAGTAAGGCCTAGAGAGATTAAGTGATTTGCTCAAGAATTCCCAGTAAGTGATGGAGCTGGGCTGTGGCTGAACCCGGTAGCTGCTGTTGTTCTATTAGGGAGGGACCTGCCAGTAGAGGAAATGTTACTTTGATAAGTCTTCCTGTATCTTCACATAACCATAAAATGAAAAGCGGAGACTTAAGTACTTGCTGTGTCAGTTTTTGCCTTGTGCTGCTGTACAGAAGTCTCTCATGGAGGATGAAGTTCTTGTCTTGTGATGGAGGGAGGAGGGGAATTGTGTTAGAAGTACAAACAAATAGCAACTACCATTGGTCAGACATATTTTCTTTAATGTAAAAAGGGAGATTCCAAGGAACTATGCCAATTTACCTAGGTAGAATAATCACTTTTTAGAAAATCGTAGATGTCAGAAGAAATTCCAGAGGCTTTCCCGTCATTTACAAACCTTTCCATATAACTACTTGACTATGAAGGGTTTTTTTGTTATTGCTGCCTATTTTACAAGTTTGGAAATTTAGACAGTTTTACTAAGGGAACAACCTCCTCATTATTCCAGACTTCCTTACTTATGTTGAAAATACTCATTTCTTGGTCAGTTAGTGATGGCGTTTAAGTGAACAATATTTATCGAATACCCACTATGTGTCAAAAAGCTGTGGAGAAGTGGAATGAATTTCATTGCTCTCAACACCATGAGGTTGATGTTATCATCCTTGTTTCACTGAGGTTCCAAGAGGTTAGGTTATGTAGGTAGTAAGTGGAGAAGCTGGGATTCAAACCCAGGTAGTATGGCTTTAAGGAAGGCTTATCCTCTTACCACTCCTTAGTGCTGTGGTCAGACATGGAGCTGCTTTTGACCAGGGACTGTGCTTACTCATCTTCAGCCAGCTCAATACCTGGCTTATTATAGATGCTTACAAAATTTGTTGAGTGAATGAATAATTTGAAGATGTATTAGAGAGGACCTGCCTGCAAAAAATTTATGGTCCAATTAAGAGGACAATATTTATGTAAGTAACAAAAGTAAGATAGACACAAAGCAGAGATGAGGCCAGGCGCAGTGGCTCACACCTGTAATGCCAGCACTTTGGGAGACTGACGCAGGCGGATCACCTGAGCTCAGGAGTTCAAGACCACCCTGGGCAACATGGTGAAACCCGGTCTTTACTAAAATACAAAAAATTATCTGAATGTGGTAGCACGTGCCTGTAGTCCCAGCTACTGGGGAGGCTGAGGCATGAGAATCGCTTGAGCGTGGGAGGCAGAGGTTGCAGTGAGCCAAGATTGTACCACTGCACTCCAACTTGTGCTACAAAGTGAGCCTCCATCTCTAAGGAAAAAAAAAAAAAAAAAGATGAAAGATTTTTTCCAACTAGGTAGGTTAGGAAAGGCTTTAAACATTTTTTTTTTTCGTTAAATATTAGGAGATGGGAAGACATGAGGCAGAAAGAATAGCAAGCAGGTAACTCTGAATTCTGTTCAGAGAAAAGAAGGTAGGCGGGTAGGAGGTGTGTTCATAGGATAGTGGGGTTTGACTCAGGTGAAATGTAACATGTGAGGGAAAGTAATGGAAGGCCAAGCTGATCAAGAGATTGAGATCAGGTTTCAGAAGGCTTCATTTCCTGGTACATTTTACCACTACCTCGTGTTGTAGTCATGCTCTGTTATCCATAATCTCTTGGAGAGCAAACTATGTGTGAAGTTCCATGCATTTTTATCTTTGCTCATACTTTTTCCAGTATGGTAAGGTGGTGCCGTGACCACTTTATTTATTTAGTCTTCCATGTATAATTCCACTAAGAATTAATTGCAGCTTTTTTGGTGGGCCCCAAAATGTGGTTTATGTTTCTACTTCATAATTATTTTGCCTTATATAATTATTTGTTTATATAGTCTCTCCAACTTGAGGATAACCTAGAGGCAAAATTAGGTCTTATTTATCATTACATTCAAGCACTCAGTCCTAAGGGCCTACTTTAATCTTTGTCCATAGTCAATACTTGGAATATTTGTGGATTTAAACTGAATAGTGACATAGAATATTTTATTTCCTTTTCTTGATAAACATTTAGTGCCAAAAACTACTAAAAGTAAAAAAATGAAGAGGTTAATTATTTTACCTTAGAGGTCAAAATAAATGTGTGCTGATCCTACTGTTTGTTGCTCATTGGAATTGAATATTTCATATGCTCACTAGGAATGAAATCATGGGCCCCAAATAAATGTTAATCTCCTATTAAGATAGAATAAAATAATTGATTTTATTGTTAATGAGAGTATTTTTAAATGACTATTGGATGTGTTTATGTGTATTTGCTCTTAGATATTAAAAAGTTTGTATTTTACTTAAACACTGAAAATGTCCCAATTATTATGGGCAGACATTTTGTTTGCAGCATAATTGACTTGTTGGAAACAATTTTGATGTTGACTTTGCCACATGCTAATTGGGTGACAACGGGCAAATTGCTTAAATTGCAGAATTTCAGTTTCCCTATCTGTAAAGTGGGATAAGAATATTTTGGATTGTGATTATGAGGATTTAGTGAAATAATATAAAATGAAGTGCTTACTACCATGCCTCATACACAGTAATGCTAAGTAAATGGTAATAATTATTTTTTATTATTTTATTACATGGCATTTAATAAGAGCTTGATAGGGTTGCCTTAATTTAGTACTGTGCCCCTAGATAGATAACCTTAATCCTAGAATTCTTTTCAGTTTTAGTAAGACAAAGACAATATGTCTAAACTTTGCTAATTTTGTTCTTTCAAATACAGGCTTAAGGTGCTTATTTGAATATATAGGAATTCTGTCAAGACCATGGTAAATAAATAGCTAATGAATGTGAATAGCCAGTTCATAAGATGAACTATATGTAATAAACAATGAAAATGTTCCTATTAACAAATGTAAATTAAAATAAATGAATTGTAATTTTTTATGTCACATTCATTTTTAAAAATATATATAGATCAGTTGTAGGGACATAAGTACACTCATGTTCCTTTTGGCAGTATAAATAGATACAGTCCATTTTAAAGACAATCTGGAAATGCTTAGTAGGAGTCATACTGAGTTTTATATTGTTTTGACATAGTAGTTCTGCTTCAGGAAATATATCCCAAGAAAATAGCCTACAAGACAAAAAGTTTGTTTAAAAATGTTTATAGTAGTATTATTTATAACATTAAAAACAAACAGGAAACAGCCTAAAGAGTAAGGTAATTGATAGTATATTGGACTAAGGGATTGTTACGCAACTGTTAAAAACACATACTGTAGTAATATAGGAGAATACATATGGAATAATACTTTGTGAAAAATATAGAACAAAGTTGTACATTTATCGTTGCTATACCTATGTAAAAATACGTGCAAGAAAGGATAATTTTTGCAGGAGATTGTAAATGAATTATGTTAAGTGGGTTGGATTCTTAGTGATTTTTTTTTTCCTTTTGAAAATTCACGCACACCGTCAATACTTGTGATATTTGTGAAGTTAAATGAGTAGTGGCATAGAAATTTTGTTTCCTTCCTTGGTAAATATTAAATTAGTACCGAAAAGCACCCAAAAAAGGAAGAGGTTAATTAGATTATTCCTTATAGGCATATTGTAAAATTGTTTGTGTCAGCTTTTAAGAGAGTTACACTTACCAAAAGTAGGAGAGGATCTTGAGGGTAATCTTCGTATCACTGACAGCTTGGAAGAGGGTATTTATCATTAAAGTTAGTAGGACATGAGATATATATTAGTATAATGTGATAGAGAGAAAGAGAACCTTAAAAGAATGAGAAGCCAAGCTTTCAAAGGTAGGACTATTTGTTTTTAATATGACTTCTCTTTATTTTAGAATTGATAGATGTCACATGTACCCTGCTGCTTCTAAACCCAGACTTTACCACTGCATGGAACGTGAGGTATGTCATTTTTATTAGTGATATGATAAAGTTTGTCCAAATTTCTGAAGACATATTAGCCCCATAAGTTGTTAGCTTTTGAAAACGAAATATAAACCATCTTACACCTATTTCTTCTACCTGTTCTTTATATCTGTGACAATTCTAAATATGCATTTTGCCCCTTTTTGCATGGTGATGTCTTCATAAACTTTCTTGCCTGAAATATAAATTGTCATGTTGAGTTACAGTATACTGTTTGATACATGCTTTTATTTTTCCTTCATTTTTTGGGGTGGGCGAGTAATGGGCAATCGGCATAACTGGTTGGCTTGTGAGGCATATAACATTATATCGCTGGTATTTGAGAAGCACTGCAGTATAGTGCAAAGTGTATGGGATGAGAAAGAAGGGAGTCATGCTTAACTCTGGCTTTTTCCCTGAGCAGCTGAAAGGATGGAATTGCCCTTTACTGAAATGGCAATGTCTGGAAGAGAAGCAGATTTAGGTAGGGGGTGCTTGTTGTAGGTCAGGAGTTCAGATTGGGACATGTTAGATTTGTGTCCAAGTAGTTGTATATTAATTTAAAGTTCAGGAAAAAGGTCTGGGCCAGATGTAAACTTGGCAGTTACTAACATATAGATGGTTTTAAAGCCATGAAACTGTTTTAAGATCCCTAAAAGAGTGGGCATAGCTAGAGACAAGAACCAGTTCAAAGACTGAGCCCTGAGACATTCTAGTTTTCTAGGGTTGCACAATCCAGGACAGTAGCCACAAAAGCCATATGTGGCTATTGAGCCCTTGAAATGTGATTAGTCTCAACTGAGATGTGCCACAAGTGATAAACTGCGCATCATGTTTTGAAGACTAGCAAAAAATGGAAATATCTCATTAATAATTTTTATATTGATTACTTGTTGAAATTATAATATTTTGGATATATTGAATTAAATATATTTATACTTGTGTTTAATATAGCTGTTAGAACATTTTAAATCATATATGACTCGCATTTGTGACTCACATTATATTTCTATTGGACAGCACCGTTCTAGCATTTGCAAGATGAGGAAGAATCAGCAAAGGAGACTTTTAGGAAGGTACCATGAACTTAAAATTCAGAGCTTTTTTAAGGGTAGGGTCCATGTCTTTTTTTTTTTTTTCCCCTTTGTTTCCTTAGCATCTAACTCTAGTGCCTGTACATAATAGATATGCAATTTGCAAATTGGGCACAGAAATCAAATTCAGTGAAAAAGAAATCAGAGTAATAGGGAAGTAGGAATGCCGTTTTTATTCATGTTCTTATATTCCTCACCTATAGAGAGGAATTCAAAAATCCTTCAACAAAATTTCTCACTAGCATAGCATATATGCATAGATAGGTACATACACACACACCTGTATACATATGTGTATACACACATGTTATTCATTGTATATTCTATAAGCCAGTTGAGCATTGGAGAAAAAAATCTAGGCTTAAGATTCATGGAACTTAGTCCTGTTTCATCATCATCACCAATAGAGAGGAATTCAAAAATGCTTCAACAAAAAATTCTCACTAGCATAGTATATATACATACATACATACACACACATATATGTATACACACATGTTATTCATTGTATATCCTATAAACCAGTTGAGCATAGGAGGAAAAAACCTGGTCTTAAGATTCATGGAACTTAGTCCTGTTTCAGCAGTTAACTAGCAGCTGACTTTGAGTATAACTTTTGATTCTCAAGAGTTTTGTTTTTTTATCTGTGAAATAAAAGATTTGAATTAGGTGAATTTTTTTATGATTCTATTAAACTTAAAAAAAATATATGTGTGGTTTGTTCTTATAAAGGGAAGTTGCTCCATAAATCTAACTTGAGGGGTGTTTATGATGGTTCATCTTGAAAATTATTCTAGTTAGATGACTAGTAAGGTTTTGTAGAAAGGGAATCTTGATTTTTAAAAAATCCTTTGTGGATATGTGTTCTAGTAAATTTTAATATGTATTAGTAAGATTGATTGACATATAAAGACATCGAATCATAGGTACATTTTGAGCAACAAACTGCTAACTTCATAGTAAACTTCTCTAACCCTGTAAGGTCTCTATTGCATATCAAATACACAGAACTTTATTTTTAATTGTTAGTGGATCTCTTCTATATTAACCCTGGAAGGCATTGAGTGATTTTTGACTACATTTTTCAAACTGCTAAAGGATAATGCAATAGATGTCTAGTTCAATTTGTGGATATTGCAATCTTAGGGGAAGGAAATAGAGGCAAAAATAAGTTTCTGAACTAATCTCCTGTGATTACAGTGAGTGATACACATAATTTAAAATTTCAGCTGGTTTTTTTTTTTAAAGAAAGAAGACTGCTACTTTTTTTTTTTTTTTTGCTTTGAAAATTGGTGATTTACCTGATGAAAGAGGTTGACTTAGTAATAATGTCCTATTTTCTTCTTCAGTCTATGTACTTAGAGTAAGCAAAACACCTTTGAGCAACTAGAATAGTTGATGCCAAACTCCAGTGATTCAGATTCTGTACTCATAGCCTATTGGTTTAAATTGGTAACTTTATTTTATGCAGATGTGATGTTTGGTTCTGACATTTTGAGCTAAGAAACCTGAGCAAGTTACTGAACTTCTCCAGGATTCAGTTTCCTCGTCTGTAAAATTGAGGTATTTGGCCAGGCATGGTGGCTCACACCTGTAATCCCAGCACTTTAGGAGGCTGAGGCGGGCAGATCACAAGGTCAGGAGATCAAGACCATCCTGGCCAACATAGGGAAACCCCATCTCTATTAAAACACAAAAAATTAGCCATGTGTGGTGGCGCACACGTGTAGTCCCAGCCACTCGGGAGGCTGAGGAAGGGGAATCACTTGAACCCAGGAGGCAGAAGTTGCAGTGAGCCAAGATCGTGCCACTGTACTCCAGCCTGGCAACAGAGCAAGACTCCATCTCAAAAAAAAAAAAAAAAAAAAAATTGAGGTATTAGAGAAATGTTTTTTTATAGATAAAAAACAATTATGTGATTGCTATTAACTTTACTACCTATTATATTTGTCTATTGTCTCCTATTTATATATTCATTCATTTCAGTGGGCTGATGGATAGCCATTTGATACTCTGGGGTATAATCCAATACTATGTTATTTTGTTGCTGAAATCATTCCAGCTGTGGCCACTGGAAGCTCTTTCGGTTGCGCCCCATGTCCCTTTTTCACATCCCACTATATATTTTTGAGCACTTCCTTACTTTCTGGCTCTATAAGATGCTCCAGGCTCATCTTGTGTACTTCCTGTCCTGGTCCTAGAATCAGCCATTTCTAACATCATTAAAGAATGGTATTAGAAACCAAAATGTGGGTGCTAGAATTAAATTGTTTTTGAAAAACTTGTTTCATCAATATCCAACACCTACAAATGTTCAGTACTACCCCTAGCAATGTTTATTACATTGATATAAAAATTTTGCTTGATGCCATCAGGTGATCTTTTTCAGTGTCCATATATTAACATTGATTGAGGTTGTTTCAAGCTAAGATGTCTTCCCAAAAATGCTGCTTAATTCAAAATAAAGATATTACCAGAGTGCCCATATTTTTTTTCTTTTTCTTTTTTTTAAATTCTGTACCTCAGTGGTCGCCCAAGGGAGTGCCCATAACTTAAGAAACTTTATCAAAACTCAGTTATAGGGTAAGTGCCTCTTTTTTGAAGAAAATTTTGATTATCTCCCTTTATATATGGATATATATGGGAATAAAGGTAGACAGTTATAAATAATAAGAGGTCTTAAATTTAGCAAATGGAAATTAAGCCTAATACAATCAATTCATTATAGTAGTTGTTTTTTAAACTTTAATGGGCATCTTTTTTTTTTTTTTTTTTTTTTTTTTTTTTTGAGATGGAGTGGCACTCTTATCACCAGGCTGGAGTGCAGTGTCACGATCTCGGCTCACTGCAACCTCTTCCTCCTGGGTTTGAGTGATTCTCCTGCCTCAGCCTCCCAAGTAGTTGGGACTACAGGTGCACGCCACCATGCCCAGCTAATTTTTTTATTTTTAGTACAGACAAGGTTTCACCATGTTGGCCAGAATGGCCTCAATCTCTTGACCTCGTGATCCGCCCGCTTCGGCCTCCCAAAGTGCTGGGATTACAGGCGTGAGCCACCATGCCCAGCCAATGGGCATCATCTAAAGAGCTTGTTTTAAAACACGTATTGCTGTGCCCACCTGAGTTTCTGACTCAGTGGGATCTGGGCTGAGGCCTGAGTTCTGCATTTCAAGTAAGTTCCAGATGATGCTGATGTTGCAGTCAGGGTTCACTTTGAGAAACGTTACTCTCAAAAGTGGTTAAAATTACATAGAGCAATATTTTCCTCCTTTTACTTTATAGATATCCTGACTTACTGTATGAACAAAATGTTACTGATTTCAGAAGGAAAAGAATCCAAGACTGCAAAAGCAATTGGCTGTTGCAAGAAAAAAAAATATTATATATATATATATATTACATATATATAATGACAAATTGGTTTCCTGAACGTTGAAAGGAAAATAGTTGTTTTCTTTATCAAATAAAACTTTATAAATAGCATGTCTCTGTTGGAAAGAAAATGTATTGTGGTATTTAGAAATTAAATCCATCTAAGTAGATATGGTATAAGAGCTGGATTCTGGTTTTCTCTGGCTTAAACTTCTCTAAAGTAAACGAATTATCAGCCCTACCACAGGAAGGACATTTTAAGATTAATAAATAATAACAAATGATCTGATTTTATTATAAAATTGTAGATATATTGAGAATTCAGTGAGAGTATAATATCAGCACTTATCAAAAACTTACCTGAGAAATTAAACGTAAATTGTATTTACCTGAGAAACAGGTATGGAAAGCTCTTGTATGACATTCTTTATGTAGTTGGCCCTCTGTATCCATAGGTTCTGCATCCCTAGATTCAACCAACTGCAGATAGAAAATATTTGAGAAAACTATTGCTTTCTGTAGTGAACATATTCAGACTTTGTTTTTCTGTCATTAGTCCCTGAACAATATAAGAACTATTTATATAGCATTTACATTGTGTTAGGTATTAATAAATAACCTAGAGATGATATGAAGTATATGGGAGGATATACGTAGGTTATATAGCAACACATTTTATATCAAGGACTTGAGCATTCGCAGATTTTGGTATCCGTGGGAGGTCCTGGAACCAAGCCCCAAAAGATATCAAGGGATAACTGATTGCATTGAAACTTTGGTTGGGCTTGAACAGTTTTAAAAACAACCAAAACATTACATTGCTTTTACTTCTGCTTATATTAATATTTTTAAAAGGAATGGCCTAGTATATCAAGGGCCATGTAAGTATTTTACCTTGTTATTAGCTCTTTTGGAAACTTATCCAAAGTAAGAATACAAAAGAAAGAAGTCATAAGCACAAAGCTTTTTCCCCCCACCCCCCAGATTAGTTTTAAAATAACAAAAAGTTAGGCCGGGCGCGGTGGCTCAAGCCTGTAATCCCAGCACTTTGGGAGGCCGAGATGGGCGGATCACGAGGTCAGGAGATCGAGACTACCCTGGCTAACACAGTGAAACCCCGTCTCTACTAAAAAACACAAAAAAACTAGCTGGGCGAGGTGGCGGGCGCCTGTAGTCCCAGCTACTCGGGAGGCTGAGGCAGGAGAATGGCGTAAACCTGGGAGGCGGAGCTTGCAGTGAGCTGAGATCCGGCCACTGCACTCCAGCCTGGGCGACAGAGCGAGACTCCGTCTCAAAAAAAAAAACAAAAAGTTTGAAGCAACCTGAACGTCTAACAATAAGGGAAAAGCATAGCTACTGAATGAAAACTATTCGATCATTTAAAATGTTCATTACAAAAGTTATATAGAATCATGGGAAAATTCTTAAGATATAATGAGAGCAGGATATACAATTATATGTTAAAATGTATATGTGATAGGGAAAATTCAAAAATAAAAAATGGTAATTTGGTTAGAATAGTGATTCCATGAATGATTTTTTCCCCAACCATATTGTGTTTGTTGTATGTGTGGTTTTGTAATGAAATAGATGATGTCAAGTCCTATTTAGGAAACTAGACCAATTCTTGATTGGTATTGGATTGGCCCTGTAGATACGACTATCAGGTCTCATAACTTTTGGAAATGAGATAGGCCAGAAAACCCCTTTGCCCTCACACAAATAGCTAACATTTCACCTGTTGATTTAAGACCTTCTCTTTCTGCTTATTAATTTGTTATATTGGGATTATGAGAATACATTCTTGATTACTGCATGTCACATTTTTGAGTGTTTTGTATCCCAGAGTGGCTTGGGCTTTTTTTCTTTTTTTTAAATTCTTAGACATTCACTTCACAATGAGGCTATATTAAAAGCCGTGTAGAACCTTTGGCTATAAGAATAAAGTAATGTTTAATTTTTTTTTTTTTTTTTAACAGGAAAGAACTAATCCTCTCTGGCACTTTAAATCCAATTAAGGATTTACATCTGGGAAAACTCGCCTTAACTAAGTTTCCAAAGAGTCCAGAAACATGGATTCACAGGTGTGGTTATTTTACAACATAGTACTCTTACTTAGGATTCAGAATGGCTGGAGAAAGAAACATGACATGTGAGAGGCAAGGTTACATATCGGTTCCAGAGCATGAATTCTGAAGTCAGGTTACCTAAGTTTAAATCTAGGCGCTATATAACTTGCTACCTAAGTGTTCATGGGAAATTACTTAACTCACCAAGCCTCAGTTTTCTCATGTGTAAAATGAGAATAATAGTTACACCTGTCTCATATAGTTAACAGTCAAGTTTACATGAGTTAATGCGTGTAACACTCCCACAGTGCCTGGCACATATTACATAATAAATGTTAGCTATTATTAACTCTTTGAAGCAGTTGTGGAGATTGCATTTATAGATACTCAACTGTAATGAGCAACATGGATTTTAAAAGCATTTAGTTATTTTCCTGGTAAAGATGGTGGTGGTGATGGTTGTGGTTATTAAAATTAACTTACAGAGAAAGCTAAGGGTAACTGAGATGAATGCTGTGTACGCTGAGCTAAAGTTGCTAAAAACCATACATGCAAAGAACATTTTTAGGTTAAAAGCCTGGGACAGATAACCAGAATGCAATTTAGGACTCTCAAAATCCTGGCCACCTGGAAGCATCTTCCTGATGAATCCTGTGTAACTACTCTTACTTGATCAAAGTGGGATGGTGTGGGCTTGCTGGTCAGGACCAATAAAGAAGTTACTCTGAAATTCTCAGTTTATTAAGCCACTCTGATTTTTCTTAAATCCTGGGCATTTTTAGGATCTTATGTCAGTGCAAGGTGTCTTGGTAATCATGCCTTTAGTTAACATTGTAGGTCAGCTTCTTCCAAACCACATAGTCAGTTGTATTTTCTTCATGACTAGAAATTGAGGTAGTATACCACAGAAAGGTGTATGACTGTGTGTATGGGGGTTTGGAAAGGGATGGTGGCAGGGGAAAGGAACTGTTAAATATGCATCCATCAGTTTATTGGCTTGTCTAATTTTTTTATCAAGCAATATTTTGTTAAATAAGAAATTCCATTATTTTAAAATGACAAAATGAGTTTTCTTACTCAGTTTCTTGTACCTTTGGGTTTGAATACTTTAGTCTAAAAAATGCTTTTATATGAGTAAATTATTGGTACAAACGAAACCCATTAAGTAGCTTGAAACACTATTTAGTGTTTTTTATGTAAATACATGCTAATGCAAATCTTAAATAGACAAAGGGAGAATTTGTGGTTAAGGATATTTTGACACCTCCTTAATGGTTTAATGAATTGTATTTGTTACTTTCCAGATTTTATGCTATAAATACAGAATTTGGTTGAATGAAAGCTATCAGAATGCAACTTCTTGTTTGCAAACAAATGCACATAGGGTGAGGCATGCATATATAAAGATGTGAATCACGACTCCTTGTAATATTTATCAGCCATTAATTTATAACCTCTTACCACCACCACCACACACACACACCAATTGCCTTTACATGTCCTGGTCAAGTGGAGTTTTGGGATTGTCATTTTAGAAGTAATGACATAGAAGTAATGACATTCTCTGTATTACAGATTTTAAAGTTTTTTTTTTATTTTCCTGTTTATCCATTTTCCACCCTTCATCCATACTGCTAAATTTAATATCATCGTAAACAAAACAACCCCTCCCCATCTCCAAAAAACTGGACTTATAAATAGGTATTATTTTGCATTGTCTCTGAATGGAAATTAAATTAGGGACAATGAAAACTGGTTATTTTTCTCTCTGGTTTATGTTCTTTCTGTGTTCTCTTTCCCACATGCTACCTTAACAGGCGATGGGTGCTACAACAGCTAATTCAGGAAACCTCCTTGCCTTCCTTTATGACCAAAGGAAACTTGGGAACAATTCCCACAGAAAGGGCACAGCGACTCATACAAGAAGAGATGGAGGTCTGTGGTGAAGCAGCAGGGAGATACCCAAGCAACTATAATGCTTGGTCCCATCGCATCTGGGTTTTACAGCACTTGGCCAAGCTAGATGTCAAGGTAGGGATATTATTGTTTCCTGGGCAGACTGCCTATCTGCCCTTAAAATCTTCTGGTAGTAGTTCATCCTCAGAAGAGCTTTGAAGGAGTAGAGAAACTGATGGTCTGGCAACTTGAGAGAATCGTGACAGCTGCTACCTCTGGAGAAACCCTGTAATTAAATGAAAATCTTGCATTCCCCACCAGTGCTGTTTTTGGCAGTCTTAAGGCTAGTGCAGTGGTAAAGCAAAGGCAGGTTTAACCAATTGAGGAAGATTGAGCATAACTCACTTTATCCTGAAACAGGAAGGGATTATTAAGCCTTATAGAACTGGAATTGCTATTTCTTGGTGGTGTTTGGTTATGTGACAATATACCAAGTCAGCTGGCTGTCTTTTCACACTTTCGTCCTCTGAAAAGAGGGAGAGGAGGGCAGGGAATAGACGATCTCACCCAGGTGTTTTTAAAATTGGCTGAGTCTGTAAATTACCTGGGGATTCCTAAGTCCCACTCCAAGCCTACTAAGACAGAATGAAGGTCGATCTAGAGATCAGTATTTTCCACTGACTCAGGGTTATTTGAATGCAGAGCCAGTTTGCAAACTCTCACAGCCTAATCCTTTCAGTTTAGAAATGAGGAGATGGAGATTTCCAGAGAATTTTAATGGCTTAGACTTAGCTACAGTTGTACCACTTATTATTCATCAGAATGAGAGCCAGGTGTCCCTTTTGCTCCTTCTTAATATACTACAGTGTCTCAGGTTTTTCTTTTCTGATGGTGTCACAGTGCCATAAAAATCTAGGGTGCTCATCTAGAAAGCTTCTCAGGCTTGAGACAGTTAAAAGACGTCAAGTTGAAGATCGAAGTGCCCCAGCTGGTGCTTTCAGATAAGTGGGGAAGTGTTCTATAATTTTAACTTAGCACCCTCTTCTTCCTACATCCCTCTTCCCATGCTCCCATTTCCCTCTTTGTTTCCTGGCGAGGACAAATAGGAGACTTTTTACTTCCAGAGGATTTTAAGCCAATAATTCTGGAAGAGAAGCCTTCCACTTCCAGTTTATGTGGCTTTGAGTTTCAGGAGGGGTGGCCGCCTAATGGAATAGAAAGAGCAAAGGCTTAAAATCACATCAACCTAGGTTCAGATTTTGGCCCCACTAGCTATATGTGGAAAGCAAGGTTTTATCGTTTTCATTTATAAAATAGGGACTCTACTGTCTGCCTCTGTGTATTATTGTTAGAGTTAATTGAGTTAATGGATGTAAATTACTGGGCATCTAATAGAGGTTCACTCAATTTTAGTTCCTTTCTCTGTTCCTCCAGAGATAGAAAATTGGCTGCCAGTTTGTTTGATCAACTCAGTGCAGTTTATTCATGAAAAAGTATAAAACCCTATCATACCCACCAACTGTCCTGTATACTGGGTATGGCAGTAAGACAAAGTGTTTGCTCTCAACAAATTGAAAATCTAGTGGAGAAAGTAGACCAGCAATTACAAAGCATCAGAATACAATGGGAGCACAGAAAAATGGTTCTTCATCTAGGATGGGCTTGTTGGAAATGGCTGCCAGGGGAAGGAAGATATATTGAGTCGGGAGGCGTGATTACAAGTTGTTTGGTGAGTAGTCAGGGATATGGAGTGCTTGGTGGTCATCTCAGATCTATGATTTGATGGTGTGTGGGAAGAGGAAAGAGATATGAGGAGGCTTGGAGATAAAAAGGAAGGCACAGTCCAGGTTGACTGAGAGGTCTTTGGAAATTTTTCTGCCATGATGTGAACCTTTTCAAGTGACATTTCCATAAAATCAGGAACAAGGGGCCAAAGTGAAATTCTTGGTTACTTGAGACTATCTGGTGGTAAGGATAACTCATTAATGGTGAGCTCAGCTGCCAGGGTCCACTCTTGGGCTCAGATGTCATCACCCTTCCTTGACCCGCCCTTGGAGGAGGACTTACCATTCTTCCATTCCCCACTTGCCACTGCAACATCTCTTGCTCTTGTTATCAGTAAGGAGTCCTAAATTTACCAAATCCCCTTTCTGTTGTTATAAGCCATTGGGCCCACCTAGAACATTTACTGCTATGCTTTGTCTATTACAGGAGGTAATCACAAAAATACCAGTAGTCTAGATCAGCTTAAAAATATATATGAAATCAGCCGGCATTTTTTAACTTAAAAAATTGAAAATGACTTTTTAAAGTGCTGGCCTCGAGTATTAGTAAGAGTATGAAAATGAGCATTATTCAAATGTTATAATCTTACTGAAGGGCAACATGGCAGCACTTATCACACTTTGTAAAATAGGGTGTTATTTTTAGAGTTCTGCTTCCAGGAATTCATCATAAAGAAATAATGGAAAATGAAGTATGGTAGAATGATTAGAGGCTTCACTCAGTGGTCATGCAGACCTGCTTTGCATTCTGGCTTTACCACCAATTTGCTGTGCAGCCTTGAGGAAGTTGCTTAGCCTCTTACACCTTCAGTTTTCTCATCTGGAAAAAAAGGGTGATGATAATTCCCATCTCACTGAGTGATGCAAATTGAATGGGAGAATTCATATAAAGTGGCTATCAAAGTGCCTTAACTAAGTGCTCAATAAACACTGGCTATTAAATATAGAAGTTTGATGTATAAAAGTAGCATTTATAGTAGTGAAAAACTAGAAAATCTGTAGCCCTTCAATAATGAGGGAGTTGTTACATTACAGTCCATCACATTGGAATATTTTGTTATGACTAAAAATTATATTTTAGAAGATGATTTAAAGGAAAATATTCACAATAGATTATATTAGGGTAGGCCTAATATTATTATTTATTTATTTTTGAAATAGGGTCTTGCTCTGTCACCCAGGCTAGAGTGCAGTGGCACAATCTCAACTCACTGCAGCTTCCACCTCCCAGGTTCAAGTGCTTCTCCTGCCTCAGCCTCCCAAGTAGTTGGGATTACAGGCACCCACCACCACGCCCGGCTAATTTTTTTATTTTTAGCAGAGATGGGGTTTTGCCATGTGGGTCAGGCTGGTCTTGAACTCCTAACCTCAAGCAATCCACCTGCCTCTGCCTCCCAAAGTGCTGGGATTACAGGCATGAGCCACCGCACCTAGTAGCCTAATACAATTTTTAATGTATTTATTAGCATTGAATGAGACTGCAAATACTTTAAAGTGTTTGGAACAGTGCTTGGCACATGGTAAATGCTCAACAGATATTTATACATACACACAGCAATGTTATAGATTTTTTTCTTGTATTTTTTATAAAACCATTTTCTAGTCAGAAAAAAGAAAGAATAAAGATTGATTAAAAGTAGTATGGGGTGGAATTATGACACTAATTTTCTATTTTATGTTCTCTCTGATGTCTGCATGCTTAAATAGACATTTAAGTAAATTTTAAAATATTTATATTTGAGGGTAGTGTGGCAGGAAAGATTCACAGTCAGGCAGTTTATTACTACTGGCAAATTACAAGTTAATATAGGGCTTCACATAAAAAAAGCACACATACTCGTTTCTCCAAAAAAACATACCCACGTCACCAGTAAGGACAGGAAAAGATATTCAACATCTTTACTATTAGGGAAATGCAAATCAAAACCACAGGGAGTGATACCACTTCACACCAAAATACAGACAATAATAAATGTTGGTTAGGATGTGGAGAAACTGAAACCCTTATTTATGGCTGGTAAGAATGTAAAATGGTATAGCCACTGTGGAAAGCAGTTTGGCATTTCCTCAAATAATTAAACATAGAATTACTATATATTAATAAAACTACAGTTAATATATATCATATTCCTGGAGAAAAACATGCATTACCATATATGACACTGTAATTCTACTCCTAGGTATATACCCAAGAGAGGTGAAAACACACTCCATACCAAATCTTGTATGAGAACGTTAATAGCCACATTATTTATAATAGCCAAAACGTAACACCTCACCTGAGGAATGGAAAACAAAATGTGGAATATCCATGCAATGGAATGTTGGCCATAAAAAAGGAAGGAAATATTGATACATGCTGTAATGTGGATGAACCTTGAAAACATGCTGATTGAAAGCAGTCAGATTCGAGGCCACATATTGTATGATTTCATTTATATAACATGTTCAGAATAGGCAAAACAGATTAGTGGGTACCAGAGGCTGGGGAGGAGGGAATGGGGTGTAACTTCTAATAGGAATGGGGTTTTGTGGGGGTGGTGAAGACGTTTGAAATTAGATAACAGCAATGATTGCACAATTCTGTGAATATATTAAAAAACACTGATTTATTTTTTTACTTCAAAAATGATTCTAAAGTACATTAGAGAGAATAAAGCTTAAAGAATAGCTGAGAAATTGTTAGGAAAAATGATAAGGAACATTCTACCATTAGATACTTAAATGTTTAGTAAGACAGTAATTAAAATTGTGATGCTATTTCAAAAATAGACTCAGTAATGGAGCAGAATATAAAGTCCAGAAACAAATTCCAATACATAATATGTACATATTTCATTAATGATGAATATGGCATTTCACATAATTAGAGAAAGGATTCCTTGTTCAATTTGTGATGCTGGTAAAATTGATTGACTTTTTAGAAAATAGAAAGTTAGGTTTTTTTTTTTTAATCTTAAATACCAAATTGAACTTTAAATGGAATAAAAACCTATATGAAGAAAAAAGAGACTCACATTATGCTAAGTGAAATAAGCCAAGCGCAGAAGGATGAATATTGCATGGTGTCACTCGTAGGTGGACTCTAAACAAGTTGAACTTATGAAAGTAGAGAGTAGAATGGTGATTGCAGGAGTAGGGGTTATGGTAGGGAATAGGGAGTTGCTGGTTAAAGAGTACAACGTTTCAGTTAGGATGAGTAAGTTCTGGAGGTCTAATGGTAGAACATGGTAGTTACTGTTAATAATGTATACCTAAAGATTTCTAAGAGTGTTATCTTAAATGTTCTTATCACAAAAAATAATATACCTATGTGAGGTGATGGATATGTTAATTCACTTGATTGTGGTAATCATTTCACAGTGTATACATAAAAACAGTATGCCGTACATCATATATGTGTGTGTGTGTGTGTGTGTGTGTATATGTGTGTGTGTATATATGTGTGTAGTATGTGTGTGTTACACACATATATACACACACACATACATACACACACACACACACACACCATTTTAATTTGTCATTTACACTTCAATAGACCTGAGGGAGAAAAGAAAAAAAAGAATTTTACTTGACTCCAAATCTTTAAAAAACAGAAAAGAATTTTAAAAATCAGTTGCAGTAATATACTGAAAATAATATTTACAACACATATGACAAATAGAGACAGTATCTTTAATATGTAAAGACCTCTTACAAACTCATAAGAAAAATAATGACTATCACAAATAGTAAATTAGACAATTCATGAAAGTAGGGAATTAGGCAAAATAGGCAGTTCATAAATGAAGAAACAAAGGAAAAGTAATCACATGAGAAAAGATATTTAGCCTTAATGATAATTAAGGAAATGTAAATTAAAATGAAACGTGATTCTTATTAAATTAGTGAAGATTAAAGTATTGATGAATTTAGGAAATAAGCATTAACATGTACTTCCAATAGGAATATAAATTATACAGCCTTTCTGCAGGGCACTTTTACAGTATTGTATTAAGAACCTTATAAAGTTTTTTTCTTTGTTCCAGCAAGTATATTTCTAGAAATTTCTCCTAAATAATTAGATGTGTACATAGATTTATATATGAGTGTTACTTATACAAGAGTAGAAAGAAACAGGGGAATGGTTAAATTCTGATAATCTTGAGGGTGAAATATTTTACGAGTTAAAAATTATAAAATAATATTTAATACCATCGGAATATATTTATAATTGAAGTGGAATAAAATTAGTACAAAAGAATATCCCAGATTTTTGTTAAAAATAAACTCTCTGCATGTGCGTACATAGAAAAAAACCTGAAAGATTTGTTTTATGCCAGAATGTTACAAGTAGTGATCTCTGGCCAACAAAATAATAGATTTTTGTTTGCTTTTTTATATTTTTCCATATTATTGGAATTTTCTATATTGATCATTTTGTATCACTTTTATAATCAGAAGAAAGCCCAAATGTTATTTTTAAAGGTTTACAGGACCTACAGCATATGTATTTTTAGTAGTCTTTCATTTTTAACATGTTATCCCTCTTTTTCATAGTCCTGCATCTGCAGTTTTCTTGTGGTTTATTTATTCACTTACTCATGTTTTCATATGGAAATAGGAAAAGGAGGATATTTAAGGTATATCACATAAAGGTCATTTATCCCATCAGTACCGTACATTAAAGCCATATCTTTATATAGTGTCTTTAGATCACTTAAAAGTTAATTGGATCACTTAAAAGTAATGCTATCTTTTTAAAAAAAATCATTCCCTGTATCTTTATATCTTTTTATTCTAACAAGAAAATGCCCTGAAATTCCAGTTAAAGCTTCTTCTTTCATTTAATATGCATCTTTATATCTTAGGGAAAAGAATATAGTGGATTTTCTCTTTAAAAGCCTAATAATTTTTTTAAGAAAGTGATTTTGTTGAAAATATATGTATATTTTTTTCCTTTTTGAGATGGAGTCTCGTTTTGTCACCCAGGCTGGAGTATAGTCGAGCAATCTCGGCTCACTGCAACCTCTGCCTCCCAGGTTCGAGTTATTCTCCTGCCTCAGCCTCCCAAGTAACTGGGACTACAGGCACGCACCACTGCGCCCTGCTAATTTTTGTATTTTTAGTAGAGACAGGGTTTCACCATGTTGGCCAGGCTGGTCTCCAACTCCTGACCTCAGGTAATCCGCCAGCCTCCCAAAGTGCTGGGATTACAGGCATGAGCCACCGCGTCCAGCCAGAACATCTTTTATATATGTGCCATTTTTGCCTCAAAATTAAATAATAAACTGCAATTTTATACATAGAAATATCCAGTTAGAAATAACTAAATGTTTTTCATATTATATAAGTTCACTTTAAATAAGTAGAGGACTCTTTTCAATCCATATTAAGAAGCCGTGCCAAAATAAAAAAGCTGCTATATTACAGCCAGAATGTTCTTCTACAGGTTTATTTTTCAAAAATGTAATAAACGTAAGATTAGTTTTTATTTCAGGTAGGAGTTTATCTGGTGCTATTTTTTGCTCACCTTTGAAAATCAAATAAAGATATTGTTTTCCATTTCTCAGAGACTTGCCAGCTCTAACCTCTGTAATAAATTTAGGTGGCTGTGAATAAACTCATTGGAACTTAAAGGAGATGTTTAAAACATATCACTGATACAACTTGACTATCTTGGCTGGAAGTAATCTTACTCCTTTATACTATTCACCTTATTTATTAAATTGTTCATTCATTCATTTCATAAACTATTTATTTATCCACCCTGATGTCAGTAGGTATAGGAGGATTGAAGTATCAAATAGGAATGAATAAATACCTTAAAGCCCTCACTCACTGAGTTTAATGGGAATGAAGAGATGCACTGAAATTCTTTAATAAATGTGATGCCATACATAAGTACTATGGGGGTTCAGGAAAAGGAAATATTCCCGGGGAAGAAAAATGGTGTAAGAAATGGAAAAAAGATCATGGTACAGGAGAAGGCATTTGTCTGGGACCTTTGACAGACAGGTGAAGGTGACATTTAGCATTATGCTGTCTATATTGTTAACTGTTCACAAATGTATATCTTTTTTCCTTAGCTGGTCTGAAAATCCTCTGATGGAATGTGGTAGGCACTTGATATACCTTTCACTGATATATGTTTGCTACCTGTCCAAGACACTCTCAAATAAATTATTTTTGCATAAGTGCTGCTTTTTAAAAAAGCATTTCATTTGAAATTCTTCAGTTTGCAAGATATTGGTATCACAAAGATTTAAACAATTTACTGCTGAATTTTATTTCATTTCTTTTAAAACTCATTTATTATTAATGTTAAATAAGTTTGAGACAAATAGTTAAAGTCACGAGCTCTTGAAAAAATCTTATTAGTGCATCATGTTTTTCTACTAATCCCTTATAATTAAGTAGTGAACAAGACAAACATGGTCTCTGCCCTTATGGCACTTATACTGAAGGACAAATAATTTCACTGAGCCTATTGTTGAAGACATAATAAGTTAGATATTATACACATTTATTAAATGTAAAATAAAGTTTATATGAAAATAATCTGAGTTTATATTTTTCCTTTAACGTCAGCATTGTAAATGAATACCCTAATGCTCATCATTATTTTAGAATTTGTCTTTCCTTCTCTGTGTGTATCAATCAGAATGTGAGTAGTCAAGGTCTAAGGGAAGGATGACAAATGAGTTCTTAAATTCTTTAATCTTAAAAAAAAATCTATCACTTATTATATGGGGAAGAGAAAATTTGCATGTATTAAGCTTCCACTAAGTGAGAGCACTGTGCTGGACATTGCGTACAAAATATTGGTAAGATGGTCTTGTCAAAAAAGGAACAAATCAAAGAGAAATCAGAGGCAATAATGGAGAAAGAAGAACCTTTGGGAACTCTTCTTCTTACTTCCCTTTTTTCTTCTTACAAGATTCTTCTTGATGAACTGTCTTCTACTAAACATTGGGCATCTATGCACGTTTCAGACCACAGTGGATTTCACTACCGCCAGTTTTTGCTAAAGTCTTTGATTAGCCAAACTGTGATAGACAGTTCTGTGACGGAGCAAAATCCTTTGAAAAGTGAGCCAGCGCTAGTTCTTCCAAAAGATGAAGAAGCAGCAGTTTCAACAGAGGAACCAAGGATTAATCTTTACCATCTTCTAGAAGAAGAAGTTGAATTCAGCACTGATCTTATTGATTCCTACCCAGGACATGAAACCCTTTGGTGTCATAGGTAAGAAAAGGGAAAATCTATTTTCTACACAAAACTATGCGTGTCCTCATGAGAGCTGCAGAAGGTGTTTGTTACACCTGATTCCTGCCTGCTTGGGTAAACATGGTCATCTGACTGTGGAGCTTTGCCTGAGTGAATACAAGAGGTTTTGTGTTACTATCTCATCATCATCATCATCATCATTAATAAGAGATTCCTCATGTAGATCTCTCCCTGCAGCTTAGGATGGTGATATTCAGCCTTGACTGTGCAGTAGAATAACTTGTGTTCCAAAATAAAACAGAATCAAAAGTTTTTGGACTCCTTCCTTGGAGATACTAATACTTATCATATCTAGGATGAATTGCTGCCATCTCTCTCTCTCTCTTTTTTTTTTTGAGACAGAGTTTCGCTCTTCTTGCCCAGGCTGGAGTGCAATAGCACAATCTCGGCTCACTGCAATCTCTGCCTCCCAGGTTCAAGAGATTCTCCGGCCTCAGCCTCCCGAGTAGCCAGGATTATAGGCGCTCACCACCACACCTGGCTAGTTTTGTATTTTTAATAGAGTTGGAGTTTCACCATGTTGGCCAGGCTGGTCTTGAACTTCTGACCTCAGGTGATCCACCTGCCTCAGCCTCCCAAAGTGCTGGGATTACAGGCGTGAGCCACCATGCCTGGCATTTTTTTTTTTTTTTTTGAGAAAATGCTCAACACATAATATTGATGCACAGTCAGGATTGAGATTTGATTAGACCCCGAGAATAAAGTATGCTTCATCATTTTTCCAACCCTGATGGTCTGCAAATTAACTTACCTGAAGTATAATCTCTTGACACTTTTTGTTTAAAGTGTAAGAGAATTTATCTTTGAGAGAGGGAAAAGTCTGGTAGCAAAGAGTGAAAAAGGGTTAGCAACCTATCAACTTCAGTTGTGAGTACATTTGACAGTATGTTGGAATGAAGTCACGTATGTGACCCCTTCCCAGCTTCATTTCTTTTGGATCTTCCTTTATTTGGAGACATCTTCATCTTCATAAATACAGATTCTACTTTAGGCCATAGCATTGTATTTGTAAATGAAAGACTTGCCTGCACTTGGCAGGAAGGAGGTAGGCATTCTTTAAAATTGCCTATTTCTAAAGTTATTGAGATTTCTTTCTTTCTCCGGTCCAGTCTGTCTTACAGGTTATTTGAGGAGACCTGGTCAGCTGCTTTTCCTTACTAAATATATTCAGAACAAAAGATTATCTGCCCTCTTTGGCACCTTCATTAGTAGAGAATGCTCTTTTTCTCTTAAAACCAAGTCACTTATTTCACGTTTTCAAGAGAGAAGATAGATCTTTTAAGCTACTGGCATACCTCAGAGATATTACAGGTTCAGTTCCAGACCACTGCAATAAAGTGAATAAAAAAATAAAGTAAGCCACACAATTTTTTTGTTTCCCAGTGCATATACAAGTTACTTTTACATTACACTGTAGTCTAAGAAGTGTGCAACAGCAGTATGTCTAAAAAAAAAAAGTATGTATCTTAATTAAATACTAGATTGCTAAAAAATGCTCATGATCATCCAACCCTTTGGCAAGTTGCAGTATTTTCCTGGTGAAAGGTATTGCCTCAGTGTTGGTGGCTGCTGATTGATCAGAGTGGTGGTTGCTGAAGGTTGGGGTGGCTGTGGCAATTTCCTAAAATAAGATTGCAGTGAAGTTTGACTCTTCTTTTATGAAAGATTTCTCTGTAGTATGTGATGCTGTTTGACAACATTTTGCCCACAGTAGAACTTCTTTCAAAATTGGAGTCCTCTTAAACCTTGCTGCTGCTTTATCAAATAAGTTTGTGTCATATTCTAAATCCTTTGTTGTCATTTCAACAATGTTCATTTCACAGCATCTTCACCAGGAGTAGATTCTATCTCAACAAAACACTTTTTATTTTGGTTCATCCATAAAAAGCAACTCCTCATCCATCCAAGTTTTCTCATGAGAAATTCATGAGTAAGCAATTCAGTCACATCTTCAGGCCCCACTTCCAATTCTAGTTCTCTTGTAATTTCTACCACATTTGCAGTGACTTACTACAATGAAGTCTTGAACTCCTCAAAGTCATCCATGAGGGTTGGAATCACCTTCTCTCAGAGTTTTGTTCATGTTGATATTTTGACTTTCTCCCATGAATCACAAACGTTCTTATTGGTATCTAAAATGGTGAACTGTTTTCAGAAGGTTTTCAATTTACTTTGCCCAGATCCATCAGAGGAAACACTATCTGTGGCAGCTATAGCCTTATGAAATATATTTCTTAACAAGACTTGAAAGTGGAAGTTTTTCCTTGATCCATGGGCTACAGAATGAATGCTGTGTTAGCAGTCATGAAAGCAACATGAATCTTTCTGTACATCTCAATCAGAGCTCCCACATGACTAGGTGCATAGTCAGTGTGCAGTAATATTTTGGAAGGAATCCTTTTTTTCTGAGCAGTAGGTCTCAACAGTGGGCTCATAATATTCAGTTAACCATTCTTTAAATGAACGTGCTGTCAACATATGTCCTTTCATCCAGGCTTCATTATTCTGTTGATAGAACACAGGCAGAGTAGACTTAGCATAATTCTTAAGGGCCCTAAGATTATTGGAATAGTAAATGAGCCTTGGCTTCAACTTAAAGTCACCAGCTACATTAGCCCTTACCAAGAGTCAGACTGTCCTTTGAAACTTTGAAGCTAGGCATGGATTTCTCTCTAGCTATGAAAGTCCTAGATGGCATCTTTCAATAGAAGCGTATTTCATCTACATTGAAAATCTCTTGTCAGTATAGCTGCCCTCATCAGGGATCTAACTAGGTCTTCTGGATACCTTGCTATAGCTTCTACATCAGCATTTGCTACTTCATTTTGTACTTTTATGTTATAGAGACGACTTCTTTCCTTAAACCTCATGATCCAATCTCTGCTAACTCCAAACTCTTTTTCTCTAACTTCCTCACCTCTCTCAGCCTTAGAATTAAAGAGCATTAGAGCCTTAGTCTGGATTAGGTTTTGGCTTAAGGGAATGTTGTGGCTGATCTGCTCTTCTATCCAGAACACTAAAACGTTCTCCATATCAGCAGTAAGACTGTGTTTTGCTTATCATTTGTGTGTTCACTGGCGTACCACTTTTAATTTCCTTCAAAAACTTTCCTTTGCATTGACAACTTGGCTAACTGGCACAATAGGCCTACCTTTCAGCCTGTCTCAGCTTTGGACATGCCTTCCTCATTTAGCTTAATCATTTCTAGCTTTTGATTTAAAGTGAGAGATCTGTGACTCTTCCTTTCACTTGAACACTTAGAGTTCATTGTAGGGTTATTCATTGGCCTAATTTCAATATTGTTGTATCTCAGGGAACAGGGAGGCCTAGGGTGAGGTAGAGAGACGGGAGAAGAGCCGGTTGGTGGAGCAGTCAGAACACACACATTTATTGGTTCAGTTTACCATCTTATATGGGTGTGTTTGTGACACCCCAAAATAGTTATAGTAGTAACATCAAAGATCGCTGATCACAGATCACATAACAGATACAATAATCTTGAAAAAGTTTGAAATATTAGGAATGTTACCAAAATGTGACACAGACAAAAAGTGACCACATTTAGTTGGAAAAATTGTGCTGATAGACTTGCTTGACACAAGATTGCCAAACCTTCAGTTTGTAAAAAATACAGTATCTGGCCTGTAATCTCAGCACTTTGGGAGGCCCAGGAGGGTGGATCACAAGGTCAGGAGATCGAGACCATCCTGGTTAACACAGTGAAACCCCGTCTCTAGTAAAAATACAAAAAATTAGCTGGGCGTGGTGGTGCGCGCCTGTAGTCAGCTACTTGGGAGGCTGAGGCAGAAGAATGGTGTGAACCCGGGAGGCAGAGCTTGCAGTGAGTCAAGATTGTGCCATACTGCCCTCCAGCCTGGGTGACAGAGCGAGACTGTCTCAAAAAAAAAAAAAAAAAAAAAGTATCTGCAAAGCACATTAGAGCAAAGCATAATATAAACTAGTTGTGCCTGTATTACATAGGCCAGTTTTCTACTGCTGACTCATTGTCATTAGGCAGCTTATCTAGCCTTTATGTTTTACCCCTTGTAAAACTGGTACATTATATGCTCCCTGTCTGCTTCAGAATATGCAAGGAAAATGAATAGAATTCTCTTTTAAGGGCTTAGAGTTGCTAATGTGAATGATGAGATATAACAACCTAGAGCTTATACAGTTCATTGTACATAGATGTGCCCCCACTGAATTGAAGTTTTTGGAGATTAGGCACAGGAATCTTCATTTTTAACAAATAATTCTAGGTGGTTCTAAGGGCAGGAGAATTGGTCTTCTCAAAGGGAGAACAGGAACTGTATCTTTTAACATGTTTTGCTCAGAGCCCAGCACATCCCCAGTGCATGTGGATGTTTAAAACTGTAGTTGGTGATGGATTTAGGGTAAAGTTCGTTGACTTTTAGGGAATAAGACCCACTATAACAGATACGTTATTTTTATTAAAGTATTTGATAGAGGCCACAGATTCAGCCTCTAAAGGAACTGTTCAATCCCCTTATTTCTGAATCACTTGTCTTCCAGGATATCAGTGAGGTTCGTTTTTGGTTTTGTTTTATATTTATAATTTGTAGCAGAAATAAGACTATCACATATTTCTAGTTTTATGTTATAGTTACCATAGAGTACCATCTCCAAGTCATTGTCATCTCAGTAAATGCTTATGAAAAATCTTAGGACCGTATTCTTTCTCACAAACAAACCTGTAAGCTGGGGTTATAAGACTTTCTTTGTCCAAATATCCTGGAACATCATTGCTACTGTTTTTCCTCCTTCCCCTGTATAACTGGGTTATGAAGTGGACAGTGAACTGAATACTGTATGTTTTGAAATTGCAAACTTTTTTTTCTGGAATGTGAAAAAAATGTGATTTTCTTTTTCTCTTCCTTCCCCTCTCTATCGCAGGCGGCATATTTTCTACCTTCAGCATCACTTAAATGGTAGGTTTCCTCACAGCATGACCCAGTTGTCACCTGCAGACAGCTCTGGGGGGACTTTGAGTGACTTGCACCTTATCCCAGCAGGCTCCCAACTGTCTCAGGCAATGGAAGTGGATGGACTGAATGACCCTAGCAAGCAAGGCTATTCCCAGGAAACCAAACGCCTGAAGCGGACACCAGCTTCAGACTCTCTAGGCCTAGAAATGGAGCACAGGTTCATTGATCAAGTATTGTCCACCTGTCGGAACGTGGAGCAAGCCAGGTTTGCCAGTGCATACAGGAAATGGCTGGTTACTTTGAGTCAATGAAAGAGGTGAATTAGTCCTACAAAGTTCCCCTTTTAGTGCAATATTGCTTTCTTTTATTATTTACATAGTTGCATGAACTGTTTACTATTATTGGCTAACCATATGTTCTTCATCTTTAGGTTGAAAGTCCATAGTAAATCTTTCATTTTATTTATTTTGTTAATAACTGGCATTCCTGTGGGGATAAAATAGTTGTATAGTTCCTTCGTGCTAAACAACGTGTCTTAAATTTTCTGTTGAACTTCTCACCCTTTGTATTTCTGTAAGTGGGGCTTCTCATTTGGTTTTCCTGATTGGTTCACATACACACTTCTACCCACCTCAGTCCAATTGCTGCATAGGCAAATTCTTTTAAAAATTAAAAATTTAAGGCCTAGGCAGGAGGATTGCCTGAGCCCAGGACTTTGAGACCAACCTGGGCAACATAGCAAGACCCCATCTCTACAAAAAGTAAAAAAAAAAAAAAAAAAAATAGCTAAGCATGGTGCTATGCACCTGTGTTCCTAACTGCGCAGGAAGCCGAGGCAGAAGGATTGCTTGAGCCCCAGGTGTTTGTGCTGTAGTGAGCCATGATTGCACCACTGTACTCAGCCTGGGCAACAGAGTTGAGACCCTGTCTCTAAAACAAGTTGAAAATAAACATTTATGTTGCAGTTCAACTTAAGAATGTTGGTATGAATGCTGAATAACTTGATGTAATTGTTTTGAGAATCAAATGGCTAGATGGGTGAATGTGTAAAAATATAAACTAGTTCTCTTTCTCTAGCCTGTTCTACCCAATTACCAAAGTCAGAAGTATTGGAATTTATATGAAAAAAATGCTTCCAATGTAATCCGTTTTTTAAGTGGTTATTTAAAAAAAAAAAAAAACTAATTTAAGAGTTTATGTAATTGCAGTAAAGAAAAATTATTTTTATTGCTAGTTTTGAGAGCTTATTTTTACCTCAAATTTGGTATATGCCAAAACATGTCATTCCTTATAAAGTTGATTTTTTTTTCTTCTAAAAACCTGGAATGCTGTTTTTAGCTATTACTACTTTTTAATTTCACATTTACTTATGACAAATGGGAGAAATATATAAAGAAATATATCCATAAAAATCTTCCTTTTTAAAAATCTAAATTATTGAGGATACACTATGGAAACTACAAAATTATCATGAAGTGACTATTAAAGTTTACTGGCAAATGCCAGGGGAAGGAATAGTATGTGCAAAACAAAACACTTTTATACTGAACTTAATCAGGGATGAGGTACCAAAGTATCCACATTATAGCTGTATCTTATGTTTTCAATAACAAGGGCTGAGTTTTTCAGGTAGGTGGGGTGAGGGTGGGGAATGGGCCACGTAATGTCTGCTTTCTTATATTTGCCCTTTTGTAAATGGTCTGTGTTTCTTCTTTTCATATACTTTCTGTTTTGCCAATCCATTACATATTTTTTGTCACTTTCATGTGTCATTTTTGTATATCTTTCCTTTCTTACTTCAGGAGTGTGTCTTCAAGATTTCTACCCCCTATTTGCAATAAATTTCATACCTCATCTAAAATACATTCATATACCAGAAATATCAACAAGAGTGGCCCTTCTAAAAGTTTCCCTAATGATAGAAGCTGTCAGTTGTCCTATCTCTGTGCAGAATGTGAGTAATAGTGGCAGAAATGAGTGTGACAACCATGCTTTGCCTGTTGTGCTTTTTACTTGCTAGGTAATTTGTAAAGTGGGGATAAAGATGTAGGGAAAGTAAACCTCTCTGTCTCACTGTTACAGAAAGCCTGGACTTGAGTTAGGTACATTGCCTTAAAGAAGCAGAAATATGTCCTTTTGTTGGGCATCATGGTTTTGTTGAGTGGCAGACTGTTTAAGTGAGTAAGACTTAAGAATGCCAGAAACGTTGTCTAGCCTGGCCCCAGTAGACAAAATATGTTCTTCTCTCAAGTCAAAAATTACCTTTTTGTAGCTTTTATATTATTTAGATGAAAAAATACCATTAAGAACATAATTCCATGGCCCTTTGTGTACAAAGCATATTTTGAATCAAATACCTCAAGGTCCACCTAGACCTCTATGGATAAAATCATAAGTTTATGATTTTTAGCTCCTGTGAGGGTTTGGGGGCAAACTACACAGAGAAGACATGGGTGGTTAAACCCATTCCACTAAAATATGTCGCCAGATTCTGGCCGAACTCAGTATTACCTTTTTTCCTAAAAATCATTTTTCACATTTTGAGTGATAGGGCTTATTATGCTTTGATGTGAAAAAATGTCAGGAAATGAATGACAGTACCCTGTGAAACACTAGCTGAATTTTTATAGTGCTTCATGCCTTTGTGTACCTTCCACCAATGATCTTGCCCATCTTTGGTGTTAACTATTTTCATATCTTCTAAGGCTCTTAACCCACTCTTTTTTGAAGCCGTGCAGTCCTTTAATATGTCTTGGTTTCTTCCTAAAAGTTTTAAGTAGAGAGCAAAAATACAAATATCCAAAGGATACTGTTAGTATGTAACTTTTGTGTGCTGCTTTATTTCTAGAGTTTGCCTTTTTTAATTGTTCATTCACAGAAAATCGTAATATTGCCCTATATGGTTGTTTTTTTTCCTAAGTGGTTAATATTTAAAACCGCTAGCTGTGGCATGATAATGTCTTTGACTGAGCTCATGTAGTAGAAAGGATGTGTCTATTTTCTGGGACTTGTTGGTCTTCACTTATTTTTGTATAACTAATTGTTAAAAGGAAAAGATGGCTTATTGACATGTATTTCATTAAACTTTCACTGAAAGAACAGTGGGTCATCGTACCATACTGTGGATGAAGAATACTACTGACAAGCAAAAAGCATTAAGCTCTGTAACTGTCTCCACCACCACCTTCACCCCACTTTTAGTGTACCTTAGTGTACTTTAGTGTACCTGTTTTGGCAATACGGTGTTTTTCAGATTCTACTTGTGCCCTGCACATTGTGAGGACTCATTAAATATTTATTAAATTAATGAATGACTAACAGAAGAAGAGAAAGATTGTTTGGGAGTGATAAGAATGAGTGATGATTGAGAAATTGATGGATTAGTGCAATGGATTGTGAATGAATGATGCTTTCTAGTTTCGTAATACGTGGGAAGCGCTATCGCCTATAGAATAAGTTGATTTAGACTTTTTTTTTCTTCATTTCATTACCTTGTTTAAACTTGTTAAATCCCAGCCAAGAAATGCAGCTCTGTAATTGTCAATTAACTGTACTATAACATATACTAAAAATTGTAGAGCTGAAGAACCCACTTGCATTAAGAACACCACTTTCTGTTCATTTGTGGTATTAGAGGACAGATCCTGCATACAGAGGCAGAACTGCTTTTGGTCATCTGAAGAAATTCTTTGATTTCAGTGACTTACTGATCTGTACCTGTGCACTTATCATCATTTTATGCTTCTCCTTTTTTCCCCGCAACTTGAACTGTGACTCTTTCAGATATTTCTTAAATCTGTGTGAGTCACTTTGTAAGCTTAGGGATTTGATACATATTAATGTCCCCTTTGTCTTCTCTAGGTTTTAGCATTTTATTACGTCTTAAGAAACTCTGGGCCCAGACTTTCAGTCATATTTCTTATTCCTATGGTACAGTTCTCACTTAAAGGCTTAATTATTAGTTGGGTTAAATACATACAGCTTATCTCTAAAAAGTACTTAAGTTTTCAAATAAGGGCTTATGTGATACAAGATATGGAAACAAAAGTTTTTGGATTTTTATGCAGTAGTTTGCAGGAAAGCAACTACATAGTAGATCATATGCCACTTAGGTATGTTCAGGTCATGCCAATTTATTCTTGTTGGGCCACACACACATGTATGTGCATGTAAAAAGAATTTTTAATATTGAAGCAAACAAATTATCAGTTTAATAATTTTCTCTTATACAGCACAAGATGGCAGATACCACCTACTGTATAACAATCTAATAATCCCTACCCTAGTTCCCCTGAGTTATAGAAGATGCTAAAGATTTAGTTGTAAGGGGAAGTAACATGATTTTTTTTTCTAAAAAGCTATTTTAAGCTAACTATTATTTTGCTATTGGAAAATTATATTTTAAAACTTAAAGATATTTAAAGTGTGCTAGAAAATTTGAACCTGATAACAACTGAACCTTTTGTCTTGAATAAATTTCTCAAATAGAACTGTGCAAACCCTAGCACTTTATGTGTTGCTGCCTCCCCACACCGAGGTATGCTCTGTAATAAGCTCCCAGTTAATGGAGAGATGTGTAGAGGCACTGGGAAGTTAATGAAGAAGAAAAATCAACCCCAAGAATTCCTTATTGTCACATAGTGTCTTTTAAAAAATAACTATAGGACTGTGTTAATTTGAGTGCCTTTCTTACTTTTTTGGGAGCAAGATTATATTTAATGTTTAAGAAAACAGGATGGAAGTTTTATCAAACAGTTGATTGTGGCCCGTTGTTTTCTTTATTCCCATCGCTAGGCATGGCCCCATAGAGTATTTTATCTTTCAGTGAGAGACTGATATAAGCAGGCAGGATGCTTTGATTATTCCATTAGTTATCATTTTAAGCACCCTACCAAGATTTAGTTCTTTCTTTCTGGCAACTAACGTTTTGGGGGTTGGAGGCATCCCATTTAGAGGATGGTGTGTGCACAAATAGATAGCCTGAAACCTGCGTCCAACGGGAAACAGTGGCACTCTGCCCTAAAATAAAGGCTAGAACATTGTCCTAAATGAATCCTTTGCCTTACTTTAGGACCTTCCTACCCTCTCAAATTCAGGCATAATGTAATATAGTTGAAAGGGTGAAAACAGTACTTGCTTTCAGATATTGGAGGAAAAGAAGTAAATGCATAGATGAAATTTTAGATGTATCATTTTATCTGTTTGTATCTGGAGAAGGGAGGGATAGGAATTCCATATTTCAAGATAGCAAGTATAATTTCATAGAAATATATAGCTAAAGATTCCAAAGTGCTTTTACAGAGAACTGTTGAATAATATATTCCTAAAGGGCAGCAATACGCCATGTTCATGGTGAAGACAGAAAACCAGTGTATCAGTTGTGGATCTTAGGTGGGAGAGGAAACCTCAGGCTCCCAACTTTGACTTCTCTACTCTCACCAGGCCATGTTAACACTGTAAAACCAAACTCTTTGCTAAGAACAATACAGGGCAGTAGTTTAGTCTGCTGATGAAACCTTGTGCTTCCAAGAATATCAGCTATATATAATTTGTGCTTTCTGGACAATAGAATGGTCCAGAAAGCTAACCCTGACATTACTTTTATTAGTCTGTTGTTATTCCTCAGGGTGTAGAAGATTTAGTAAATTTAGGACAAATTTTATATTCAGTGGCAAAAAGCAAAGGCAAAAATATGCTAAATATATTATTAGCTCTTAAATTTTAGTATAGATTGTATTTTTTATAAACTATTACCAGTACAGTAGCTAGTAGATATTCTGTGACTGCCTCATTGTTCATCTTGCTGCTTTGGTCCCTATGGCTCTAGTATGAACATTCTTGTTTCTTCTGAGGAAATGATTTCTGTATTACAGTTCCATCTTTGGTAGAGGTGGGAATAATTATATTTTGTTTCAGTTGACATCATTCTCAACTTTTAGAAATACTGTTGAGGAAAATGATTACCGTTGGTTTTCAAATTGACAACTATTTTGCTTCCAAAGACTTCAGTTTCCCTCTGTTGTATGTGTAGACGTCATATATGTTCAACACATTGCATACTGCCTTGCACATTGTAGGAATTCAACAAGTCAGAGTTGATAAAAGCTAGAAAGATAAAAGTAGCTTAACTGTCTTATCATCATTGTCCATATTCTCAGCTTTGGGAAAAATATACCATTTTGCATAAAATACATAATCAGTTTGAAATGCACAAGGCAAAGATATACAGTTGCACAACATTGCAAGTGAAATTTACAAAGGATTTTTATTTTTGTGTATGCTAAAAGTGCTCCTATTTAAAGCAGTTTTCTTTATTAGAGCAACATCTTCCAGCAAAGGTAGAAACCTAACATAAGTGCTCATTCGCCCAAATTAACCAGATAGTTATGTAAACTTTTCATATTAAGTCTTTAGTCGTTTACAAACAATAACATTCTGGCTTTTCTTCCATACCTTTAAGGAATCAGCCTTAATTTTATGTATGGCAGTCACTTTCCTCAAGGTACTATGCAGCACACTTTAGATTGCTTATTTATCTTTATAAGGTGATACGTAATAAATTTAGGTTTATTTGTCACATAATTTCATATGTTCAGATGTTGATTCAAAGAGCATTCTATTAGAAAAGTTTGTAAATTATCCTCCCTTACAAATATCATCTTGCATTTGGAGCAGGTATTTTTTTCTTATTAGTTGAAGACTGGGTACAGTTATAGTAGATGCTCAATAAATGCTTAGTCAGTGATTGATCTAACATCAAACTTAACAGCTTTCAGAAAGGAGACTGTTGACATCTTTTCACCAAGGAGTATATTTGTAGAGTAATATATGTGTGGAATTTTAAAATTATAGCATTTGACATGATTTATGAGGCTTATTTAGGCTGGAGTTAGTAACATGTAATAAAAATATTATTTATACACAACATAGTTGAAAGATAGGAGATGTGAAAGTAGTATTTTCTTATGCAAGGCATATTAATAAATGTAATTAAATGTCTTAAGCAGTTGGCTGAACTCTAGAGAGAACTACTGTAGTCTTCTGCAATCAGTCTCTGTATTGGTATATCCAGTACTGTCGGGGTTTAGGTTCTTTTTATTTTTCCTTAAATCTTACTTGTTTCTAGCATCTTAAGAGTGGTAATGGTAAAATGTGAAGTTACAGTAAACTTCTGCTTATTTTCTCAACATCTTTGGCATGAGGGAGAACTTTTTATGAATGATATAGTAGTTTCAACATCTGTTAATCTGTGGTTTTCAAAGCATTTTTGACAGAGTTTACCTAATGTAAAAAGATTAAACAGTTTTATAAAACACAAATAAACATTCCTACCTGAACTGTGAGGAACAGAGTGTATAGTACAAATGTAATTAGGCATTGCCTCCTGGCGAGGTTCTTGATGCATGACTATGATGCTGGCTGCTGACTGAGGTGAGCACTGTGAGTATTGTATTTTGGCATATGTTGTTTTTAGGAAAATAATGGAATGCATTCTTAGATTAACTTATTGTTTTTGAGTTAGAAAAAATAAAAGACAAGGTATTATAAGTATGCCAAATATTTTTACACTACAAAAGATTTAAAAAGGAGAGGGAGAAAAAATATCAAAGGCCAGTTATGATTTTTTTAATAGTGTCTAATTTTTTTTTTTTTACTGGAATTTTTTGGACACTAGTCAATTGCATACTTTAACATGGAGGAGCTTTCATTTAAAAGAAGTTCTCAGCTACTATATTCTGCCATTAGAATTCACCACGCCTGTTAATTTTACATTGCTTGAAAATTTAAGTTAGCTGCCATCAATATTGTTTTAAGATTTTCTTATAGTTTATGTTTAAATGGAAAAGTTACGTATATAATCTGTAGTGCAGGGTCAGGCCTTGGCCATTAAAGGTAAGTTTGGCTAACTTACTTTACTGAAGAGACTAACGGTCTTCCCTCTGTTGCACTGCTATGTTCTTGATCTATTTTTCCCCAGTATAACAGTCTACATTGAAGTCCTTTAGCTCTTTCCATATACTAATTGACATTTGTTAAGGATTCAATATTTTGTGAATTCTTTTTTCACTTAAAATGCATATCTTGCAGAGAGATAAGAGTGAATTTTGCAATAATTTATATGCACAGTGTGCTTATGGGTTTCTGGGAGTTCGAGTTAGTACCCCAGAGTGCTTAAAGTATGATGCTAAATTCTAAGGCTAATATAATGACTATAGATTATCTATATCCACACTGTTCAACAGAAATATAATGTGAACCACAACATAATTTTTAATTTTCTAGTAGCCATATTAAAAAAGAAACAAGCAAAATTAATTTTAATAACATTTTATTTAACCCAGTATATTAAAAATATTATGTCAACATGTAATCAATATAAAAGATTATTAATGAAACACCTTATCTTCTTTTTCTTCCATACTAAGTCTTCAATTTGAGTGTATTTTGTACTCACAGCACATCTCAATTCTGACTGGCCACATTTTAAGTGCTCAATAGTCACATATGGCTAAGGGCTACTACACCGGACAGTACAGATTCATAGAGTACAAAGTATGGCTTTATTTTAACTTTGGAGATGGTGAGGTAGGCATGTAATTGTGGTACTTTAAAAATTCAAAATAGTTAGAAAAGCATCTAATAGAATTATCCACTTGTTTTCCTTCATCTTCATTTTAATATGCTCTAGAAGTAGGATCAACCTGTTCCAATTTGCCAAGCATTATTTAAGGAGGAATAATTCCATACCATGTAAAATACTGTGACATGCTGATTATAATACATTATTAACAAATTTTCAAGTTGCGTTCACTAAATTCTGTCCTGTTTCTTCAAAATAATATAGCTTAAATTGCATGTTAATTGTATATCTTACCTATTTTGTTTTTATATTATTCTTACAATATAATCATGTATATTAACAAACAGCCCTGGGATTCTAATCTTCCTCTGCAGCTGTCTTCCAGGACTTACTGGCACTTATTACACTGTGATAAGTGTCAGAAAAGTAGAATAAAATATTCTTTTTCCATTAGATTTATTCTTATGTGACCATGTACCAAGCCAGATATAAATTATTGTATTTCTGTAGAGTATGGAAAATAGTGTTTGTCTTACCTTTGCTAAATGTTTGCAATTTCTAAGTAAACCTTTCATCTCCTAAAATGAGTGTTAAGTGTGATTTTGTTTTTACTTTTAGTGCTTTAAACTTGAATCTAGTCTACCAAGCTTTCCATTTTATTTGCTTTGATGGTGGTAGGGAGGTGGAGGTGTGAACCGTTGTGTAAATGAAACCAATAACTTTATGACCTACATTTATAGAAAGAATAAAAATGCCACGATGTCTAGAACATAAAAGAAATGTCAAAAACAAATTAGAGAAATTGCCACAGTTGTTTTTAAATTGCATTAACAGTGACTGATTGCCTTATGAAAGTTATTATGACTAGATGTGCTTTTTCCCACCTATTTCAAATGAAACTGTAGAGCACACAGAATTACTTGGTTATTTTAGTGTTATATCGTATGTTTTCTCAATCCTGAGTCTCACCTCTGTATGTTATAAGCGAGATATAGCAGCGTTACTTACACAGTATAATACGTAGATAGACTCCAAAAGGTGTTTGATAAAGTGGATGCTTTTTTTTAACTCAAATTTTAAATATTTCAGAAGTGTTTTATGGGAAAGATCTATATTACTTTATCCCTTGACTATTTAGGATTATATTTTATATAATGCATTACTATTATGTATATTTTGGTTAGGAAACAGGATATCAAATTTATTTTGCATGATGGCAAAGTACTACAATTGTTTAAAATTGCAGTACTGGCCAGGCGCAATGGCCCACACCTGTAATCCCAGCACTCTGGGAGGCCCAGGTGGGTGGATCACTTGAGCTTAGGAGTTCAAGACCAGCCTGGCCAACATGGCGAAACCTCGTCTCTACTAAAAATACAAACAGTAGCCGGGCATGGTGGTGCACATCTGTAATCCCAGCTACTCAGGAGGCTGAGGCGGGAGAATGGCTTGAACCCAGGAGGCGGAGGTTGCAGTGAACCGAGATCATTCCACTGCACTCCAGCCTGGGTGAAAGAATGAGACTCCGTCTCCAAAAAAAAATAAAACATTAAAAAAAAAAAAAGCAGTAGTGTTTTTGCATTGATAAGCTAGGAAAGAAAACTAGCTTAATTTGAAGTAATAAGCAAATTATATACGAAGTGTGACAAAAATCCGTAGTAAAGTGCTTCCCTGGGAAATTGATTTGGTTAGTAACATGCTTTTTGAAATGAAAGATCAACAATAACAGATCCAAGATGATACACTAGCCAGTTTATTAAATATGATAACCCTTTTGTCATTGGTCTACATTTAGCAGATAGCACAATTTTCCTCATGTTGGAAACTCAAAGTTTTGCTTTTGGTACTCTATTACTTAAAGAAAAGGTATTTTTTATGAGATATTTAAATAGCATAGCTTTTGTCTACTAGTAACCTACTCCAGAATGGCCCTGTTGGGCATCAACTTTAAGTTACAGGGCGCCCTTTCTTTAAGAGAAACACAGTAGTATCATTATATGTGTACAGTGTCACAGAAGTAGAATTTGAAGGGTTACTTGCCTCTCCACCTTAGCTTTAAAAAAAAAAGGAAGCAATCAATAATTTACATCTTGTTTTTGATTTCACAAAGAGATTCTTAGAGTAATCCTGGCTGTCGGGGTTCTGAGTGCTTTACCTCTTCTTAATGATATGAGCAACAGACAGAATGGTATTTCTGAATTTACACTTTTAGTATTGGAAAAGTCTGATGATATACAAATGTCTCTTGTATTAGATTTCTCATATACCTCTCACAGTGACTACAGCAGCATGATCAGCGAAAGGTCTGTGTAGGGAAGCTAACAAGGTTGAATTGACCCTCTGTCATATTTTATATTCTCATATTTTTTAAAATTGCTAGTGACCTCACTAGATACATTGTTGAGAAAATACTGAAAGGTAGTGACCACATGGGACGGGTGTAACACCAGTCACCCCTATTTGTTTTATTTTCAAGTAAGTTGTGTAATCATACCATCTACTGATATCCCTTGGAGCAAAAATTATCATGTTGTCTCTTGTTTATAAGTGAGGACACATCTAGTTGGTGGCATTGATATAAGTCTTAATTTCAGTTATTCCACGTGAATAAAAAGATCATCTTGTGTAGCATTTATTATATAGAAAATCACCAAGAACTACAATGTGCAACAATCGATTGAGTAAATTAGTGTTTTCCTGTAGAGGTATACTATGCACTCATAAAAACAGAACTTATAATTACAAGGAAAAAACCTCATAGTAAGTTTAGTTTTTAAAAGTAGGTTACAAAGCAGTATGTAAATAAGATTCTAACTTTATTATTTTTTTAATTTAAATCTCATTTCTAATCATAGCAGGACCAACCTTCATACTGAATACAACTAAAAATGTTGGAAAATATATTAAAATCTTATTCAAAGCAGATAAATTAAAAAACATCATACCAAGACTGTGGAATGCCAGCAGAAAAAAAAAAAAAAATCAAAAAGAGCTAAAGACAAAAGATTAAACTGATAACTCACTTCTCGACAGCAACATTGAATCAGAACACACTGGTAATGTAGAATTATAAACAGAAAAAATTCCTTGGTGAATGAGAATGAAGTACACATATGCAATATGTTTCCATTCATGTAAAGTTTAAAAATAATAAAATCATTAAAGAAAACAAAATTATTGCAAAGATCAGGATGGTGGTTGCATCTAGTTGGGGAGTGGAACCATGCCAGGGACAGAAACAAGATGAAGAACTTGTGGGACTCTGACAGGGTTCTGTTTCTTGGCTTGGCCTTGGGTACTTGTTCACACATATGTATATACACATATGTGTGTGTGTGTGTATATATATATAAAGCATACTATGTCTTTTTCTAGTTATATTCGCAAAGAAGAAAAACATTGGAAAAATTAGGGTGCCATATTCATGACTAGACAACACATAAAACATTCTTCCAGCCAGGCGCAGTGACTCACTCCTATAATCCCATCACTCGGAGGCCAAGGTGGGAGGATTGCTTGAGGCCAGGAGTTTGATACTATCCTGGGCCACATAGCAAGATATCCTGTCTCTACAAAAAATAAAAAAATTAGCCAGGTGTGGTGGTGTGTGCCTGTAGTCCCAGCTACTCGGGAGGCTGAGGCAGGAGAACGGTGTGAACCCAGTAGGCGGAGCTTGCAGTGAGACGAGATTGTGCCACTGCACTCCAATGTGAGGGACAGAGCAAGACTCTGTCTCAAAAATAAAATAAATACACAAAAAAAGTACTGAAACAACAGGTTTTCCAAATGAAAAAGAGGCCCAACTTTTACATAATATACAAAAATTAACTCAAAATGAATCATAGAATGAAACATAAGACTAAGAATCCATAAAACCACTAGAAAACAAAATATCTTTATGACCTTGAGGTAAGCAAGATTTAATTGGACAAGATACCAAAAGCACTAATAAGGACATGATTTAGAAAAATTCAAATCTAGAAGGGTATGCCACACACGTGTAGGGCTGTGTGCATGCTCAGGAAATACCTGAGAAGGCTGTAACTGTTAACTCTTTATTCACTTTAAGGCTATTCACAAACAGGAACTTAAGGCTAAAGCAGAGCTAGAAACTACCTAAATGAATGTGGAAGTCTTGCCCCAGCATGCACAATGAGCCCCTCAATAATAAATGGGAGATTTGTTACTTTAAGGAAATATCTGTCCCAATTACTAACTGACCACCATACTACTGAGAAAAGACTTAGGTGGCCACCTGCGACAAAAAAAAAAAAAAAGGACTTTTACGAAGTTAGTTCAGAAAAGTCACCAAACAACAGTAGCAATAAACCTGTGAATGGTGGATAATCTGACTTCCAGAATTGGCACAATATATTATTCAAAATGTTCAAATTTCAACAAAAATATTGCAAGACATGGAAAGAAACAAAGTATGGCCTATACCCAGGAATAAAAGCAAACAATAGAAATGGCCTCTATGAATGACCAGACATTAAATTTAGAAGATAAGGACTTTAAATCAGCTATTTTAAATATGTTCAAAGAAGTAAAGTAACTATATTCAAAGAACTGAGAGAAAATATAAAACTATGACTCATATATATGTAATATATAATAGAGAATATTAAGAAAGATATTTTAAAAGGAAAGAAAGATTCCGAAAAGGTATACTAAATGTACTAAAGGGCCTCAATAGCAGATTTGACTAGGGAGAAGAATCAGCAAACTTGATGACAGGTTAATTGGCAATAAACAGACTGAGGAGCAGAAAGAAAAAAGAGCAAAGAAAAGTAAATAGCTTTAGGGATCTGTGGCACACCATCAAGCCAATCAGCATACACATTATGGGAGTCACAGTAGGAGAAAATAGTGAAAGTGTTAGAAAAAAATACTTGAATATATAATTGCTTTAAACATCCTAAATTTGATGAAAAACGTCAATGTACAAATCCCAGAAACTCTGAGTAGAATATATTCAAGGGGACCCACATAGACACATTATACTCAAATTGTCAAAACCAAAGAAAAAGAAAATTTTGAAAACAGAGGTTACTTGTCATGTGTAGGGGATCCTCAATAATATTAATATCTGATTTCTCAATAGAAACTATGGAAACCAGAGGGCAGCAATAGACATGTTCTCACTGCTGAAAAGTAAAACTCAACCAGGAATTCTATATCTGGCAAAGTTGTCCTTCAAAAATGAAAGAGAAATTAATAAATTCCAAGATCAACTAAAACAGTTTTTCACTAGCAGACATTCCCTAAAAAGAAATACTAAAGGTAATCCTTCAGACTGAAAGGGCACTAGACAGTTACTCAAATCCACGTGGAGACGGTATGATATATTTTTTATTTGTAACTCCTTTCATTTCCTATCCAATTCAAAAGACAACTGCATGTAGCAATAAATATAAATCCATGTTAATAGGCACACACTATCTAAAAATGTAGGTTGTGACAAAAACACCATAACTGGGGTGGATAACAGAACTATAAAGGAGCGAAGTTTATATCTAGTATGAAAACTAAGCTGGTATTAATCCAGACCAGATTGTTATACATTAAGATGCTAATAGTTTTCCCTAGGGCAACCACTAAGAAAATAACTCAAAAATATATTATAAAAGAAGAAATGACAAAGGAATTAAAATTGTACACTAGAAAATATCTAACAAAAAGAAGACACTTGGCCGGGCATGGTGGCTCACGCCTGTAATCCCAGCACTTTGGGAGGCCAAGGCGGGCGGATCACAAGGTCAGGAGATCGAGACCACGGTGAAACCTCGTCTCTATTAAAAATACAAAAAATTAGCCGGGCGCTGTGGCAGGCGCTTGTAGTCCCAGCTACTCCGGAGGCTGAGGCTGGAGAATGGTGTGAACCCGGGAGGCGGAGCTTGCAGTGAGCCGAGATTGCGCCACTGCACTCCAGCCTGGGCGACAGAGCGAGACTCCGTCTCAAAAAAAAAAAAAAAAAAGACACTTACAAAATAATTGAAGAACAAAAAAGACAGACATATAGAAAGCAATAACATGACAGACATAAAGCCTATCTTATCAGTGATTCCAATAATATAAATGGATTAAACTAAGTAAAAGGCAGATATTGGAAGAATGGATTTAAAAAACTGGCCCAACTATATGCTGTTTTCAAGTTACATACTTTAGATTCACAGGTGCATATAGGTTCAAAGTAAAACAATGGAAGACGATATATCATGCAAACCCTAACCAAAAGAACTAGCTGTGTGACTATACTAATACCAGACAAAATGGATTTCAAGACAACAATTGTTTTCTAGAGACAAAGGAGGATATTTTCTGATTATAAAGGATCAATGCATTAAGAAGATGGCAGTTATAAACATACGCACCTAACAGCCCCTAAATACATGAAGCAAAACCAATAGAATTGAAGAGAAATACACAAGTCAACAGTACTCAACATTCAATAATAGAACAATGAGACAAGGTCAAGAAGGAAATAGAAGTCTTTAGCAACACAGTAAACCAACTAGACCTAAAAACATCTATAGAACACCCAATGACAGCAGAATATACATTCTTAAGGAAGTATGAAACATTTTCCATTATAGACCATATGTTAAGCCATAAAATAAATCTTAATGAATGTAAAAGCACTCTAATAATATAAATACTGTTTTCTGACCACAGCAAATTAATTAGAAAACATACCAGGAAGAAATCTGAGGAAATAACAAATATGTGGAAATCAAACAACACACTCATAACCAATAGATCGAAGACAAAATCACAAGGCAAAATAAAAAATACTTTGTGGTGAATGAAAATAAAACATACCAAACCAAACTTTATGGAATGTAGCGAAAGCAGTGCCCAAGGGGAAATTTTTAGTGTAACTACCTACATTTAAAAAGAAGGAAGACCTCAAGTCAATAGTCTAGACTTCCACACTACTAAACTAGAAAAAAAAAAGAGTAAATTAAACCCAAAGCAAGGATGAAGAAGAAAATTATAAACATGATAGCATGACAGTGGAGATAAAATGGAGAAAAGAAAAACAATAGAGGAAAATTAATGAAACCAAAAGTTGTTTCTTTGAAAATTTCAACAAAATTGAAAACTCTTTTAACAAGACCAAGAAAAAAGACTCAGATTACTAATCTCAGGAATGAAAAAGGTGACATTACTACCAACTTTACAGAAATTAGAAGGATTATACAGAATATTGTAAACACATTAGATGACACATGAAATGGAGAAATTCCTAAAAACGAACACAAACTGCTAAAACTGACTCAAGAAGAAATAGAAAATCTAAATAGAACTATAATAAATATGATTGAGTTTATCATCAAAACATTTCTCACAAAGAAAAATCAAACACCAGATAAATTTACTGGTGAATTCTACCAAATGTTTAAAGAAGAATTAACAACAATTCTTCACAAAACATTCCAAAAATAGAAGAGGGAACTCATTCTAAGAGGCCAGAATTATTCTGGTATCAAAACCAAACCAATATATCTCAAAAAAAAAAAAAAAAATCAGACCAATATCCTTTATGAAGACAGAACAAAAATCCTCAACAAGATACAAGCAAACTGAATTCAGGAGTACATAAAAAAACACTATATGCTATGATATATTATATGGGTTTATCCTAGGAATGCAAAGTTGGTTTAACATAAAAAAGTCTATCAATACAGTAGCCCATATAAATATAATGAAGTGGGGAGGAATCTGATGATCATCTCTATAGCTACAGAAAAAGCACTTGACAAAATCCAAAACCCTTTCTTGATTAAAAGAAAGTTAACAAACTAGGAATAGAAGGCAACTTCCACAGCTAAGAAACAATGTCTATAACAGCCTACAGCAGCTGGGCATGGTGGCTCACATCTGTCATCCCAGCATTTTGGGAGGCCAAGGTGGGCGGATCACCTGAGGTTAGAAGTTCAAGACCAGCCTGACCAACATGGTGAAACTCCATTAGTACTAAAAAAATACAAAAATTAGTCATCGTGGTGGAGTGCACCTGTAATCCCAGCTACTCAGGAGGCTGAGACAGGAGAATCACTTGAACCCAGGAGGTGGAGGTTGTAGTGAGCTGAGATTGCACCACAGCACTCCAGCCAGGGTAACAGAGTGAGACTTCATCTCAGAAAAAGAAATAATAATAATAATAATAATAATAATAATAATAATAATAAAATAAGACCTCACAGCTAATATAATAGTGAAAGAACTGAAGTCTGTCCCTCTTAGATTAGGAATGAAACATGATATCTGCTCTTGCCACTTCTATTCAACATTGTACTAGAGTTTCTAGCCAGAGCCATAAGGCAAGAAAAAGAAATAAAATGCATTCAATTGGGAAAGAAAAAACTAAAACTATGTCTATTCTCAGATGTCATGATCTTCTATATAGAAAATTCTAATGAATGCACTAAAAAGTTGTTAGAACTAAACAATTTCAGCAAGGTTGCAGGATACAAATCCATTGTATTTTTATATACACTTGCAATGAACAATCAGAAAGTAAAATTAGCCTGGTTGCAGTGGCACATGCCTATAATCCCAGCACTCTGGGAGGCCAAGGTGGAGGAATGCTTGCAGCCAGGAGTTCCAGACCAGTCTGGGCAACATAGTGAGACCTCATCTCTATGAACAAATTATTTTTTCAATTAGCTGGGCATGGTGATGCACACCTGTAGTTCTAGCTACTTAAGAGGCTGAGATGGGAGGATCACTTGAGCCCAGGAGTTTCAAGACAACAGTGAGGTATGACCAGACCACTGCACTCCAGCCTAGGTGACAGAGCAAGACCCCATCTCTAAAAAACAAACAAAAAATAAAATAAAAGTATAATGGCATCAAAAAATAAAAATTTAGCAAGATAAGCATAAAACTACAAAGCAGTGCTGAAAGAAATTTAAGATGGAAAACCATTGTATGTTCATGGATCAGGAGACCTAACATCGTTAAGATGGCAGTTCTCCCCAAACTGATCTACAGATTCAGCACAATTTTTATCAGAATTTCAGTTGAGTTCTTTTTAGAAGTTGACAAGTTGATTATAAAATTTATATATAATTGAATAGGACCAAGAATAGTCAAAACAATCCTGATAAAAAAATAGCAAAGTAGGAGGACTCCCACTTCCTAATTTCAAAACCTACTATAAAGCTTTATTAAGACAGTCTGGTACTGGAATAAGGATGATCAATGGAATAGAATTTAGTGTCCAGAAATAAACCCACACATCTATGATTAACTGATTTTTCACCAGGGTAAAAAATCTTCATCATTCCTCATCATTCAATAAGGAAAAAATATAGTCTTTTCAACAAATGATTCTGGAACACTGGATATCTAAATGCAAAAGAGTTAATATGAATTCTTACTTCACATTAAATACAAAAAGTAATTCAAAAAGGATCTAAAACCTCAATGTAATTGTTAAACCATAAAACTCAGAGAAAAACAGTTGTAAATCTTTATGGCCTTTATTTTAGGCAAAAGTTTTCTAGTTATGACACCAAAAGCACAGTGCAAAAGAAAAAAATCAATAATTTGATTTGTTCAATATTAAAATATTTCATACCTAAAGGGACACTATCTAGAAAGTGGAAAGCGACCCCACAGAAGAAAATATTTACAAATTATATATCCGATAAGGGACTAGTCTCCAAAATTTGTGAAGAAATTTTACAACTCAACAATTAAAAGCAAATGACCCAATATAAAGACAGGCAAAGGATTTGAACAGACATTTCTCCACAGAAGATAAAAAAATGCCCAGTAAGCATATGAAAAGTTGTTCAACACCATTAGTCATTAGGGCAATGCAAATCAAAGCCACATGGAGATAACCACTTCACATCCACTAGGATAGCTATAAATCTTTTAAAATGTATCATCTAGGTGTAGAATTATGGGAAGCTTTACTTTTCTATTTTATCATCCCTATGATCTTTGTGTGTTTAAATAAACATATATTCAAGCAATTCTTAAAACAGTCCCATTTTTTAGTGTAGGGTGAAAGCAAAGACAAACAGTTTATTACCACTAACAAAAGCTGGTATGTCACTTGAAAATCACATAGGATTATATCCCCAAGTAAGTTCACAGTGGCCATTATGTATCCACCTTAGATATCGGAGAGAAAAATGAACATTATGGCTAGACAGGGGAACCATATTACAAGTTGAATATATAAAAAGAAAATAAATACACTTTGGGATTTTATTGAGTTGTTTAGGTCTGTACCAAAGTACATAAAAGAGTGTAAATAAACGTGTCAAAACTGAAGTAAAGGACCAGAAGGAAACGTCTAAATTAAGGTATTGCCATCACTAACTCTTCTGTATCGGCCTTAGACTTGAGCAATGTCGCAATCTCACATGATGACAGGAGCATGAAGTTAGAGTAAACTTGTAAAGCTGACTAGACATAAAACTACTTGATAAGAGGTTTTTATTTTAACTCAGTTACATTGTCTTTTAAAATACTGGAATTCCAGGTCCAGACATCAGCAAGAAGGCGGAATAGGACTTTACAGTACTCATCCTGCCAGCAGAAAATCAATTTGAACAATAATCCATGCACAAAAAATACCTCCAGAAGAGCTAAGGGAATCAGGTGAAAGATTACAGCACTTGGATATAGAACTGAAGTAAGATGCATTCATTAGAATAAGGACAGTTTCACATTATCTATGTCACTCCTCCCCCCATCCTCAGGCAGCATAGTGTAAAGAGACATACCCTCTGCTTGAGGGAAGGAAGGGAAAGAGCACTGGGCTTTGCCTCAGACCCCAACACTAGCCTTCTTCAGTTAAACCCAGTGCCAGAGAGGCCCCCATAGCCCCAGACCCCAGGCTAGTACCTACAGACTGAGCTCCCAGGCCCACCCCAGCACCAGGCTGAATCTTGCAGCCCTGGGTTCCAGGCTTGCATGGTTGACCTAATCTCCAGGCCTGCCCCACCACCAGGCCAGCCTCACAGACACAGGCTCCAGGCTTGCCTCCGAGCCAAGATGGCTCCTGTGGCTCTAGGCTCTAGGCTGCCCTCCACACAGAAAACATTCCAAATCTTGAGAAATATAAAAATATTCAAGTATAGAAAGTTCAAAGTTTATTTAATGTTTTCTGTTGCTCATAACACTCTGAAACTGGGTAATTTATAATAAGAAATTCATTTCTTACAATTCTGAGGCTGAGAAGTCCAAGGGTAAGGGAACACATCTGGTGAGAGTCTTCTTGCTAATGGGGACTCTCTAAAGTCTGAAGTTGATACAGGGCATCACATGGCAAGAGGACTGAATATGCTAACATGCTAGCTCAGAGCCACTAGTTTTCCTCCCATGATAACCAATTAACTCATTTATTCATTAATCCATGAATGAATTAATCCATCCATGAAGGGAGAACTCTAATAACCCAAACACCTCTTAAAGATCCCACCTCTCAGTATGGCCACATTTCACATTAAATTTCCACATGAGTTTTAGAGGGGACAAATATTAAAACTACAGCAGTCTTCAATCAGATTCAAACAGAATACATCAAGATATATTATTAATCAAATTGTCAAAAATCAATGACAAAAGAGAGGATTCTGAAAGCAATAGTAAGAAATAAGTAAATCATATATCAATAAGGCTGGTAGTAAATTTCTCAGCATAACCCTTACAGGCTAGGATAGAGTGGAATGATGTATTTATAATGCTAAAGGAAAAAAAAAAACTGCCAAATAAGATTAATTTACCCAGCAAAGCTGTCCTTCAGAAATGAAGAAGAGATAAATACTTTTTCAGACCAACAAAAGCTGTAACACCAGCCTATCTTACAAGAAATGTCTTTCAGTTCTTCAAGCTGAAAGAAAACGACACTAATTAGTAAAATGAAAACATATGAAAGTATGAAACTCACTGGTTCAGAGTAAGTACACTGTCAAAATCAATATACTCTAGTACTGTAATGGTGGTGTTTAAATTACTTATACCTTTAGTATGAAGGTTTACAGACAAAACTATTAATAGCTACAATAATTTGATAAGAGAAATGCAATATAAGGAGATATAAATTGTGACATATAAAACATAAACTTTGTCGAGGGTAGAGTAAAAGTGTTGAGTTTTTTTGATGTGATCAAATTAAAAGCTCTTATCAGCTTAAAATAACCCAGAAATAAATCCACGCTTGTATGGTAAATTGATTTTTGATAATGGATCCAAGAACACACAATGGGGAAAGACAGTCTCTTCAAATGGTGTTGGTGAACCAGATATTCACATGCAGAAAAGTGAAGTTAAGATGCTTATCTCCCATCACACAAAAATCAACTCAAAATGAACGAAAGTCTTAAACTGTACAGCTACTAGAAGAAAACATGGGGTAAAAGCTCCATGACATTGGTCTGAGCAATTAGTTTTTTTGATATGAAAAGACAGGCAACAAAAGTGAAAACAGACAAATTGGATTCTATCAAACTAAAAACTTCTGCACAGCAAAGTAAACAATCAACAGAGTGAAGAGACAACTTACGAAATGGGAATACTATAGTCTGAATGTTTGTGTCCCTCCAAAATTCATGTTGAAACCTAACTCCCACGATGATGATATTCAGATGTGTGGCCTCACTGCTGTCACTATTGGCACTCAGCCAAGTTGCCTGGAGGGCCAAGGATCAGCCATCCCAGAGTCACTATTACCAGTGCTCACATGTGCCAACCCAGGGCCCAAGGACTGGTATGCTTGGTCCACAACCACCAGTACTAGTGCCAGAGGACTAGACTACCTGGCATCCTTGTGCCCAGCAAAACCTCATCACAGCCTCCCTTAATAACCACAGTCTAATCCACTAAGGAACTCACAGACACCACTTATGCTTTTTATAGTGAAAGAAATAATACGGAGACTATACCATGCCAAAGCACCCTACACTAACACTATATATATATGTAAGGAAAATGTCTTTTCCTACAAAAGCTAATCTATAGAATTGAAAGAAGTGATAGTTACACCAGATGTGCAGGTATCAATGTTAAGATACAAGAAACATGAAGAAGCAAGAAAACATGATACATCCAAAGCAACGCAATAATTCTCCAGCAACATATTCTGACAAAAAAGAAATATATGAAATGCCTGAAAATGATTCATAATGATATTAAAGAATCTCAGTGAGATACAACAGAGCACAGGTAAACAATAAAAAGAAATTAGAAAAAAATTCATGATCTCAAAAATAAACTTAATGAAGAGATATGTATCATAAAGAAGAACTAAACAGGAATCCTGGAACTGAAATGTTCAATGAATGAAATAAAGGATACAATCAAGATCTCCAACAATAGATTACATCAAGCAGAAAAATAATTTCAGAACTGGAAGACAGATCTTTTGAAATAACTCAAACAGAAAAGAAAAATATTAAAAATAATAATCAATAAAGCCTCTATGACATATGCGTCACTATAAAGGCACTAAAATTTGAATGTGGGGTGTTCTCGTAGAATGAGAGATGGGCAAAGGCATAGAAAACCTATTAACAAAATATTAATTGAAACTTTCCCAAGTCTTGCAGGTGATATAAACATCCAGACGCAGGAAATACAAAGATCCCTAAAAAGATTCAACTTAAGAACATCCTCTCCAAGGCACTGTATATTCAGAGTCAAAAGTCAAAAAAAAAAAAAAAAAAAAAGAGAGAATTCTGAAAAGTGCAAGATAAAAGTGTCATGTCACTTATAAAGGAATCCCCATGACACTAACAGTGGATTTCTCCACAGAAAACTTACAGGCCAGGAGAGAATAGGATGATATATTCAAAGTGCTAAAAGAAGAAACAAACTGCCAGCCAAGAAAGCAATATTCACTAAAACTATCCTTCAAAAATGAAGAAATAAAGTTTTTTTAAGATAAGCAAAAGCTGAGGGAATTCATCAACATTAGACTGGTCCTAGAATAAATGTTTAAGGGAGTCCTACATCTAAAAGTGAAAAGACAAAATCTACCATCATGAAAACACACAAAAGTATAAAACTCACTGGTGGAGCAGATACACAAGAGAAAGGACTCATGTTACAACTACAGAAAACCACCAAACAGCGATGATAATAAGAGAGAAAGAAAGGAACAAGGGATAAACCAACCAGAAAACAATTTTTAAAATGACAGGTATAGGTCCACATCTATCAAATAATAACCTTGAATATAAATGGATTCAATTCCTCATTTAAAAGATATGAACTGCCTGGATGGAAAAAAAAAGACCCAACTATATGCTGCCTATGAGAAACTCACATTCATCAGCAAAGAATCACATATAGACTGAAAGTGAAGGGATGGAAAAATATATTCCATGCAAATGGAAACTAAAAGTGAAGAGGAGTAGCTACACTTATAGTAGATGAAACAGACTTTAAATTAAAAACAGTAAAAAGAGACAAGGTCATTATATAATGATGAAGGGATCAACTAAGCAGGGACATATAACAATTTTAAATATATGTACACCCAACACTAGAGCACCTACATATGAAAGTCAAATGTTGTATCTAAAGGGGGAGATAGACTTCAATACAATAATGGCTGGGGACATCAACATCCTAGTTTTAGCAATGGACAGATAATCTAGATAGAAAATCAACCAGGAAAAATTGGACTTAAATTGCACTTTAGAACAAATGAACCTAACAGACATTTACAGAACATATCCAAGAGTGGCAGACATGTACGCCTCATCAGCACATGTAAACTTCATCAGAATAGATCATATGTTAGGCCAAATAACAAGTCTCAAAAAAGTTTTTTTTTAATCAAAATCACATCAAGAACCTTCTCAGGCTACAGTGGAATAAAACTAGAAATCAGTAACAAGAAGAACTCTGGAAACTATATAGATACATAAAAATTAAACAACATGCTTTAAATGACCACTGAGTCAATGAAGAAATTAAGAAAGAAATTTCTTGAAAGTAATGAAAATTGAAACACTACATGCCAAAACCTATGGGATACAGTAAAAGCAATGCTAAGATGGAAGTTTATAGCAATAAACACTTGCATCAAAGAAGTAGAAAGATTTCAAATAAACTACCTAACAATGCACCTCAAGAAACCAGTAAGATAAGGACAAACTTAAATCCAAAATTAGAGGAAGGAAAGAAATAAAGATCAGAGCAGAAATAAACAAAATAGAGGTTAAAAATACAAAAGATCAACAAAACAAATAATTGGGTTTTTTAAAAGATTTAAAAAATCAACAAATCTCTAGCTATACTAAGAAAAAGAGAGCAAAGACTCAAATCAATAAAATCAGAGATGAGAAAGGAGACATTCCAACTGATACTACACAAAGACAAAGGATCCTAAGAGACTATTATAAACAACTATACACTACCAGACTTGGAAACCCAGAGGAAATGGGTAAATTTCTGGACATGTACAACCTACCAAGATTGAACAAGGAAGAAATAGAGAACCTCAACAGAACAATAATGAGTAACAATGACTAATCAGTAATAAAAATTCTCCCAAGAAAGAAATGCCTAAGACTGGATGACTTTACTGCTTAATTCTACAAAACTTATAAAGAAGAACTAACATGAATTTTTCTCACAGCATTATAAAAAATCCTGAATAGCAGGAAATTCTTCCCAACTCATTCTACAAAGCCAGCATTACTCTTATACCAAAACCATACAAGGACATAACAAAAAAGAAAACTATAGGCCACTATTACTGATGAACAGAGACACAAAAATCCTCAACCAAACACTAGCTAATCTAATCCAACAACATAGCAAAAAGATAATGCACCACGATCAAGTGAGATATATACCAGGGATACCAGAATGTTTCAACATATGCAAATCAATATATGTGATATATCACATCAAGAGAATGAAGGACAAAAACCATATGATCCTTTCAATAGATGCTGAAAATGCATTTTATAAAAGCCAACATCCCTTCACGCTAAAAACTCTAAAAATGTTAGGCATAGAAGAAACATACCTCAACATAATAAAGACTAAATACAACAAGCCCACAGAGGACATCAAACTGAATGTGGAAAAACTGAAAGCCTTTCCTTTAAGAACTAAAACAAGTCAAGGATACACACTTTCACCTCTCTCATTTAACATATTACTGGAAATCCTAGCCAGAGAAATTCAGCAGGAGAAAGAAATAAAAGGCATCCTAATTTAAAAAGAGGACGTCAAATTATCCCTCTTTGCTGACAGTATGACCTTATATATAGAAAAACCTAAAGTCTCCAGCAAAAAAAATTTTGAACTGATAAATGAATTCAGTAAAGTTGCAGGATACAAAAATCAGTAATGTTGTACACACCAATAATGAACTATCTGAAAAAGAAATCAAGAAAGCAATTCCAATTTACAATAGCTAGCTTCAAAGAACTAAAATACCTAAAAATCTGTTTACCCAAAGATGTAACAGATCTACATGAGGAAAATCACAAAACACTGATTAAAGAAATTAAGGAGGACACAAACAAATGAAAAGTTATCCAATGCTCATGGATCGGAAGAATTAAAATTATTAAAATGACCAGAGCAATCTACAGATTCAATGCAATCTCTATCAAAATACCAATGACATCCTCACAGAAACAGAAAAAAATATATAATATTTGTATGCAACCAAAAAAGAGCCAGAATAGCCAAAGCGATTCTGAGGTATCACACTACCTGACAGGAGGCATCACACTACCCAACTTCAAAATACACTACAAAGATATATATATAGTAACTAAAACAGCATGGTATTGGTATAAAAACAGACATGTGGGACAATGAAGCAGAATAGAGAACTCAGATATAAATGTACATATTTACAGCCAACTGATTTTTGACAAAGGTTCCCAGAACACACATTGAGGAAAGAGCAACCTCTTTGATAAATTGTGCTGGGGAAACTGGATGGGGAATGAAACTAGACCCCTATCTCTCACCATATACAAAAACAACTCAAAGTGGATTAAAGAATTAAGCATAACACCCAAAACTATAAAACTACTAGAAGAAAACATAGGGTTAACACTTCAAGACATTAATCTAGGCAAAGTTTTATGACTAAGACTTCAAAAGCAAGGGCAATAATGAAAAGGAGAAAAACTAGACAATGTTAAAAACTTCTGCACAGCAAAGAAAACATTCAACAGCGTGAAGTGACAAGTTGTAGAACGGGAGAAAATATTGTAAATGATTTGTTTAAGAAGGGACTAATATCCGGAATATAAGGAACTCAAACAACTCAACAGCAAAAAGTCATATAATCCCATTAAAAAATGGGCAAAGGATCTGAATAAACATTTCTCCAAAGAAGATATACAAATGGCCAGGAGGTGATACGGTTTGAGTCTGTGTCCCCACCAAATTTCATGTCAAATTGTAATCCCCAGTGTTAGAGGTGGGGTTTAGTGGGAGGTGATTTGATCATGAGGGCAGAGTTCTCATGAGTGGGCTAGCATCATCCCTCCATGCTGTTCTTGTGGCAGTGAGTGAGTGAGTTCTCAGGAGATCTGGTTGTTTAAAAATGTGTGGCACTTCCTCCCTCTCTCTTCCTCCTGCTCTGGCCACGTAAGATGTGCCTGCTTCTCTTTGCCTTCTGCCATTATTGTAAACTTCCTGAGGCCTCCGCAGAAGCCTACCAGATCCTGCCATGCTTCCTGTACAGCCTGCGAAATCATGAGCCAATTAAACCTCTTTTCTTTATCAATGACGGAGTGTCAGGTGTTCCTTTATAAGCAGTGAGAGAACAGACAAATACAGCAGGTATATGAAGAAATGCTCAACATCACTAATCATCAGGTTAATGCAAATTAAAACCACAATGAGATATCATCTCACACGTGTTAGAAAGGCTATTTTCAAAATGAGGAAAGATAACAAATGTTGGTGAGGATGTGGAGAAAGGGGAATCCTTGCACATTGTTGGGGAGAGTGTAAATTAATACAACCATTATGGAAAACAGTATGGAACTTTCTCAGTAAAATAGAACTAGAACTGCCATATGATTCAGCAATCCCACTTCTGGGTAATCATCCAAAGGATATGAAATCAGTATGTTGGAGGGATAGCTACACTCCCATGTTCATTGAGGCATTATTTACAATAACTTACAATAGCTAAAATATGGAAGCAAACTAAATGTCCAGCAGTGGATGAATGGATAAATAAAATGTGTATATCTACAAAATGGAATACTATTCAGCCTTTTAAAAAGAAGGAAATACTTTATTTACCACAACAGGAAGTAAACTGGAGGACTTTATGTTATGTGAAATAAGCCAGACACAAAGACAAAGTTTGTATGATCTCTTTTATATGTGGAAATCTAAAAAGGTTGAACTCAGAGAATAGAATGGTAGTTATCAAGGGCTGCATGGGGAGTGGGAGGTGTTGGGGAGTTGTTAATCAAAGAATATAAAATTTCAGTTAGCTAGAAGTAATGAGTTCAAGAAATCTATTGTACAACATGCTGACTATAGTCAATGTATTGTATTCATGAACATTGCTGAGAGTAGATTTTAAGTGTTTTCACAAAAAAAAAATGGTAAGTACATGAGGTAATACAGATGCTAATCAGCTTGATTTAGCTATACCATAGTGTATAAATATTTCAAAATATGCCATACATGATAAATATATATAATTTTTATTTGTCTAATTAATTCATTAAAAAGCATTGTGGGAGGTAACAAAACATCCAGCTGCCTTCCCAGCTCCAGTCTGCAGCTGCTAGTTTGTAACCCCTGATCAAGTATGTGGTAGCTTCCTTGGGAAGCAAACCATACGAAGACTAATTAATAGAGGGTAACATAATTTGGCTTACTATTTTAATAAGTGTTTCACAGACATAGGTAAGTGTGATTATGTAGTACATTGGAATTGTTATATTAAATTTAAGACTATATCATCTTTGCTATTTAATAGAATGAGTGATAATTGGGAACATTAATAAAACTGAAAGTATTTTAAGGTAACTTCTTGATCCATCTATTTGATCATATGGCCCTAATTTGAATTCTGTTGAACATATAAGTACAGTGAAAGATTATAAAAGTATTGTTCTTTCTGAGTGCTTTTTAAAAATTAAATCAATGATAAAATATGTAAATGTCACATTTATTTAGTTATGGAGGTAGTATAACATTTAAACATTTGAAAAACAGAAAAGAACAAATCACTTGAATTGCCACAATCTTAACAATTACTATCGGTTTTGTGCAGTAACATTCTTTTTAACACATTTTACTACATAAAAATATAAAAACAAAATATTTGATTTTGTTTGTTTTCACTTATTATAATACATAAATTTGTCCACATAATATAGTTTTAAATAGTAGAAACTGTTGAATTTTCAGTATAGACTGTGGAAAACTTGAAAATTGATTTAAGAGAATTATTAAAATATTTTCTAAAACTTTAGGCTTATAAAATTGGCCAAGTGAACATTTAATTCTGAAATCCAATTGGAATGTTTTTAATATTTCTAAAAATTTAATTTGCCAATACATTTGGTAAAGTTTCATTTAACGGACAAAAAAAAAAACAGAGAAAATATACTTATTCATCAAGGTTGATAGATTTTTCCTGGTGAATGTACTTATTAACAGATTTAAATTGGCACAGATGTTAACTCTAGCAAATATTGGAAAATATAAAACTCTTGTCTTTTCTTTCACTGGCCACCCTTCAAAACTCTAAATCTAGCTCTCCTGGGCACTGTTTGATGAACCTCCTAGGAAGCAGATGGCTTTTAGGTATGACTAGTTCACCTCAGGTCTCCATTATACTCTTTATTCCCATGAGGAAAAAATCTCAAGGGATGTTAGACTATGTGATTGATTTTTGTGCTCTGGCTTATGATTCTACAGATGGGAACTGGTTCTAGGTCAGCTGCATGCACATAGCCTAGCTTCACTGAGCAACTCACCTATACTGTACTGCCACACTGAACCTACCCATACTATACTGCTACAAGAGTTAGAAGAAATGACCCCTTGGCAGACAGCTAAATTTTCCAACAGGAATAAGACAGGTTTGCTTTTTAGCTTGTTTTTAAACAAATTTGTGATTTGGGGATGAACTGAATAGAATAGATAAAATCAAAGAAAAAGCAAGACAAGCATTATTTTATGTGTAGACACTGATTTTGTTATCTCAAACTAAGAGTGGCTTTAAAAACAACTAACTCTTCTGTCTGATTATTGCTACAATAGATGTATGTTGGACGAGTTATTCTGGGACAAAGTTAATAATTATTGAAGGCTTTCCCAATACTTACAAAATGTAAAGTAATAATCCCACACAAGTTAACCTACTCAGTTGTCCAGAGGTACATTTTACACATGTGTTACCTTGAAGAGTAAGTGCACTCAGAGGTAACATAAAATAAATCTAGGCATTCTCTCTGTTTTTTATGGGTAAATGATTTTTGTTTGTTCTATAACATTTTTGCTGCTTCTTAATATAGTAGCAAAAATTAGTTACAAAACATAATAAAATGCAAGGGGAAGAGATTCCATCCACAATGTAACCTAATATCCTAGGAAACATGAAGGATCTATATAAAGAAAACCACAAAACTGCTAAAAGGAGCAAAAGAAGAGATACTACATTCTTCAGTGAGAGAGCAAATTCTTATTTATATAACTCAATGCCAATGAAAGCCACATTTTCTTTATGACATAATTATAAAGTTTGGAAAAATAAATGACTGTATCAGTGGAGAATAGCTATGTCTAAAGCTATAATAATTCAAGAACTATAGTATAGACATGAGACTAGGCAGTTACATCTGCAGAATAAGTGCTGTATAGGAGAATTTCATATGTGATCCAGATTATTCAATAACATTTTGGGGAGACAATTATTACTAAATATTTCGGAAAAAATCAGTGTAGAGCCTCATCTTTCATTTTTGAATGGACTAAAATGATATATAAAATAAGTCAAATTATTTAAAAAGATTTTGACAAAAATAGAATTTAATATTGAATTTTCCCAGAGAAGAGGACTATGTATCTTAGAAAGGATTAAATAATCGTGATTTTAAAAGCCCAATAAACTCACATTTTAAGGGTAAATTTAAAACAAAATCCTAACAAAAGATTTTGTTTTGTTAGTTGTAAGAAAAACTACAACTGGATGCAATCTTTGCAGAAAATGCTGCAGACAAAAATGATTTTTGTAGTTCTTTATATTATACTTACAACTTTCTCTTTAAGTTTAGGATTACATCAAAATTAAAATATATATATTTATGTATACCTTGGCTATGTGAAGAATTCTTGCAACTTGATAAGCTGTACAAACTCTTTTACCCGGTAGATGAATGAGTAAAAGACATGAACAGAAAGTATACACACAAACACACACACACACTGACCAAAGGAAAAAAGGTGGGTAACAAATGTGGCAGAAAAATATTCGGTCCGGTAGCAAAGAAATACAAATTTTAAAAAAGACTTCAATTTATACCTACCAAATTTTGGTTTTGTTTTTACCGATAATATCAAATGAATAATGGGTATAATAAAACAGGTACCCAGGTATCCTTTTTCATTACTAGTGGGAGTGTAAGTTAGAATACGCAATTTAGCCATTTGAATCAAGAGTCTTGCATTCTTTTTTTTTTTTTTTTTTTTTTGAGACAGAGTCTCGCTGTGTCGCCCAGGCTGGAGTGCAGTGGCGCGATCTCGGCTCACTGCAAGCTCCGCCTCCCGGGTTCAGGCCATTCTCCCGCCTCAGCCTCCGAGTAGCTGGGACTACACAGGCGTCCGCCACTACGCCCGGCTAGTTTTTTGTATTTTTAGTAGAGGCGGGGTTTCACCGTGTTAGCCAGGATGGTCTCCATCTCCTGACCTCGTGATCCACCCGCCTCGGCCTCCCAAAGTGCTGGGATTACAGGCTTGAGCCACTGTGCCCGGCTGAGTCTTGCATTCTTGAATAGCAGTACCACTTCTAGTAACTTCCCTAAAGGGAAAACCTGGGGGGAAAAAAAAGCTTTATGCACAAGGATGTTCACTAATAATTTCTTATATTAATGAAAACTTGGAAACTACTTAAATGTCAAGCTTCTCAGAAGATTATTAGATAAATCATTAAATATTAAATAACCATTAAGATGATGTTTACAGAGAAATTTCTAAAATAATGTGATTAAATGTGCTAAATAATGAAAGCAAGATGAAAAATTGTTTACAGAATATGATCACATATTTGTAAAAATGGAGACATGGCAAAAAAGGAATTTTTAAAATGTTAAAAATGTTACATGGGAACAGTAGTTGCTTTGAGTGAAGGAGCTATGAGTAATTTTGTTCTTTTAACTATTTTATATTTACCAAAATTTCTATAAGGAGAATTGTTAGTTTATCTTTTTTATGATTATATAATGTGACTCATTAACAATTGCTACTAAGTCTACAGCAGCAGAGAAATCTCATGCTAATCATAGAGTTCAGGTTTCTGATTTTAATAAGGGTACTCTAGATGAGTTTTTAAGCCAAGGATGATAATGATCCCAATTACATCTGACACTAGCAGCCATAGAGAGGACAGGTATATGGAAAAAAAGCTGATGGACCACAAACTCTCTTGCTATATGTTTCAATGCCACAAGAAATCCAGTGCTTAATTGGGCCTGAGAGAGAAAAAAAAAACTTTTAGGAAAAATACAATTCTACTAAAATTTCTGAATGGTCATTTTTTTAAATGCTTTAAAAAATTTTAAATGACTTTTTCTGAGTACAAGAATAATAAATGCTTATTATAAAAGTTTCAAGTGTTGTAGCTATTTATGATGGAGAGTGTGCTACTATTACAGTTTGCTATATATTACTCCAAATTTTTTGGATGAATATTTAATATTTTTAAGAGAATAATGGGATCAATCTAAACATACTGTTTTGTAACTTGAATTTTCAGTTAATAGTATATTGCCGTGGCTCACACCTGTAATCCACTTTGGGAGGCCTAGGCAGGTGGATCACCTGAGGTCAGGAGTTTGAGACCAGTCTGGCCAACATGGCGACACCCCATCTACTAAAAACACAAAAATTAGCCGGATATGGTGGCGCACACCTGTAGTCCCAGCTACTCAGAAGGCTGAGGCAGGAGAATCGCTTGAGTTTGGGGGCCAGAGGTTGCAGTGAGCCGAGATCACGCCACTGTGCTCTAGCCTGGGCAACAGAGTGAGATTCCGTCTCAAAAACAAACAAACAAAAACACCCAAAAACAAACAAAAAACAACATATTGTAGACAATTTCCCTTGTATGAACATATGGCCTCCTCACATTTGTTTTAATGTTTTATAATAGTCCTTTTTTGGTATACTAAAATTTATTTAATCTATTCCTGAGTGATAATCATTTTGGTTAGCAATTCCTCATTATTAACAACAATACTACATTGAATATATACATATGTCTTTGTGCACTTGCATAACAAAAAGTCTAAAATGTTTGGCCAGGTGCAGTGGCTCACGCCTGTGATTATAGCACTTCGGGAGGCTGAGGCAGGTGGATCACAAGGTCAGGAGATTGAGACCATCCTGGCTAACATGGTGAAACTCTGTCTCTACTAAAAATACAAAAAAATAGCCAGGCATGGTGGCACACACCTATAGTCCCAGCTACTTGGGAGGCTGAGGCAGAAGAATCGCTTGAACCTGGGAGGTGGAGGTTGTAGTGAGCTGAGATTGCGCCACTGCACTCCAGCCTGGGTGACAGAGCAAGACTCTGTCTCAAAAAAAAGAGAAAAAACAAAAAGTCTAAAATGATCGAATATTTTACAATAAACACATATAACTCAAATATTTCTGTATGATAAATTCCTAGAAATGGAATTTCTGGGAAAAAGCTTATTGTTAAGCAGACATTTACAATGTTATTACACTCACTACTCTGTAATAAGAATGCCTGTCTTCTCACATTGTCAGCAATCTAGTATATTACCACATTTTGTTTTGTCTTGTTTGGGCCAATCTAAGAGGTGAAATATATTCCCCTGGTTTTCTTTTGTAGTTCTATAATTATTAGAACTGTTTAAATCTTTTCCTAGGTCTGTTGGTGATTTGTTTTTCTTCTAGGAATTGGCCATTGTCCCTTGTCTGTATTTCTACCCGATTATCTTTTTTGTGTTAGTTTGTAAAAGCTGTTTTTAGACAAGGGAATGTAGCCTTTAATTATGTGTTACATGCACAATTTTACAAGGTTTCTTCTTTTGACTCTTTTTATTCAATTTTTGTATACAAATTTTTTCATTTGAATGTAGTTATATTTATCAGTATTTTTTTCTAATTCTAGGTTCACTTCATGCTTAGAAAGGCCTTCTCTGCTTCAAGATTATAAATAATATTCATTATTATGTTTTCTTCAAGTATTTTCATGATTTCATTATTTTACATTTTTACTGTCGAAGCATTTGGAACTTATTTGGAGGTAAGGGGTGAAATGGAGATTCAGCTGACTTGCACAAATGGCTAGTCCAGTAAGCCTAATAACACTTATTCAATAATCCATCTTTTCTACACTAATTTAAATGCCACATTTATGATGTACTAAATTCTCCTGTATACTTGGTATATCACTAGAATCCATTTACTTCTGCTCCTGAGCCAGAAAATGGCAACTTTTTTTTTTTTTTTTTTTTTCAGTGAATGTACTCTCAGTAGAGAAACCAAATAATACTGTTCTGAGTTGAACATCTCTAGACTATATGGAAACTTCATGTATTAGGCCGGTTTTGCATTGCTATAAATACCTGAGACTGGGTAATTTATAAGAAAAGATGTTTAATTGGCTCACAGTTCTATAGGGTGTACAGGAAGCATGGCACCAGCATCTGCTTCTGGGGTAACCTCAGGAAGCTTCTACTCATGGCAGAGGGTAAAGACAGAGAGAGAATGAGAGGGGAGGTGCTACACTTACAACAACCAGATCTCGTGAGAACTCGCTATCACAAGGACAGCACCAAACCATGAGGCATCTGCCCCCATGACCTGCCACCGGGCTCCACCTGCAACACTGGGGATTACATTTCAACACGAGATTTGGGCGGGGACAAATATCCAAACTATATCACTTCCCTTTTACTAATTTATCCTTCAGAATGAATCATCAGTCTGTGGAAATTTGGTTACCATGGCCAAATTTGGTATCATGCCCACCCCACTGCGAGCATTACCCACAGCTTCTTACCCAGACTTTGCTTGTCAAAGAAGGATTAATAATGCTCATTTCTCAATATCCCTAGCCAGTAAGTTCACTGTGACAAAATAATAGAACCATAAATTGAAAGTCTTATCTATAATAAAGATTGGTGACATCAGTTTCAGCTATGGAACTTTTTCTCTCAAAGATGCTCTAAGCATGAATGAGTGTTTAGATTCATACGTAGAAATGAGTAACTAAGAATCTCCTTTTCCAGCCAGTTCATCTAACCCCGTATAGATTTACATCGAAAACACTGAAAATAGATGTAGTATTTTAGCTTAAGGTAACATACTGAATGAGTAGAGCTCACATAGAATCAATATTGCCACAGTCTACTTTTAGCCACTGTGTGTGTGTGTGTGTGTGTGTGTGTGTATGTATGTGTTAGACTTCTTTCTTCAGTGACCATCACATGAAGAAAAGAAGAGACGACCCTGTGGCCACAATCTCAGTACCTCAGATGAAATGCCACAGTGTGCTTCTAGATTCCATTTTGTAGGTTCATTGCAGTAATTCATTCCTCCTGTGTAACACCTAGACCCAGGGTCGACTCACTTATTAGACCGAGTAGGTACACTGCCTAGGCACAACACTTGCAGGGGCTCATGAAAATGTTTTAATTTCCTTTAAAATCAGAAGCAAAAAGAAAATGAACTTTTAGGTCAAACAAAATGTTTTATTATAGACTATTAATATATTCATCTTTATACCAACCCACTTATAAAATATAATCTTTAATATTTATTTATGGAGCAAGGGGCCCACAGAAGTCATAACACATCCTTGCCTGTCCTTCAAAAAATTTCTTGCAAAAGGAACACTGTAAGTTTGGTAATTCCATCATCTCTCTTTCCCTCCTGGAAATTTACAATTAAAGTCTCCTAGAAGCCCTGCAATTTAAAAACAAAAACCTGTACAATTTAGCTTACTCCAGAGTTCTCCAGATGTATTTGATCTTGAAACCCTTTTTTTTCCACATGATAACTACTGTCTTCCCCAAGAACTAGTGATCCATGGAAGACCTTGGAAAAAACTTCACATCCTATTATATTAATATTCAGAAATGATCAAGAGAAACTACAGCTGAAATTTCTCAACCTCCCCACCTCCACCTTTTTTTTTTTTTTTTTTTTTTTTTTAGTAAAGTATACAGAAGCCTAGGGGATGATTCTTTGTTCTAGGCAAATAGAATTAAAATGCATACCTGATGCTCTTTGAGAGGCATGCTACTAATACAGCCCTAACTATCCACTTGGCAAAATAATTTTATTGTTGCACAAGTTTCAGATATATGCTACGCAGCTCACTGAGACCCATTTAAATTCTGTTTTCTTGATTAAGTTTCCAGCAGTGTGAGGATGAAAATAATTCCCAAATGGCAAGGAAGATTGAAAAGCTGCTTTCCAGAATCCCACAACATGTTATTCCTTAACCTACCATAGCTTATTAAGAGTGACTTAAAATCTGTCCACACCCAAAAGGTTTCTCCAGTAACAGATTTCTTGGTTCCATCTCAGTTCCCGCAGTTCCCATAACCACAGCCTATTCAATTTAGTAGTGCTCGGCTGTGTGAATACTGAAATTAAAATGTGCTCTCAAAATTCAATCCATAGCAAAACTGACCTAACTTAGAAGCATCTCCACAGTCAGATTTAATAAAAAGATATGAGTTTGAGGTAGAAGGCAGAAGAAGGATGAGTTTCTCTGAGAAATAAAAGTAGAAAATACAGATTTTTTTAAAGAGTTTATACTGACTAACGTCCCCTTTTAAAAGTCATTTTTCTGTTTGATAGAAAATGTCAAACAAAGACCCTAAGTCAATTCTTTTGAACTTTCAGAAGTTTTATCCATTTAGGAAGATGATCTCTATTCTTTTTTGGGAAGCAGACACATTTGTCTGCCCAAAGTGTTTTCAAATACATCAATTTCTCACCTGGGAGAAACTCACAAGCCTTCTGGTTAAATGGAAACCATCAAATCTAGGTGATCATAATATTTTTTACAATTAGGAAACAAAATTCCTTTTGAGGAAGAAAACCTGCTCATTTAGCTATAGACTTGACTTCTAGAAGACTGAGAATTGATGTAATTTCCTGAAACACATGTATTTAGAAAAGCAAACAAATAACACAAAAACACCATTTAACCAGGCTATCATTTGTGTGTCTCTTATCCCAGTCAGTAAACTTCACTGGAGCTATTTGATTATAGATCTGTCTGATTTTTCTTAAAGTAGACAAGTTTTTGAGGATAGAGCTTGTGAGGATAGAGCTTGAACTTTCAAATGCCTACTATAGTAGCTAGCACATATTAGATTAGTAAAGTTTGGGGAATGAAGATCTAAATATTTGATGGCTTTTAAAAATAGTATTACCTACTGGAAATGTTAAATATAGTCATGACTGTTCATTATATGGTTATTGCTCATCCTGAATGCTGATATTGTGCAAGCATATGGAAAAAAAATTCTCAAGAAATAGTGCTTTAATGAAATAGAATTTCACAGGATATCACTTGTGTGTGTGTATGTGCGTGTGTGCATTGAGACAGAGAGAGGAAAGAGAGGGAAAAATTTCCTTGGCTGACAGAGGGGTTAAAGATCTGCTAACATTGCCCACACTGATTTTATATACTCTGAAAGCCTTACCAGGCCCCTTATTTTTAAGTCAGTGGACATATCTATAACTTTTTTCAGACACTACTGAATACTAATAAAAAATAGCAGCAAATGAAAAGGAAATTGTTTTAATGGCAAATTATTTAGATAATCTTCCTGAACACCCTAACTGGAATAACTGGAAAGATAGCTAATAAGTACAGGCAGTCCCCAATATACCATGGTTCAACTTATGACTTTTTGACTTTGCAATGGTGGGAAAGCTATAGGCATTCAGTAGAAACTGTAATCCCACCAAGGGGTGTCTGTATATCAGTCAGCCAACAAATATTTGATGAGTTCTTCCTAGGTACTCTGTAATATGCTAGGTATTTAGTGAAGGAAATACCAAGAGAATGTAGTTGACATTTGGTCACTGATCTTTCAGGATTCATAAACAACTTGGAGAGGTGATACCAACATACATGGAACAAAATACCCAACAGAAAACAGGAATAGAGCAGTGATTTGAAATCATGTGTCCATATGTCAGTGCCATTCTAGAAACAGCACCAAGGTAGACTCCTGCCAAAAATGAATAATGGTAACATATATATATACACATACACATGTATATATATAATTTTTGTCTACAAACTGGTAACAGAAAAATATCTATTGGAATTTTCTCAATTTTATATTCTTATCCTAGACATCTTCCTTCAGTCATTGGTATTTACTACCACTTGATTTACTAAGAAGATGGCAAAAAGATATAAATCTGTAGCAAACACATATTAAAAGAAAAATATTCTGAAATTGCTGAGCACTTAATTTCACAGCTTCTTATTTTCAAGGAAATATACTTCTAATTGTAATGGCATATTTTATATAGAAACACATAGTTATAATTTCTTCTGGTAAAATTGTGCCTGGTTTGTAGCATGAATTAAATATGTCAATATTTTATAGTGTTCCTACCGAATGACCATCATATTCAACTACTTTTCTGCCAAAATAAATTTGGAAACAACCAAGTGTATATAAGCAAGTGTTAAATGGAATGAGCAACCAATTTAATCATTTTTAAAATCTGTATCTATCCTGACATTCCACAAAGGCTGTGAGGCTCCTTTGTAGCACTAGGTATTTCAATGAGAGTAACATTAGTCTAAAAAACATGTTCTTAAAGCATGTGGTGTTTAAAATAAAAATTGAAGGATAAATCAAATTAGGAAAAAATGCTTTAGAAATGCAAAGTGACCCAATACTTACTTTTATGGCATCTGGTGGTAAGGGGTATTAATGTTTACAGCCACATTCTTAGTATTATTGTTTTTCAAATTAAGGTACATTGGTTAAAAAAAGTAAGCTACCAAAACATAGAAAGAAGAAAAGAACCCTATTACTTGAGTGAGCTACCATTCACATTTTGGTGTATTATTTTCCGTGCATTTTTAAAAGTTATGGCCATCCATCTACACAATTTTGTATCTAGGCTTTTTCACTTAAGATGTGAAATTAACTTTTTCCATGTTATTAAAAAAAATCTGGCCAGGTGTAGTGACTCACGCCTGTAATCCCAGGACTTTGGGAGGATGAGGGGGGCAGATCACAAGGTCAGGAGTTCAAGAACAGCTGACCAACATGGTGAAATCCTGTCTCTACTAAAAATACAAAAATTAGCCGGGCATGGTGGCAGGCGCCTATAATCTCAGCTACTCAGGAGGCTGAGGTAGGATAATCGCTCGAATCCGGGAGGCAGAGGTTGCAGTGAGCCAAGATGGGGCCACTGCACTCCAGCCTGGGCCACAGAGTAAGACTCTGTCTCAAAAAAAAAAAAAAAAAAAAAAAAAAAATCTGTGCTTACGGTATCTTTAAAGACTGCATAGTATTCCACTGTACAGTCATACTAATCTATACACCAATTTCCTTATTGTGGTACATTTACATTGAAGTTTATAGTTTTTCACTATTATAAGCCTGAGATGAACAGGGAAGGTGATGTTTTTGTTTCCCTCTTCCCATTTCACCCTTTTTGTAGTCACCAGATCTTGCTCTATCCTCAATCAGCCATGTGGTCTGGGGAGGACTGACCCAGCTCCAGGACTGGGAGCTGAGTGGTTTAAGTTAGTCCTTAACTAACTTAAGGACTCTGGAATATGGTTCAGAGAATGGGATTACAACCATTTTTAAAAGTCAATATGTTCCCATGACTTTATTTACTCAAAAACTTCATTGTCAGAGGTAGAATTACCATATGGGGCACCAGAATGTCTTCCAATGTATCAGATAAATACATCATACAAAATTTTGGTTGGACTCATTAAAGGGCACAGTGGGAGAAAAAGAGAAGGAGCCTGACGTGTTTGGAGAATAAAAAAGAAAAGAAGGGCATTATTTCTCTGGACAGATTTTACGCCCAGAAAAAAAGCTGGTGAAGTAAGAATCGGCATATACAAGCAAATTTATTGAAGTTTATGATATATACATCTCATAATTGTATATTTCTTTCGTACACTTTAAATCCTATGACAAAAAGGCTATACAATATTTTAGAAATGCTGGATTACTAAATATTAGCAGAACTGAAATCCTCAAGAGAAACCAGATTACCAAAGGTTGTTCTATGCTTGTTTTACATACAACCTCAGCTCATAAGCTTAAGGACTGATACAGAAAGAGGGTAATCACTTAAGAACTTGAAATCAAGGAAAAGTATCAACTTATATCAGAAGGATGTCCAATTTAAGCTGTCCAGAACCGTATCAGAAGCTGGAAGATATGGTCACACTCTTGTGGAGTTTGAATGGATGTAGTGAATAATGGAATCTTCAAGTCTTTATTGACAAAAAGAACCCTAAATGAATAAAAGTTTTTGAATCTCTGTCCTTTTACCAAGTGACAAACAGTGCTTGTGACAGTAAGATATATAGACACTCATTGACTTATGGTGGGGTTACATAAGTCAAAAATGCACTTAAGGCCAGGCACAGTGGCTCATGCCTGTAATCCCAGCACTTTGGGAGGCTGGGGCGGGTGGATCACTTGAAGTCAGGAGTTTGAGACCAGCCTGGCCAATATGGTGAAACCCTGTCTCTACTAAAAATACAAAAATTAGCCGGGCGTGGTGGTGGGCACCCATAGTCCCAGCTACTCAGGAGGCTGAGGCAGGAGAATCGCTTGAACCCGGGAGGTAGAGGTTGCAGTGAGCCAAGACTGCACCACTGTACTCCAGCCTGGGCAACAGAGTGAGACACTGACAAAAAAAAAAAAAAAAAAAAATTAATACCCTGATAAGCCCAAAAGTAAGGTAAAAAACTTCTAAGTCGAATCATCATAAGAGAGGAACCGTCTGTATTTGTAGGTATAGTGTAGGCTGATAGAGTTTGGGACCTCAGAGATTAAACTAAAGAATTTATCTATGAGCCATTGGGAGGCATATTTAAGTTTACCAATAATATGAAGTTTTAAATTGGCATGCATGGAGACTTTAGGTGCACATGCAGTGGTGGTGAAGGCTTCACTTTAAACCCAAGTCACTTGGCACAGTGTCTATACTATTGTTACCTGCTTCAATGGTCAGCAGGTTGTCAGTGTTTTATTTTATTTTTAGTGACATGGTCTTGCTCTATCACCCAGGCAGAAGTGCTGTGGCACAATTATAGCTTACTGCAGCCTCAACCTCCTGGATTAAAGCAATCCTCCCATCTCAGCCTCCCAAGTAGCTAGGACTACAGGAATTCGCCACCATGCCCACTAATTTTTTTTTTTTTTTTTTTTTTTGAGAGATGGAGGTCTTACTATATTGCCCAAGCTGGTCTTGAACTCCTAATCTCCAATAATCATCCCACCTTGGCCTCCCAAAGTGCTTGGATTACAGGCATGAAGAAACACTTGAATAGTAGTTTTGACCCTTGTTAACAGAGAAGGTGGATTGGAGTGCCTTATGAAAGATCTACTAAAAAGAAAAACAATAAAGCAGGCACAGGAAATCTATAAATAGAATAGAACAAGACCAAAAGAGGGATTGAGAGATGGATCTACATGCCATATGGATCCACTCATTTCCTACGACAATCTGAAAATTTGGCTTTGAGTTTCCTGCCAGCCAAGGCAAGAGTAACAAGAGCACTTAAGACAATGATTCATGCTATCTGGAAGAAACAGGAATATGTGTTTTTCATAGGGGTGGGGGAGGGAGGGAAATTTCCACATATGAACATTTGGTACGTAATTAGTTTTGGAGGTCTCTAGGCTACCATTATAACTAACAATGATTACCTTTCTTTATATGGCACTTAATACTTTGCAGAGAAATTTCACATACTTTCTTTACACAAAAATCCTGTGAGGTAAGATTCGAGGATATTATTAAAGCAATAATGTAACCCTCATTCATTTATCTAAGAACCTAGTCTAACTGGAAACGCAACACAAAAAGTAGAAAATAAGCAGAAAGATCTCTGAGATAGCAAACCAAATAGCAGTAAGTGTATGCACAGAAAAGAGCCTCTCACTCAGAACCTATATTCTCTTATTTAACCTGAAATTCTAACAAGGTTAATTTCCTTCCTAAAACCGCAGTGGATTAAAAGTAACAAAACAGAAACTATTACAGAGAAGCACTCTGAAAGCCTCCTAGATGAGAACACAGGAGAGCAGAGGCAAGAACTAAAAACAATCAAAAGAGCAGTTAGTGCAAAAACAGAAAACTCTAAACACTCACTAAGTAGGATAAGCTCAGACTCCCTCGGCCCTGGATCCTGACCCTCCACGAATCAACTCCTCACAAGCCACCTCAGCGATCTTTCAGGAACCGAAATGTAATCCTGCTTGCCTGCTCCCAACTCTTGGCAACCCTTCATTGACTTTCCAGGCTAAGACAAAATTATTATTTAAAAACGGTCCACAAGGTCTCCTGAGGTTCTGATTGCTGCCTGCCTCTCCAGCTTCATCTCACTTCGGCCCCACCTGCTTGGGCCTTTTGACATTTCCTTCCCTTTACCTGGAAGTGTCTCACTGCTGCCTCTCCTGGGGGATCTGAAATGTCGTTTCCTTAGAAAGCCTTACCTAGTCCTGGAGTCTACATTAGGTTTTCCTGTGCACCTTAGCGCCTTTGCAGTTGAGAATTTATCACAGTTGCACTTCGTCTGATTGTTTTATTTGTTTGTTTTTTGAGACGCCAAGGCTGGAGTGCAGTAGCGCGATCTCGGCTCACTGCAACCTCCGCCTCCCGGTTCAAGCGATTCTCATGCCTCAGCTTCCCCAGCAGCTGGGATTACAGGCGTGCACCACCACACGCGGCTAATTTTTGTATTTTTAGTAGAGACAGGGTTTCGCCATGTTGACCAGGCTGATCTCAAACTTTTGGCCTCAAGTGATCTGCCGGACTCGGCCTCCCAAAGTGCTGGGATTACAGGCGTGAGTCACCGTGCCTGGCCAGTCTGATAGTTGAATACCTATCTCCTTCAGCGTACTGTGAGCTCTGGTGGAAAAGGACCCTATCTGGCCCGTACATATGCCAAATAAGTATTCACTGGATTAAAAAAATGAGTAATGTCACAGGACAAGCATACATCTTCCTAGTATATAATTTTAAATTTTACTAAAAGATCTTTTTGAGAAGGTAGCTGTTTTATTAAAGAAAAAAAATTACGAAGTACAATGCAGAATTCATACGAATATTAAAGCTAAAACAAGACTTTCAGAATGCTTTAGGCTACACCCCCAGACTGCTCTGGAGACATTGTGCTTAAAATAATATGGAAACATGGTGTGGTAAAAGATGCATTTCCCAAGGGATCTGGATAACCAGCGCTTATCCTCATTTTACTGGAGGAGAATATATGTCTGGAGAGGGCTTTGCAAACTAGTAGACTTTGTGCGTTATAACATTATTACGGAAAAATCTGTGTTTCTAAGAGGGGGAATGATTTAGTTACTGCATTGCCAATTACAGGTGGGGCTAGCGCCAGAGCCCAGGCCTCTCGGGGCCTGTCTAGCCCACAGCTTTTCATTAATGCACAGCACCTGCCACCTGGTCCCTGCTGCAAAGGGTGGCCTCTCGAGCTAGGAGCCATATCTAGGGCGGATAGCCTATGCTAGGCTCAAAGACACTCTTAAGTTCCGATCAACCAGAACTGAGGAGCGGGTAGGAAAACCAAGCCGAGCCTTCCCCGGTTTCACAATCCGCAGGCTCTCCGCTGTCCCCGGCGGGACTGGGCAGTTTCCCTGGAGAACTGCAGCCCGGCCCCCTTCGCTCAGGCCCAAGCCCGCGCGGCTCTCCCCCTGGCGGGGAACTCGCAGCACTGCGGCGCATTCCGGAGACGCCGTCAATCTCCGGATTTGAAGAGCAGGCGGTATCTAAGGGGCCTGGGAAGCGGGAAAGCTCGGGAGTCACTCACGAGAGAACACCCTGCAGGAATCGACCGAGCTGCCTGGCTTCGTGGTCCTGCAGCGTGGCCCGTTGCTTCGCGCAGAGGTTGGCCACAGCTCCTGGCTAGGAAACTGGGGACCCCTTGGTTTGCCACCGAGGAGGGTGGAGGTCCCCGTCAGTCCCCTCGGGGATGCAGCCGCATTTTCCCCTCCGTGCGTCTGGCCGGGAGCCAGAGGATAGGGCTGTGGAACACAGGCAGGGCGGGCCCTTCGGGACCCGGACGCGAGGGGAGGCGAGAGGCGCCAGTGTCCCGCACACCCACGGGCGCCGAGACAGGGGAGCTGCGGCCAGCGGCCCACGGAGGACGCCGGCGGCGCAGCCGCCTCAGGCTCGCGGGCCGCGCGCGCACGCGAGTGGGTGTGGGAGGCAAGGGCGCTACTAGCAGGCGGCGTGCGCGCGCGCGCTCCCCCGCGCCCTCCCTCGCAGGCCCGCCCGGCCCCGGCGCGCGTCACGAGGGGAGAGCTAGAGAGCTGGAGGGCGGGAGGGAGGGTGGGGAAAGGGGGTGGGGCCGCGGGACCCGAGGATTCCGAGCGGCGGCTGCAGAGCCGGAGCTGGGCGAGGGCGGCTGCGGTCCCGGCGGCGGCGGCGGCGGCGGCGGGAGAAGATGGTGGCGCTGGAGGTAGCAGCGGCTGGAGCGGAGCTTTATTCCCAGGCTTGGCACCAGCGCTGTCACTAGCGCCGCCTGCTTCCGCGGGCCCGCGGACCCAGCTGTCAAGCAAGGTACCACAGCCAGGGAGGGGTGGGTGAGAAGGGGTGCCCGGCACTGATGCGGCCCCCGACGGAGCCCGGGTCCTAGCCAAAGAGCGCCCCCGGACGCGAGAGGGGCTGCCTGGAACAATAGTGCGGAGGAGCGGGGGCAGCAGGCGACATCCAGGGGGCAGTGCCTGGAACCATCAGCCAGCGAGGCGGGGTAAGGCGGCGTTGCGGGCGAGACGCCTGGGGTCCGGTGCCCGCTCAGATGCCAGGCTTCGGGCGCAGCAGGCGGGCCCGATGACAGTCATGGCAGGAGTGAGTGTGTGAGAGTGTGTGTGTAAAAGGTACAGCAGAGGGGATGGGGGTGGCGGACGGAGGTGTTGGGGGGGTGACATTTCCAGGAATCCCCGCTAGGATCCCTCATCTCTCAGCTGACTCTCCTGGAGAAAGAATGTGATGATGGAAACGGTGAGGTGGGCAGGATGCACTTGGTGTGTGAAGTGTGGAGGGAGGCAGTGGGGTAGGGGCCGGTTTGTAAAATTCTGTGTATGTGTATGTACGCGTTTGGTTGCATCCACGTTCCCCAAACAGCGCCCCAAACCCAGAGATCTGCCACTGCCCTGACTTGATGTCACCGGCTAAGACTGTGGGACAGTGTTTGTTATTTTGACCCTGCAACTCTGAGCACAGTCTCTGTTCTGCTCCTGCGTGTGGATGGCCCAGTGTAGGGATTCTCGCTTCCCCTTCCTCTGGCCTCATGACATGGGGATGTGGAAGTGAGCATGTTGCTTTGAGGCACATGGCAGGGAAATAGGATAACGGTTACGCCTTCTGGGCTTGCTGGTGTACCCGGTTTTGAAGGGGGATTCCATCCTCTGATACTACTTCTCTGCTTAGCACCTGTTCCATAAGGGTCTTGTACTCCCTGACTCTGCAGTTTCTATTGTTTTTCTCTTGTCTGACCTGAAGGAGAATAGTGTTGAATGATCAGATTCCTCTTCCTGTCCCCGCAACTTTCAATGCTAGCTAGACCTTCTCCTTCCACATTTAAGCACTGAAAACCTTATGGCTAGGGGATGGATGGGCTTTGTATTGGTTCTTTTAGAATGAACTCTGGAGGTGTGTACGTATAGAGAGATGTGGTGGGGCGGGGGGCAGTCTTTAAAAAAGAAGAAAAATATCACACAGAGAAGTGTTTGGTGCCCACCTGGTCAGCGTCGCACCGTGTATCATTTGGAAACTGAAATCTCCCAAGACCCACAGCGATGGGGTCCCAGGTCAGTAAAGTCCCTGCTTTCCTACCTGATAGAGCCCACTAGTAGGGAATTTGGGAAAATGTCAGGCTGGCAATAACTCACCCAGTGGGAATAAGGACACAGAAATGCATCGAGTCTATGGCTGTTTAATTGTCTCTGCGTGGTAAAGATAGGTGTGTGTAGGGTTGGGTAGAGATAGGCAGGGAGATGGCATATTCATGTGTATCCAGGGCAGTGTGATTCCTCCTCGCCTGTATTTCTCCTGCGGTATTCACAGGAATGAGTATCTCGACACTTCTTTATTAAAATATTGTATGTCTAGCTTAACCTGTTTAGGACATATTTTAGTCATAACACCTTAAATTCTACTGCCTTGCTGTCGGAATCCAAACTGGCTGCCGGGTTCTCTTCAAAAAGCCCGTAGCAGTCATGACTACACAAGTAAATATACAACATGTTGGCACCAGAGGTTTCTTTTTCTTTTTTAAAATTTTTGTTTTGTGTTCTTTTATGGGCAAAGGTTGCACGATATCATTGTTTCATTGAAAATAATAAAACTAGGGCTATCCACATATGCTTTTTTTCTTCCCATATATCTTATTTAATGACATATAGACTAGGTGTTTTGAAGCTGTCAATGTAAAGTAAATTTCCCCATGTTCTTCAAGTCAAGCCTTCTAAGATTTTAATATGAGGTTGGTTGTTGGCTCTCATCCAAGATTTAAGGATAGATTTATAAAAATGAATTTTGAATCTTAGTTCTTTACTCTCTTATTCGTTATGCCAAATCCCTTTCTGAGAAAAGTACTTATGGAATTTAAAAGCCATTCTAAGAGGTTTTGGTTTAAAAAAAAAAAAGTCATCATCTTTTATATTTGCAAGTAAGACCAGGGATGTAAATATCTTACAAGAAAGTTTAATAATATGAGAAATTACCAGGTAAATACACTGTTTAGAGAAAGAGGAATTACACAGCAGCACAATCGATGACTCAGGAATCAGTGATTTCTTTTCTAACATAAATGTGATCATTTTTATTTTTATTTATCTTTTTGAGACAGGGTCTTCCTCTCTCACCCAGGCTGGAGTGCAATAGTGTGATCATAGCTCACTGCAGCCTCAAACTCCTGGCTCAAGCAATCCTCCTGCCTCAGCCTCCTGAATAACTGGGATAATAGGCACATGGCACCACACCCAGATATTTGTTTATTTTTTTCAGAGATAGAGTCTTGCTACGTTGCCCAGGTTGATAGTTTTAAAAATGCAATATCTGGCTTTTCTAAAGATTGGACCGGTATAAGGTTCATGAGACAGCTCTGGTAAATGGTTGTACCTTTTGCTGTGGCCTGCAGCAAGCCATTTTTTTGTGCATGGATGACTTTCCTTCACTTAAAATAGCATCAGTGCTTTTCTCTTCCATTATTGAGTCTCTTAAGGGTTTTTTGGTTGTTTGTTTTGTTTTTTGTTTTTATTTTGGTTGTTGTTATTGTTTGTTTCAGAAGACTAAGGAGTAAGAGATATTTGAAAATGACCTCTGGGGCCACAAGGAATGAACTGTAGTACCTTGGGGAGATAGGACTTTTAGCCTACAAAGAAGAAGTAATTGTTGCTAAAACTGAGAGAATTTCAAGCAATAAAATCTGAAGTTAACTCTCTGGGTTACAATAATTAATTTGCAAACATCTGTTAATTGCCTCCTGCATCTCAGACTCACTGTACCTTTGGATAAGGGACAGGGAATGTTGAGAAGTGTTGGAGATTCAAAGAATGCTAAGTCTTAGATCCTACCCAGAGGTGGATCTTGGTCTAGAAGGAGAAAAGAGGAATATGTGTTACTAACTGTAAAAATAGTGAAAAAATGATTAAGTGCTGAAAAAGCAGTATTCCTGCAGGGCTGTGGGAATTCACAGGGTACAAAATGACTTCTGATGGAAGAATCAGGGAAGGTTACATGGGATATAGCATTTGAGCTGTGATTAAGGTGGCATTTGGGTTGGCAGAGAAGGAAGGGCATGCTTGGGGGAGGAACAGCGTAGCACAGGCCTGGCAGTGGAAAGTGTATGCCTACACAGGGAACAAAAAAATGGTGTGCTTTGGCTGCAGCTCTAGGAATGCCAAGAGATGTAATGAGGGATAAAGCAAGAAAGAGAGGTTTGTTCAAGGTGGTGGAACAACTTGTACGCCAAGATAAGGAGTGTCGATTTTGTTCAGTAAGGACTGGGGAGCTATAGAAGATTTGTGAGGAGAAAGATTGACAGTATCAGAACTGTGCTTTGGGGCAATAATTTTGTAGTATTATGTTGGATGGAATGACATGGGAAAAGACTGGCAGGAGGAAGACCAGATAGACCCTATTGTCAAAGTAGGGAAAGACGGAAAGAGGCAGTGGGGGAGAAGAAGGGAACATACCTAAGAGGTGGTGTGCAAGAATTATCTGAGGAGCTTGAACAGTCACTGGAAAGTGGGAGGGAAAAGGGAGGCCAAAGATCATTGTCAGGCTTAGCTGAGAGAGCAATTGGGTCATTTTCAGAAACAAGGTATAACAGAGGATAAGGAAGAGGAGAGAAGTTTCTTTTTGAGCAGACAGGCTTATCTAAGTTAAGGGACTAGAATACAGAGGGAGGTTGGAGCTACAAGGAGATTTGTAAGTCATCTACTTAGGAGCGATATTGATATCCCAGGAATCACTGATAAAGAAAATGAAGAAAGAAGAAGCAAAGGTAAGGATAGGATCCTTGAGGGATGTCTGTGTGTTGGAGGGGAAAGAGAAAGAAGAGGACAGGAACCATGTTAAACAAGGGCAGTTGGAGAAAAATGATGGAAGTAGAGTTGTACAGTGTCATGGAAGCTGGCAGGGGTGAGGAGAGCCCCTGTCACTCACACAGCACACCCCATTGGTGAGGGTGCAACCAAGGCAAAGCCATTGGATTTGACTCTTGGCTTTCCTCGATTGTCTTTGTGGTAGGTGGAAGTGGCAGCCAGGGGCAAGGGTTGAAGGGGAGGGTGGGGGAAGGGAAATGGAAAGCAGTGAGAACAGACTTCATTTTCCATAAGTTGGGAGGTAAAGGAGAAGGAGAGAGAGTATGATATATCAAAACAATGGTGTAGTAGAGGGAAAGTGGTATTTTTAGTTTAGGAAGACTTGAGCCTGCTTTATAAGCTGAGGAGTACAATCCATTGGGGAAAAAAGAGATTGAAAATGTAAGGGAGAGGCTCAGTTGAGGGAATCAAGTCTTCAAGAAGATGGGAGGATACTAGATGAAAGCAAATGAAGGATTCTTTTGAGACAGAAGCATAGGAATTTCGAGGTGGAAAGAAAGGAATTTGGCCATAGTCTTTTAAGTAAAGTCAAAAGAGAGATGGGCAGGTTGAAGCCAGGGGTAGAATGACAAAGACTTGTGGGCATTGTGGAAACAGAGCAGTGAGTCAATTAGGAGTGAATAAAAGATCATTACCCAACCATGAGGACCTCATGTGTTTGAAAAGCATGAATTTGTAGTGAAACCAGTTAACGCTATATAACTGGAGTTTGACAACTACTTAAGTAATTTTTGTATAGTGAGCATTTGTGGTTCTTCATTCCCTTAAATGCAGTAAAAAAGAGTAGAAGTTTACCTTTAAAATTATCTAAATAAAAGACTCCACTTGTATTTCCTGTAAATATTCTCTCTCAGAGATCTGAGCTAAATTTTAAGAAGTTTATAGTAAAACAATGGGGAAAAATGTAAGTTGTTTTTTAAAGAATGAGCTTTTTCTATCTATAATGGTAGAATATGGTTTTACAGTCACATGTAAAGTCAGTTTTCAAAAGAAAAATCAAATATAGCACCTCACCCAACACCATACCCATCATATGCATTCAATATACATTTGTCACATGAATATATGAATAAACTTTTTTTTAAGTAAGCTAGCTACAGTATCTAAAATTTTAAATTTCAGGATTTCATTCTTATACAATGGACATTGAATGAGTTGCATTTTGTGGCCTGTACAAGTTTATGATAGAATTAAAACTATTTATTCATACCTGATGTATACATTGAAGCTTTATTTTAAAAAACTCCACATTTTTCACAAAATAATTGTGAACCCTTTAGATCCTTGAGTTATGGGATTATGTCATGATTCCAGGTGAGTTTATGGAACGTCAACTGTAATGAGTGGTGGGTTTTGAGGTTTTAATGATGAAATTTATTCATTCCTTCAACATATACTCATTGAACACTTTCTCTGGGCCAGAAACTATTCTAGGTGCAAGGAATATAGAGGAGGGGGGGACATGTCCTTAATATTACAGAGCTTTTAGTGGAAGGAGATTAAAAATAAATAAATAAGCAATTACATAATATGCCAGGTGGTAAGTGCTATGATGAAGAATAAAACAGAGAGAGCAATAAACTGACAATAGTGGGTGTGTGGGGGGTGATGTTATTTTATATAGGATGGTCAGGGAAAACCTTAAGCAGAAGAGCTTAAAGATGTGAGGTAGTAAGCCCTGCAGATATTTGGGGAAGGGCCTTTAGGCAGAGAGGATATCAAAAATGAAAAGGCTGGATAGGAACATGTTTGGCATCCTCAAGGGACAGCAGGGAAACCTTATTGGTTTCCTCAGTTTACCTGGACATGGTATCACTCCTGATAGATGGAGCAGTCACTTAGGGAATTCACAATAAAATGCTTTGCCTTTCATTTTGAATTGGTTGCCCATAAGGCTGTATTACCATCTACTGTGTTTGGGCTGACCTCTGAATCAGTGTTGGGTTTATAAAAAGATGAATGTCCTCAATCAAATATATTTAAGTTAGAAAACAATCATCCCTGTAATCCCAGCACTGTGGAAGGCTGAGACAGGCAGATCACTTGAGGTCAGGAGTTCGAGACCAGCCTGGCCAACATGGCGAAACCCTGTCTCTACTAAAAATACAAGAATTAACCAGGCATGGTGGCGCATGCCTGTAGTCCCAGCTATTTGGGAGGCTGAGGCAGGAGAATTGCTTGAACCCAGGAGGCAGAGATTGCAGTGAGCCGAAATCACGTCAGAAAACAAAGTGTGATTCTGTCTGGGTAGTGATGAAATACTAGTCAGCTGGAAGTAGTTCTGCTCCTTGGACCTTACGTCTCTTCTGTGGTCTGAATCTTCTTTAAATATTGCTTTCTTTTCTTCCTCCTTGTTTCGTGTTCCATTCTCAAGTGTAAGGTCCTTGAGGCTAGAACTTTGTTTTGTTCATCTGGGTATACTCTATAACACAAAACGACTCTCTGCATTAGTAAGGGATTATCAAATACAGAGAGGAATTGATGAGAAATTGCCAAAAATTTAAGTAACTCAGGTGTAAAGAATGAGTGTAAAGCCCATTTACCTTGATTTCTGCAGATAGGTAGCTGTTTTTCAGAGGACACAGAATTGCCACATGATGCTAAAGCAGTTTATGCATGCAGACCCTGAAATGAGGACTTGAGTTCACAATAGTTTATTTGAGAGACAACCTCAAGAAGCACAAGTGAGAGAATGGAGAAAATGAGACAGAAGAGGGAAGAAAGCCCATTAAGAGGTGAATTAATGAGCAGGTTGCCACTGTGGGCAGCTGAGGCCTGGCTCTGCTGGCATCATGTAGACTGCACATTAGGATTGTCCACCAAGCAGTGGAGAAACTGGGGTATTTATCCACCATTTCCCTAGAGATATTAAATCTTCAGTACGTTAGGGCTGCTAATATTAGCCTGAGCAAGCTCCAGAGACACCAAAGAAAGCCCTTGAGCAGAGAAGCAGAGAGGCAGAGCCAGGTGGAAGTGGGAAACTGTCAGTGTATGTGGAGACTGTCGATATAGCTCTAGCTGAACTCAGAAGTGGACATGGGACCCCTGTTTGACACAGCACAGAGGTATCATAAAGAATTTTTAACAGATGAGAATTGGTTTGATGGCAGTTATTTCAATTTAAGGATTTTTAATGTATTGTGACAACTGCCTGCAGTTGTTCACTCACAAGCCAACTATTGGCCACCCTCAGTTATCTGAGATGCAGAGTTAACCATATATGTTCATGTGTAAGGTACCCTCTGTTATAGGGTGGCCCTCAATTTTCCAACAAGAGCGTTTTTAAGGAGGCTTCGTGTCAACTTGAATATGCATATTCTAGGAATATAGGCAGAGTGAAGTATTTACTTATGCTTAAGTTATTAGTTTACTTTCATATAATTAAAATCACATTATATAAAATTAATAATTTAGAAATATGACATCCTTCCATTCTCACATTTTATGAAATCATTTTTTCAAAAACTTCACAAACTTTTTTCACTTTAGAGTCTTTGTCATGATTAGGTCACTTTTGTCATGTTCATTTCTATCTAACTTTTTTGAGATGTAGTACTTCTTGAGTTTCTGTATGATGCTACTACCACAAACTTTACTCCAAACCTTGTGTGTTCATTCACTTAACGTAAGAACATTTGTTTTATCTTTTCTTCCTATAGGAGTATATTTATGATCTCTGCAACCCAGCACTTCTATATGTCTTGTGTAAAGACATTCAAAACAAGCAATTGTAAAGCTCCTCCGCAGGAATATTTACTTAAATTGGTGTTAAAATCATGGCCTCCTTTACTCTATATTCATTCAGTCATTTATCTTATTTCAATCGCATAGCCTTCAGAAGTATCCCTATCTTGTGTTGATTGAGTTTATTTCCGGCTATCTTCTCCAAATAGTTCTTAAGTAACTTCTGAAACACACACCTCCTTTTCATGAAATCTGCAGTCTTACCAGGTAATATGTTTTTGACATGGTTTCTCTCTTTAAAATCAGTTGCCATCACATCCAGCTATTACTGAATTACATGACTTTCAGTTTCTGTTATCTTGGAGGTAACAGGGTTTTCGGCATTCAGAAGAAGGTAATTAAGAGAATACCCCACAATATGGGAGACTTTGTAAACATTTATACATAAGGCAACTCTCTGTTTTCTGAAATACACTTTTTGGAGGACAGAATCTCATCTTTTTGCATATGTAAAGTGATCGCGGGAGGTTGTCAAGGTATGGTGGCAAAGCCAATCCCTGCCCACTAAGTTTCCTTTTCAACCTCCTCTTCTGTTCCACGTGGATTACTTAGTATACAATTAGTGTGAAAAATACAGCAAATACAGCAATGATTTATTTCCTAAAGGAATTAATTGGTCAGCATTCCAAATAATATAATCATTATGTTTCTGACTGTTGATAAATTTTGTATTTCAAGATCAATTCTGTATTTATTAACAGGCACACTTTATTTTAAAGAAGTATAATTGACAAGATATGCATAAATTCCTTTTTCTTGTAAATTGTAGCATATTTTAAAAGCAGAGGAGGAGCTTAGAGTCATTTAAGGAAATTCCACTTAACAAGAATACCCCCTAAATTGGCTATTCAGTGAATTTGGACTTTTATACTGGACTTTACTAAAGTGGGTAACATTCTATTACAGTGGCTTTTACACATGTTTGGCCATGATTCCTGGTAAGAATACAATTTAGATGATAGGCTAGCAACATAGATGAATGTGTGTAAACACACACACACATCACTGAAACAAGTTTCACTCAGCAATACTTGTCCTTTATTATGTGTAATCCACTCTGATACTTTCTATTCTATTCTCTTCTGTTCTGTATGTTTGCCAACCCACTGAACTAATCTCTGCATTAGTGAACCCTAATATGCAGTTTAGAAAACACTGCTCTATTGCATTACATTTATCAAAAGAGTGCTTATTTTCTTATAGTATGAAATAATTTCATGTCAAAAGTTGTTTTTTCCTTTTTTTGAATTGTTAGCATATTTGGATATTTGGTGGTATGGACATATGATGCAGTAATCACAGAGAGAAACTTTATTTTTGAGTAGACATTTTATTTCCAAAAGAAGAAATTAGTGTGGAAAAGGGAAATATTAGTGTGGAAAAGGGAAAGTGGAGTAGGAAGAATAGATTGGTTCTGTGGGGACCATGTCAAGTCACTGAGCCACAACATCCTTGCTGAGCTGGTTCCTCACGGTTCTTTCCTGTCCTTCTCTCTTCCTGCCTCTCTTTCTAGCTGCTGTCTCTTAGCTTCTAGAGTTCTGGATGTTTAGTTAATTACTTAATTCTAAATTTTAACCTAATATATTTCTTCCCAGATGTGAAAATAGTTTCTACACCTACTTCCCTTCCAAATAACTTGAATATATAAGAATCGTTTTTCCCTGAGCTGTGGAAGAGTTCTGTCCTAAAGGAGCTAGAATTTGTTCTACAGATGAAATGCTTCCATAGTGTTAGGTCATACGAAAGCCTAACCTAATCTTATGTTCAGGTGTGATTATATTCTTTATGGCAGTCTAGCTTTCTAAAGTACACATAAATTCCTTTTTTAAAAGCTCAGCAGATTCCCCATCCAGTGACTAAAAACAAGTTACAAAGTGTCAGGCATTGTGCTAAGTACTGTACACAACTAACTCATTTACTTCTCATAATGACCTAATTTACTCTTCATAACCACATCAGGAGAGAACTTATATTGCAGATAGGACTTTGAGGCTCTCAGGTTCCTCAGTGGCTGCAAGACAGGACAAAGGGGATTTGCCTCAGGTCTAGGCATAGGAATGGGCCCCAGACAGTTGCTGGTCCTGGAGTCTTTTCTGTCCTCTGGACCCAGCAGTACCTTCCCATCCCCACTGCCCCATCCTGACTCTCTTGTTTATGATGCCTTCATCCTACTTTGGATGTGTGTGTGTGTGTGTGTGTGTATGTATGTATGTGTTACTGTTTGTCTTAGTCCATTCGGTGTTGCTATAACAGAGTACCTGAGGCTGGGTAACTTACAAAGAAAAGAAGTTTATTTGGCTCACAATTCTGGTGGCTGGAAAGTTTTAAGACCAGGCAGCTACATCTGGTGAGGGCCTCATGCTGCTTCCACTCATAGTGGAAAGTGGAAGGAGAGCGAGTGTGTGCAAAGACATAACATGGTGAAAGAGGAAACAAGAGAGAAAAACCAAGGAAGCCAGATTCTTTTTAACAATCCACTGTCTAGGGAATGATTCCATTCTTGTAAGAGTGAAAACCCACTCATCACTGCAGGAGGACATTAATCTATTCATGAGCAATTCACCCCCCATGACCCATGCACCTCCCAATACTGCTACATTGGGGATTAAATTTCAACATGAATCTTGGTGGGGATGAACCACATTCAAACCATAGCACTGTGGCACCGACATCTCTCCATTCTTGGCCCTGTGGGGTGGCAAGGACTCAGAACGAATTGGAATAAAGTACTGCCATAATGAGCCATCAACAGTGAGCAAGTCTCCAGGTTGGTCTGAGCCTCAGCTTCTCCAGCTACAAAAGGGGGAATGATGAAACCTTTCCTTCCTGTCTCTTCCTGCACAGGGTCACTGGGGTCAAATGAAATATGAAAGGCTACAGAAAAGTAAGGTAGATGTTCACTTCCTTCGTCATGACATTGAATGGAAGTGACTCCCTACCTAATTCTAATCTCTAGTGCCTCTTTCCTCTAAACCAGAAGTTGACAAACTTTCTCTGTTTAGGGCTAGGTAGTAAATAGGTTTTGTGGGCCATATGGTCTCTGCCACAACTTCTTCACTCGGCCCTTGTAGTGCAAAAGCAACTGTAGACAATATGTAAACCAATTAGTGTGACTGTATTTCAATCAAAGTTTGTTTATGGATGCTGAAATTCAAATTTCACATCATTTTTGCTTCACAAAATGTTGATTTCTCATTTTTTTTCAATCATCTAAAAACATAAAAACCATTCTCAGCTCCCAGGCAGTACAAAAACAGGCAGTGGGATGGATTTGTCCCATGGACCTCAGTTTGCTGACCCCTGATCTAAACTCTCACAGTGCTTTGTACCACTCTGGATTCCAGCAGCTCATGCTCATCTTTTCCATCTCTCTTGTCCTTTCAAAATATGCACCCCACCCACCCACACACTCATTTTTTCATCTCCCTTAACACTGAGAAAGATAATAGCATATGTATAGTATGCCCCCCCATGTATATTCTATATGCCCAAGAAATATTTATTGAATAAATCAGGATTAAAAATCTGTTGCTTTTGTATGTATCCTGGTTTTTCATCTTTAAAGGAAATTCCACCTATTCTCTAGTAAACCTTTGGGAATGATTGAGTTAAGATTTTGTAACTAAATGTAAGGCTTTGAGATTCTTGCCGTAAAGTATTTCCCCCCTCTGCTATTAACCATAAAAGGAAAAGAATGTCAGGGAGGACAGAGGGGAGAAGCAAACAGACAAACAAAACCAACATTTCAGCATGAAAAGCGCTTGTTAGAGGATCACTAAAGTGGCCAGATGTTTAGCTTTGCTCCCTTGGGTATCCTGTCACTATAGGAAACTCTGAACCGGCTGAAGTGTTTCATGCCTCAGCTGCCAGCAGCCCTTGGTGATGTGCTTCCCCCAGAATTTAACATGGGGACCAGAACTCCATGCATTTGACTATAAATAAAGAGGACCTCATAGAATGTACTTTATCTTTGTATTTCCCTACCATGTATTGAGGAATCATGCACATCTATCTAAGAGCAAAGCCTTGAACATACCTCCTGTTTTTCTTCTTAATAAGTATAGACTTGGAAGTGGAATTATTAGAAAATATATAAATTAACATTTTTCTTCTCAAAATGGACAGAAACTGGATGCTGGAATTATGGCAGGAGTGTGTTATTCCACATAGTCTATGCTCAATATGTTACTCTATAATAAGGATTGTGCATATGTGTGTGCACGTGGGTATGTAGTTAAGGGGTGAGAAGAAATAAATATATTAGAAGCTTGGGACCAAAATCGCTAATGGTATCTACTCCTTATTAAAATCTGTTAAGGAAAGGAACAATTAAGTCAGCTTTCAGTTAAGTGCTTAAGTATTTTAGCCTGGCAAAATATATAAATTTTCCATAATCTGGAAGAGAGATTCATGACACATGTAAAATAAATGATAAGGTGTACTTTGACTTGGCATAAATTGTTACTGCTATGGTAGATGATGTCTAGTCCTGAAGATAGAATGTTAAGCCAGTGTTAAAAGTGCGTATTATTATACATTTAAGTCATGTGAGGTATTTGAAACCTGCTTGGGGAAGAGTGGAGGATGAGAGGCTCAGGATTTTGTTTGCTATTTTGTCTAAGCTGCTCCCTGTGAAACACAACATGGTACTTACTGGCAGTGCAAAGACTGCTTTCAAAATTACATTTAGTGAATGGATGCAGAGGGGATGGGGTGATGCAGGGAGGGCAGGCTTAGAGAGGACTGCATGGTGATGGGTAGGCAATTATCCACCTGTCTGCAGCTTCTTATGTGGAATGAGGCTCCCCTTGAAGAAGTAAAGAGAATGTGCATACGAAGGTGGATGATTCAGGTGCCATTTATTATGATACTGCACAGTGAATCTTTTAATCTTTCTGAGTTTAATTTTTCCCTCTCCTATCACATCTCCTGCTTCTCCCACTTGGGGAATTACAGTGTTTACATCTTGTTGTTTATGTTGATCGCTCCCTTCCCTGCTGGAGGTTTTCAGCACAGTCTGCTTATTCTTGATTGTCTTTTCATATGTAGGACTGTGACACTGAAGCTGGCCAGAAGGTTTGTATAAGTTGCTGTGGTTTGCAGATGTGTTAGGTCAGAATCCTCAGATGCAGACACCAAGAAGAGGGTTTGTGTGTATGTGTGCTGCTCTATTAAGGAGATGCTCTCAGGAAAAAACTGGGAAGGGAAGGGGAAGAAGTCAAGTAAAGGTATGCTGTCATTCAAACCAAGTACTGCAGAGAGTGGCTTCAGCCTGATCCTGTGTGGGGCGGGGGAGCTCTGGAGTGTAAGTCAGCCTCAGGCTTGTCCCCGCCTGAATCTATGGGATTGGTGTTTCATACTCCATACCTGTCAGTCTTCAGTTAAGAGAGGGGGTCTGTGGTGGGGGCACATAAATTCTCAAGTATTTCTGGCTCTTGACATGAAAGGGTGAAGCAAGTGCAGCCCTCCCAAAAAGAGCCATAGGTGCTGGATGTTGAGTGGGAAAGCACATTGAAAGTGGGGACTTGAGGACAGGTGCAGTGGTTCACGCCTGTAATCCTAGCACTTTAGGAGACCAAGGCGGGCGGATCACCTGAGATCAGGAGTTTGAAACCAACTTGGCCAACATGGTGAAACCCTGTCTTAACTAAAAAAAAAAAAAAAAATACAAAAATTAGCTGGGCATGGTGATGCACACCTGTAATCCCAGCTACTCAGGAGGCTGAGGTAGGAGAATTGCTTGAACCCAGGAGGTGGAGGTTGCAGTGAGCCAAGATCGTAGCAGCCTGGGTAACAAAGCAAGTCTCTGTCCAAAAAAAAAAAAAAGAAAGAAAGAAAGAAAAAGAGAAGAGAAGAGAGAAAGAAGGGACTTGAGTAGGACAACATTGTCCATCAGCAGACCTCTCTATAGGGTAACCAAGGGAGCTATTAGGTTGTTCCACTGGGAATCTCCACATGCCAGTCTTTTTCCTGAGAAGTAGCTGCTGGCTTCTAGTGATACATGTGTGTGGTGTGGAGCAGAGGGCTGGGGATCCAGCTGTTCTGCATCAGTGAACCTCCCGTTTCCAGAGCCTTCTCCACCCCATCCTTTGGTAGGCCTGCATCCCTGGGGTTCTACAGCTCAGTCATCTCAAAGAAAATGTGTTAGAATCTTTTGTTTGTGAATATTCCCTCTTCCATTCTCTGTGGATTTATACCTGATGTATACCTTTTTACTCATTTAAGTGGGGTCTTCAGAGGAAAAGATTAAAAATATATAGTTGGTGGTATTAAGGTGGTAAATTTGTTACCTTAAACTGGGAGTCACCCAAAATAAAAGCTAGAGTAGAATCTAAAGTAAAACTAAAGTAGTAAAATGTTTAAATATATATGTATACACACATGCATATATATGTATCTGTATTCCTATAATTTCATAAAAATAGACTTAATAGTTGGTAATTAGCCAATCTAAGTATTATCTAGCAAAGTGCTGTATTAGTCAAAATGAATAGTTTCACTCTGTTGTGATCATTAGTTGGATAATGTCAGCCAGTGGCTAATGTTGATATCATTGGGCTAAGCAGGGAGACTTCTGTCTTTCACAATATTTCACAATATTTTGGATGTTATAGACACAGGTCAATAAACTGCTGATATCAGTGTGAACCATGGTTCCCATGTCATCACACCAGAGTTAATCTTTGGAACTGATTAGTAAACAGAAACCTAAGTAATAACTGGCAGGCTCAGAAAACACTGTTTGTTGTTCAAGGAATCTCAAACAAAATCCACTGCCTTCTATTCTATATGTAATAGGTTTATTGAATGGGCTGGACTCAATAGGATGCAAATAGCCATCATCTCTAGTTCTTCTCTTACAGCTTATTTCTACCCACTTAACAGACTTGTCTTCTCTTCCCCATTGGAATAAAATTTTAGGCAGGTCTCTTAGATCTCCCAGTTATTATTATTATTTTGAGACGGAGTCTTGCTGTTTCGCCCAGGCTGGAGTGGTGTAGTGGCACGATCTTGGTTCACTTCAAGCTCTGCCTCCTGGGTTCACGCCATTCTCCTGCCTCAGCCTCCCCAGTAGCTGGGACTACAGGTGCCCACCACCATGCCCAGCTAATTTTTTGTATTTTTAGTAGAGATGGGATTTCACCGTGTTAGCCAGGATGCTCTCCATCTCCTGACCTTGTGATCCGCCCCCCTTGGCCTCCCAAAGGGCTGGGATTACAAGCGTGAGCCACCATGCCCGGCCCCAGTTAGTCTTAGGTGGTGAAGAGTTTGACTACTAGTCACATAATACATCCAGTATAATAATAAAAACTCAAATTCTCATCTAATATTTAATGTTTTTAAATTGCAATGTAACTTGAATAGTGAAGAAACAGAAATATCAAGTGTATAGCTTGCTAAATTTTCACATATTAAATTTATATGAAAACCTGTGTAACTAGCACTTGAGTCAAGACATAGAACATTTTCTGGCCCCTGGGAGGCTCTCTCATGTGCCTTCTCAGTCAATATCAACCACTTTCAGAAAGGTAACCACTACTCTGACCTCTGTCACCATAGAGCAGTTTTGCCCGTTCTTAACTTTGTCTACGTGGAATCATAGTATGTAGCTTTTTGCATCTGACTTCTTGTTTAATATTTTAGAGATTAATTCATGATTCATTCCTTTTTTGCTGTTTAATCCATTGTGTGAATATACTGAGTTTATCAATTATTTTGTTGAAGGACATTAGGGTTGTTTTACTGTGAATATTATTATATGTTTATTTCAGTTTACATCTGCACTGATTTCTGTAGGGTATATACTCAGGAATGGAATTGCAGGATCATAGAATAGGTGTACATTTAGCTTTAGAGATATTGCCAGTTTTCCAAAGTGGGGACTACTTTGTCCAATTTATACTCCCAAAGCAGTTTATGAGAATCGTGGTTGGTTCCACATTGGTGATAGCACCTGGTTTCCTACCATTTGTTTAGCTTGAGGCATTCTGCTAAGTGTGTAGTAGTGTTAAAGTTGTCTTGTTTTTGTTAATTTTGTTAAAATTGACACAAAAATTGTACATTTATGGGATACGGTGTGAGGCTTTAATACATGTGCACATTGTATAATCATCAAATCAGAGTAGCTAGCATGGCAGTCACTCAAACTTTTATGATTTCTTTGTGGCGATAACTTTCAAGATCCTCTTTTCTACTCATCTTAAAATATATCATACCTTGTTATTAGCTATAATCACCCTACTATGCTACTATGTAACAGAATTTATTCTTCCTATCTAACTGTAATTTTGTTCTAGCTTAGTTCTTTTTCTCAAGATCACTTTGGTTACTTGGAGTTCCATATGAATTTTAGGATTGTTTTTCTATTTCTGTGATGAATGCCATGGGTATTTCTATAGGAATTGTATTGGAACTGTAGATACAGTCATTTTAATGATATTAATTCTTCTAATTTATGAGCATGAGATATCTTTTCATTCATTTATGTCTTCTGTTTCTTTCATCAGTGTTTTATAGTTTTCATTGTAGAGATCTTTTACACCCTTGCTAAAATTTAGACCTAGGTAATTTATTATTTTGTAGCTATTGTAAATGGATTTGCTTTCTTGATTTCTTTTTCGAATAGTTTGTTATTGGCATACAGAAATACTACTAATTTTCCATGTTGATTTTGTCTACTACAACTTTCCTGAATTTATTTACTTATTCTAATAGTTTTTCAGGGGAATCTTTGAGACTATATATATATATATATATATATATATATATATATATATATACTATGTATATATAGAATATGTGTGTGTGTGTATATATATGTATATATATTCATATCTGCCAATGGGGCAATATGACTTCTTTGTTCCTAATGTGGATGCCCTTTATTTCTTTCTCTTGACTAATTGCTCTGATTAGGACTTCCAGCATGATGTTGAATAAGAGTGGTGAAAATGGACATTCTTATATTTTTCCAGATCTTAGAGGAGAAGCTTTAAACATTTTCCCAGTCATCGTGATGTTAGCTGTGAGTTTGTCATACATGGCCTTTATCATGTTGTGTTGAAGTATGTTCCTTCTGTACCTAATTTGTTGAGAGTTTTTATCATCAAGGGATGTTACATTTTATCAAATACTTCTTCTGTATCTATTAAGTATATTAAATCTATTAAATTGATCATATGGTTTTTGTCCTTGATTCTGTTAATGTGATGTGTCATGTTAATTGATTTGCCTGTATTGACCCATCCTTTCACCCCTGGGATGAATCCCACTTGATCATGGTGACTGAACTTTTTAATGTGTTTTTGGATTTGGTTTACTAGTGTTTGGTTGAGGATTTTTGCATCTATATTCATTAGGGATATTGGCCTGTAGTTTTCTTTTTGGTCGTTGTATCCTTGTGTGGTTTTAGTATTAAGGTAATACTGGCCTTGTAGAATAATTTTGGAAGTACTCCCTTCTCTTCAATGTTTTGGAATAGTTTTTGAAGAACTTGTATTGGTTATTCTTTAAATGTTTTGTAGAATTTAGTGGTGGAGCCATCAGTTCCTGGGCTTTTCCTTGATGGGGGACATTTTATTACTGCTTCAGTCTCATTACTTATTATTGGTCCATTCAGGTTTTCTATTCTTTTCTTTTCTCTCTTTGCTTTCTTTTGAGACAGGGTCTTGCTCTGTCACCAAGGCTGGAGTGCCCCTAACTGGTGTATTCCTGGAGTGATCCTAGCTCCCTGCAACTTTGAACTGGTCTCAAGACATCTTCCACCTCAGCCTCCCACAGTGCTAGGATTACAGGAATGAGCCACCACAGCTGATCTTCTCTCTTTTTTTCTTAGTAAATCTAGCTAAGGATTTGTTTATCTCATTTATATATATATATATTTTTTTTAAACAAAAACTACTCTTTGGTTTGTTGATTTTTGTATTTTTTAAACTTGTTTATTTCTGCTTGGATATTTGTTATTTCTTTTCTTCTACTAATTTGGGGTTTAGTTCTTATTTTTCTAGTTCCTTGAGGTGGCTTGTTTATTTGAGATCTTTCTACTTTTTTGATATAGGCATTTATTACTATAAACTTCCCCCTTTTTATTTATTTATTTATTTTTTGAGATGGAGTTTCGCTCTTGTTGCCCAGGCTGCAGTGCAATGGCATGATCTCGGCTCACCACAACCTCCACCTCCCAGATTCAAGCAATTCTCCTGCCTCAGCTTCCCAAATAGCTGGGATTACAGGTGTGCAGGCATGCACCACCACACCCGGCTTTTAGTAGAGACAGGGTTTCTCCATGTTGGTCAGGCTGGTCTCAAACTCCTGACCTCAGGTAATCCACCCGCCTCAGTCTCCCAAAGTGCTGGGATTACAGGTGTGAGCCACCACACCCAGCCTAAACTTCCCTCTAAGAACTGCTTTTGCTGTATACCATAGGTTTTGGTATGTTCTATTTCTATTTTCATTTGTCTCAAGGAAGTTTTAAGTTTCTATTTATGTTTCTTCATTGACCCATTTATTGTTCAGGAGCATGTTGTTTAATTTCCATTATTTTGCATACTTTCCAAGGTTCCTTCTGTTACTGATTTCTAGTTTTATTGCATTGTGGTCAGAAAAGATTATTGATACAACTTTGATTTTTTTAATTTAACACTTGTTTTGTGACCCAACATGTGGTCTGTCCTGGAAAGTACTCCATGTGGTGTTGAGGAAAATGTGTATTCTGTAGCTGTTGGATGGAATGTTCTGTAAATGTTTGTTAGGTGCATTTGGCCTAGAGTGCAGCTTAACTCTGATGTTTCCCTGTTGATTTTCTGTCTGGATGATCTGTTCATTGCTGAAAGAGGGTATTGAACTCTCCTGCTATTGTTGTATTGCAGTCAACCTCTCCCTTTAGGTCTACGAATATTTGCTTTATATATTTGGGTGCTCTGGTGTTGAGTGCATATATATTTAGAATTGTTATATCCTGTTGCTGTATTGGCCACTTTATCATTATATAATGGCCTTTTTTTGTCTTTAAACCATTCTTAACTTTAAAGTAGACTTTAATCTACTTTCTCTAACATAGGTATAACTGCTCCTGCTCTTTTTTAGTTTCTATTTGCATGGAATATATTTTTCCATTCCTTCACTTTCAGTCTATGCATGTCTTTATAGGTGAAGTGAGTTTCTTGTAGACAACACATACAGTCTTGCTTGCCTTTGTTTGTTTGCTTGTTTTTGTTTTCCTGAGACGGAGTCTTGCTCATCACCCAGGCAGGAGTGCAGTGGTGCAATTTTGGCTCACTGCAACCTTCACCTCCCAGGTTCTAGCAATTCTCCTCCTTCAGCCTCCCAAGTAGCTAGGACTACAGGTGCACACCACCACACATGGCTAATTTTTTGTATTTTTGTAGAGACGGGGTTTCACTGTGTTAGCCGAATGGTCTCAATCTCCTGACTTTATGATCCGCCCACCTTGGCCTCCCAAAGTGCTGTGATTACAGGCATGAGCCACTGCACCTGGCCAAGGTCTTGTTTTTGAAATCCATTCAGCCACTGTACGTCTTTTAATTGGAGAATTTAATCAATTTTATTCAAGGTTATTATTGACAGGTAAGGGTTTACTACCGCCATTTGGTTACTTATTTTCTGGTTGTTTGCAGATCCTTTCTTCTTTTATTCCTTTTTTACTGTATTTGTGGCTAAGTGAAAGTTGTCTCATTTTAAACTTCACTTCCTCCAGCTTAGACAGGCTACTTTTGTGGAGCCACATTGTGACCACAGGAAACACACACACACTTATTCGGCTGGCAGTAGACATGCCTTTTGCTCCCAACATATCCCTCTCCCTGCACCCCTATTTTTGCCCTGCTAACTCTGACTAGCCCTTAGATTTCTCCCAGCGAGAGTCAGAGATCAACACCTGGTTTCCATAAAAACCAGAGGGTGTGTGTCAAGTTCCTGAAGTTTCTCTTCAAGCTTTCTTTACCTGGTATATTAGTCTGTTGAGGCTGCCATAACAAATACTATGGACTGGGTGGCTTAAAAAACAGACATTTATTCTTCCAGTTCTGGTGGCTAGAAGTCCAAGATCAAGGTGTCAGCAGGTCTGGTTTCTCCTGAAGCCTTTCTCTTTGACTGGCAGGTGGCTGCCCTCTTGCTGTGTCCTCACATGGCCTTTCCACTGTGTGTGCATCCCTGGTGTCTCTTCTTCTAAAAAGAACACGAGTCATGTTGGATTAGGGCCCCACCCATATGAGTTCATATAACCTTAATTACTTCTTTGTAGGCCCTGTCTTCAAATACAGTCACATTGGGGGTTTGGGCTTCAACATGTGACTTTTGTGGGAGACTTAATAGTTGCTTTGGTGTATTTGTGGCTGGAGCACTCTGCCAACTCTTCAACAACACACGAAGTAATCAACTCTGCCAACTCTTCAACAACACATGAAGTAATCAAATGGCAGTCAATTTTGTTAAAGTACAGTCAGAGGCCAGGTGTAGTGGCTCATGCCTGTAATCCCAGCACTTTGAGAGGCCAAGGCAGGCGTATCACCTGAGGTCAGGAGTTTGAGACCAGCCTGGCCAACATGGTGAAACCCCATCTCTACTAAAAATACAAACCTTAGCCGGGCATGGTGGCGCACATCTGTAATCCCAGCTACTCAGGAGGCTGAGGCAGGAGAATGGCTTGAACCTGGGAAGCGAAGGTTGCAGTGAGTCGAGATCACACCATTACACTCTAGCCTGGGCAACAAGAGTGAAACTCTACCTCAAGAAAAAAAAAAAAATTACAGTCAGTCATTATTTAAATTACTTGTTGGGAAGATTGTTTTATAATAGAAGTAAAACACATACAGTAAAGTGCATAAGCTACACAAATCTTTACGTGTACAGCTTGATGAATTTTACTTATGTATAAACCTGTGTAACCACCACCCAAATCAAGATCTAGAACATTGCCAGCACCCACTGAGATCTTCTCACAGTCCCTCCCATTCTGTGCCTGTGCTCCCCAGAGGTAACCACTATTGCTGCTTCCGTCATTACTGATCACTTTTGATGATTCTTAAACTTCATATAAAGAGAACCATATCTACAATTTTTTTGGTCCAGATTCTTCGACTTTACAAAATATCTGTAAGATACATACATGTTATTACATGTATGAGTAGTTTGTTCATTCTCATTACTATATGATATTCAGTTGTATAAACATGCAACAATTTGTTTATCCATTCTCCTGTTGATAGAAATCTGGGTTATTTTCAGTTTTTGGCTATTGTAAAAACTACTGTGAACAATGTTATATATGTCTTTCTGTCTTCATACTTCTTGAGTATATATTTAGGAGTGAACTATTTGGTCATAGGGATGGGCATGTGATTAGTTGGAGACATTTTAGTCAACTGTTTTTATAATAAATACCTTTCTGTTTGGTGTAATCTTAACATATATTCTTCACAATTCAAGGATAGATGTATGTATACATGCTCTGTTTTAATGCAGTGATTTACTTTTGTTAATTTCCTTCTAATTTTATTGTCCAGCTCAGTTAACTGAATGTGATTTTGTTACTTTATCTATCAAAGGGAAATGAGGCATATGCTTATGAATTCACTGGATACTGAAGAGGTATACTGAATTCAGGTTACCCATGCATATTTGAGGAAGGTTTTTGTCACACTCTGTTAAGAAGCCAACAACCATTCACTAACAGATATTTTGTTTGTTTTATCTGGGTTCAACAAGGTTAAGCATTCAGACTATCTTCCTTAAAAATAGTTTCATGTATAACAAAACAAGACAGCATACATTTTAATTTTAACATCTTCGTTTTAAACATTGAGTTCCATTCTAACCAAAACATAACACTTTTAGCCAGAATACTGTTAAACGCCTTTAAAACACCAGGTAACAACATGGCAAACGTTTGTGTATTGCTTACTATAAGTAGCATAAGACACTGCTCAAAGCACTTAACTTACATTAACTCATTGAATCCTCACAACACTATAAGGCATGCTGTTGTTATCCTCATTTTGCAGATGAGGACACTGAAGCAGAGAGGTTAAGTGACTTGCCCAAGATGGCACAGCCAATAGGTGACAGAGCCATAATTTGAATGCAGCTAGCCAGAGTTCAGAGTGTGTGCACTTATAACTACTATACACACTGCCTCTAGCTCTGTCCCTCCTGTTTATTCATGGGGGAGGAGGCTGTGGGAGAGAGAATTCCTGCTTTCTCATTTCTTAGACATTTTCTCAGTTTGGATTAAAGCTGTAGCAATTAAAGTCTTTATTATTACTTTAATATATTCCATTAATCACAGAGGTTTAAAGGATGCCAGCCGGCTTTCACTATCTTTAAAAATCACATTAACAGAATACTTTCCCCACCCTACCCCCACTTTTAAGCCCAGAGGTCATCCTGGGGAGATTTGTTAAGGGGAGAGATGAGATATTCCTCCAGACCCTCTGAGGCCCTGAAAAACTGACCCTTGAATGGCCAGTGGATGATCCTGTCCGAGTTGGGCCTTCCTCACTGTGATGTGAGTGCTGTGCATTCTACACGTGTTTGCACTGCATCAGCTGTGTGTCAGCCCCATGCAAGGCCCTGGGGGTCGATGGGAACAGAGTACATGGAGCCCTTCTCCTCGGGGAGCTTTAGAGTTAAGCACAGGAGACAGGCACTTGCACAAAACCACACATGTGTCATTACCCACCGATAAATGCCAGGGAGAAGTGAGGGTACTAGCATGTGGCAGGAAGACCTGGTCCTATGGGGCCAGTGGAAAAGTGACTCTAGGAGGTAAGTGACTCTGGGCAGAAGGGAGAGGGTGTGTCTGAAGCGGACAGTGGAGGTTAGCTGGCTGGAGACTAAGCCGGGGTCTGATCAGGCAGGAGCTCCAGGCTGCCTTAGGAATTTGTTCTTTATTCTGAGAATAATGGGAAGCCATTTTTGCATTTCAAATAAAGAAAAGACATGATCAGATTTGTGCTTTTCTAGGATCTTAGATTGGAAAAGGGGCAAAAGAGAAGACACACATGCATTTTACAAAATGGAAAGTGATAGCCACTAAGAAGCCATTACAGAGCTTCAAGAGGGAGGCGATGCTTTGGAATGTTGCTGGCAGAAGGCTGGAGAGAAATGGGCAGACTGGAAAGATATTCATCAGGTAAAGCCGTCAGGACTTAGGGATAGGTTGAGTATGGGAGGTGAGGAAATAACAGGAATCAAGGATGACTCCCAGGTTCTGTTTTATGCTTCTGGAGGGATGGAGTTCCAGTTACCGAAATAAAGAATGGAAGATGAATGATGACTCATTTGGGAGTGTGAAAGGGAAACAGATAAGACATTGACTTTAAGGAGGAATGGAAGGTAGGCCCTTAGATATAGGATCTCAAATTCAAAGGAGAGTTCTGGATGAGAGATTATGCTAAGCAAGCATAGATTTGGAAATGAGATTCACTAATCCATATGGATTCTTAAAAAAGGCGGCATGGATGAGGGATAGAGCAGGCAACCAGGAGTTAGAGTGCTTGGATTTGCCCTTGTTCAAAGGTTCAGACCATCCCTGAACTGCATCTGACACTCATCTTTGTGTGCTAAACTATAGAGCGCTATAATAGCTGAGTGGTCTGTGCTCTTACATTGGAAACCTTTAAAAATAATGATTTTTGCCCACTGGTGAAATGAACAACTAGGTTGAAAAGAGAAATGGCTTTAGATATGGCTTACCAAAGTATAAGTATTTTCTCAATTTTTATCTGTAATATATAGCTGAGTAGTGTGTGTAAAATGTTCATGAATGTAAACTTGGCTAATAGTAAAGTTTATGGGATCAACTGATTCAATGGGAAAGTTACTTCTGTGCCCAGTGCTTTCCGTATATCAGGGTGGCTTATTCAAGTGCACCTTGTCACTTTATTGTGAAGTTAAAACCATTATGTATTCTGACCTGGTCTCTAGGAGAGAGTTTTATTCCTAACCTCTTTCTCATCCCTCTTTAGATTTCTCCCAAGGACACTACTCTTGGTGAGAAATGTTGTAGCCAAGAATCTAGTAGCTGGTGACTGTGAGAACCTAGCGTAGAGGACTCTTAACCATGCTCTTCACTTCCTGGCAGGTAGCCAGCCCTTCATCTGTCCGATACTATAAGCAAAGACATCAAGGTACCTTCCAGTTCTAATCCAGAGAGTGCAGTGGTGGGGGCGGCTGCAGCATGGCTCAACCTAGGCAGCAACAGCCAAAGCTTGCCAGCCATGCAGTCCTGCCTTTAAGGCCTGTCTTTATCAACCCCACGTTCCTATCCCTCACAGACCACCCACCAAAATCCAGGTCAACAGTCTGCCTATTTTATTAGAAAGGACTTATCACAGTTTCACTGTTCATTAAGCACCTTTTGTTTGATTTCCTAGAAAACAGTGCTGTTGGAAACATTTTAGTTGAAGACTTTTAAATACTCAATAGTATTATTCTGTCTTTGTGTGCTCATGTCTTTTTATTTCTGTAGCATACATTCTGGTGCACTAAGGAAGCAACTTTTAAGAGTTGCTTAAAGAGATGACGTTTGCTTTCTGTTTAATGGCGTGCATATCCTAAGCTGTTGTTTTGTGACCTTGAATTATAACTTAATAAGTTAGAGGAAAATATAGTCAGGAAACCTGACTTTGGTTGTTGTCTACCCTGAAAGCTGTCAGATAGCAATTATGTGTAATATTTGGAAGTTGGCTGGCTAATTTACTGTGGTTTTTAAAGTACTCGCTGTTTCCAGCTACTTTGCAAAATGCTGATAAACTGTTAGGAAGATGGGTGTGTTTCTATGGCTTGAATTTAAGAGTAATGACTTCTGAAACTTAGGTACTTTATCTGAAGGAGGCAAGGAATAATAAAATAGCAGAGGTAGAACTGCAGATTTGAGATTCCATGATTTGCTTTCTTTTCATATATTTTGTGAAGGAAAAGGTTAAGATCAATGGATAAGCTTTCCAGGCTTGAACAGTGTCTGCTTTCTGAACAAAAAAAAAAAAAGCTATAATCCCATTAAAATGTCTTGCCGCTAATGAAACCTCAGGGTCCAGTCTGGGATATTTTATTAGATAATCGAGGTTTTATATTGCTGTTATTAAGGCACTGAATCCTGGTAGGGAGTTCCTGAATATTAAGCAATGATACACTTCCCAACAAGGCAGTGAAAAGGGAAAATGCAGGCAGTATTGGCAGCATACTGGGGGTTGAGCGTTTTCTCCCCAGGGTTATAGGCAATTGAGAACCCATTCAGCAGCCTGTGTTCCCCTGTGTCCCAGGACTTATTCATGGAGGGCACTGAGAGGCCTTAGAAAATAGTTCTAATTGCAGTTCCTTTGGTGCCTGGGTGTGTCTATATTACCTTCTTCAATTCCCCTCCAATTTGGGGAACCAAAGGAGAAATAAAATGCAAGAGACAAATGGAGCTCTGTTACCAATAAAGCCCGTTGGAAACTGTGGCTTAGGTGTGTGGCCACTAAAGACTTCCTGGAATTAGCGTCACTCATGCTGTCAGCCCTGGCCCAGGAGGGACAGGGCTTGCCTGGTAACTTACCTGCAGGAGAACAGACCAGAATGCCCCCTTCTGTGGGCAGGCAGAGGTGAAAAAGAGCAAGGAAGGCTGGAAGCCAGGCTTGTCTAAGACTTCCTCCTAAGCTCTCCAGAAGGGGTGAATATTGAGGAGTAGGGTGGAAGTGGGCTGGGGTTAGAGAGGCCTGGAGTGTTACTCCCTGCAAATCCCTTTTGAGAACATCAGACCAAGGCAAAGAAGTTGCTCCTAAAATGCTCCAACAGAGATGAGAAGTAATGATCAGCCCAATTACAGAAGAAAGCAGACCTGTTTTCTATATGTTTTAAAAATATTTTATCATGCAAGAATGACACATGCATGGCAGAAAATTTCTGAACTATATATGAGCAGAATGGAGGAAATCAGTAATTCCTCATTACCCACTGCCCCAAGATAATGGCTGTTAACATTTTGGCATATTCTTTTCTTGTGTGTGCAGCAAATAGAGCATATTTACTGTTTTGTATCCTGTCTCTATAAAAAAACTTGATATTATAAATGAGTTTTAATAAATCTAGAAAATGACTCCTGGGTGCTTATCAAAATAAAACTTTTCGTATTTTCATTTTGCTTATATTTCACAGGACTTTAGTTTCAACTGGTCATAAGATTGGGGAGTGTGTATATCCATGTGGTATTTAAAGTAAAACAAGGCCGGGCGCGGTGGCTCACGCCTGTAATCCCAGCATTTTGAGAGGCTGAGTGGGGCAGATCACGAGGTCAGGAGATCGAGAGCATCCTGGCTAACATGGTGAAACCCCGTCTCTACTAAAAAAAAATACAAAAAATTAGCCAGGCGTCGTGGCGGGCACCTGTAGTGCCAGCTACTTGGGAGGCTGAGGCAGGAGAATGGTGTGAACCCAGGAGGCAGAGCTTGCAGTGAGCCAAGATTGTGCCACTACACTCCATTCTGCGTGACAGAGCAAGACTCCGTCTCAAAAAAATATAAATAAATAAATAAAACTTTTCCTATTTTCAGTTTGCTTATATGTCACAGGACTTACTTTCAATTGGTCGTAAGATTGGTGAGTATGTTTCTCCATGTGGTATTTAAAGTAAAACAAAACATTTATGATATTAAGGTGTATCAGTCAGAGTTCTTAGACACTAGCAACAGAAAGTGACTCTGGCTAAGCAGAGACGTGATTGGGCCGCTGGAGAATTGGGAGAACTGGAGAGCCTGGATGAAGGCTGAGCTTCCTGGAGCAGCACCCAACACTAAACCCCAGAACTGGTCTGACGAGAAAATGTCACCTCTAGGGAGCTCTCGATGCCACGTGACCTCTCTACCAGGACCTTAACTTAATCGCAGCTGCTGGCCCTGCCATCCTCAAAGCTACTTCTGTGTGTCGAGTGTGCAGCTACAAAGCCACCCTTCTCCTGCCACTGCTGAAGAGAGCACAGCTCCCCCCTCCCTTTCATAATGTAAGCTCCCAGTCCGCCTCCGTGCAGGCTGCCTGGTTGGCAGAGCTCAGTTCTCCCTCAGCCTTTTCTCTAGCTGCAAGGAAAACTGGGCAAGCAAGTCTCTAGCTTTTTTCTCTCACTTTGGGGAGACGATCTTGCCTCGCCCAGCCTGGACTCACAAAGTGGTGAACTTGCCAAACACATAACTCAGTTCAGGCAGTGGGTGGCCAAATGAAAGAAAAATGTTTTGCTTGTGTCATGTTATGAGATCTTGCCTTAACTGATGTTTTCAAATAACTGACCAGCTTCCTGTTCAATCATGTCAGAGAAATTGACCTCAATTCTGTTGGCCCCTGTGGCTTGGACAAAGTTACAGCCTTTCATACTTACCTATCCCATGAGCAAGTAAGGATCAAAAAAGAGGAAAATGCTTTGGAGGCAATAAAGAACATACAAGTTATAGTTATTCAACCTCTCGACTAATTTCTCAGTATCTCCTTTCCATTCCAACATCCATCTGTAACTGTCATCTTGAGGATTACCATGGATATCCTAATAAACTATCCAGTGACTTCTGGCTTGACATCTTGGCAGCATCTGACACCTCTCCCACCCCCAGCCCCCTACTCCCATCCCCACACATACTTCTAGGCACTTTCCAAATTCTATAGATTCTTCCCACCGTGTTATTTTCTGCAGTGGTCTTTGTCTCCAGAGTCCTATCTAGGCCATCATCATCTTCTACCCTGAATAATCGCAGGTCATTATCCTTCTACCCATTGCTACCAGACATCTTCGTGAAGCATATCTCTCATTACCTACTCCTGCTCAGAAACCATCAATGGCTCCCCACTACTCACAGAATAAAGTCTGCTTCCAAGGGGTGTCACCATTAGGACCCTGGCTTCCATTCAGCATAAATTCACAGTTTTCCACAGACATCCCCAACTTCCTCTACTCAAACCAGTTATTTGTGGGTGAGTTCAAAGAAGCCTAAGCTCTTGGGGTCCCATCTGAGACATGGCCAAGTTGGAAGGAGAAGAACAGGGTTGCTGGGCCTCTGTAGGGCTTCTTAGAAATGGGACTCTATGATGAGAGCATTTAGGTTTTTTGAATGGGGAAAGCCATTCATGGAGCTGCCAGAATGTGAATGGGCTAAAGAGGAATTTAGTTAAATCACTTATTAAGAACTAACAGAAGAATTTTGGGAGATGAGGAAAATAGTGTCAACATTGAAAGAGTACAAAATACTGGCATGAACATGGTAGGAAATGCCCCTCCATGGGACATTATCAATGGAGATACATGGACTGTGGTGGTGGTCATTCAATTAGTAGGCATGTAAAACAGGCATGTAAAATTAACACTTCATCCAACAAACATTTATGGAGCATCTATTCTGTACCTGATACTAAGAGTCCTGATGATACAGTAGAGAAGATAGCAGTTCTTGCTCTCATGAATTTTACATTCTAGTGGGAGAGACAGATAGCAAACAGATTAATAAGTAAATATACATGATCATGTCATGTTTTTACAATGCTCTGAGGAAAAATAAAGCAGAATAATGGAGTAATGGCAAAGAGTGTGACATAGGGTTGTAGTGGTCAAGGAAGGCCTGGCCATTTGAACCAAGGCCTGATGAAGTGAGGGAGCAAGCCCTGCATATATTTGTGGGAAAAGCCTTCTAGGCAAAAGGAACAGCAAACACAAAAACAGACCTTAAGGCAAGAGCATGCTTGGAGTCCTTGGATAATAGCAAGAAGCTGAGAGACAGTGAGTACTACAATGGTATTAAGGATGGAAGTCAGGGATGAGCTCAGGTAGGGTCTTGAAGGCCAGGAGACTGATCATTTCTTCTCTGCTCCATATTCCTTTCCCATAGAGTTGTCGCCTAAGCTAGTCCCTGCACTGGGCTTTGGGATATGAGCTCTGAAGCCATAGCCAGTGGACTTCAAGATGAATCCATCGGATTCTTTATCCTGAGAATTTGGATGTGAAGCTTTATAAAGTGATAGGAGTCCAGGCAGGGCTGGGCTACATGGGCCATGTTTGGCTCATGTGCATAGAGAAGTATCCTGAAACAAGAAGGAGGGAGAGGAATCAGGCAGACATAGAGGGAAAGAAACATAAATGAGAGCCCGTGGGTCCATGAGGAGAGATGTGCCAGCCTTGTTCCCAAAGCTTCCTAAGGCCCAGCTATACTTCGTGCTCTTGAATTCCATATATTATCCATGTCCTTGTTAGTAAATTCACATATACTTAAGCCTAAGTGACTCCTATTTCTTTCAACCAAATTGTCACTGACTCCCACCCCATTGTATGCCAGGAGAGAGATATGGAAAAGAGGTTATTGACCTTGAGGACAGCAAAGTTACTGAGACTCAGCAGGTGAAGAAAGTCTTCACGGGGAGCTTGTGTAGACATATGTTTCTTTTGTCTACACAAACAGTTTTGGGTTGTAGGGGGTAAATACTTATGGGTAGGATTGCTGGATCAAATGTAAGTGCAGAGTATTCGTTTGATTTAAAAACTGCCTATATTAGTAGAGTTCTCCAGAGAAGCAGAACCAACAGGCTGTGTGTATGGGGGGGGAGGAGGGGTGTGTGTGTGTGTGTGCGTGGCAGGGGGTGTGTGTGTATATACATATATGTATATATAGAGATCAGTTGGTTGATTTAGCTGAAGGAATTGGTTCATGTGATTGTGGAGGTTTGGTAAGTCCAAAATCCACAGAGCAAGCTGGAAGGCTGGAGACCCAGGGAAGAGTTGCAGTTCCGATTCAAAGGCAGTCTACTGGGAGAATTCCTTCTTGTTTAGGTGGTGGTCAGTCTGTTCTAGTAAGGCCTTCAACTGATTGTATGAAGCCCAATTACATTATAGTAGGCAATCTGCTTTACTCAAGTCTAGCATTTAAATGTTAATCTCCTAAAAAAAACACCTTCACAAAAACATACGGAATAATATTTGATCAAATACCTGGGCACTGTGGCTCCACCAATTTAATTCATAAAATTAACCATTAAATTGCCAAACTGTTTTCCAAAGTGGTTGTTCCATTTTGATTTCCCACCAGCAATTTATGAGATTTCCAGTTGTTCTGCATCCTTGTCAACACTTGGAATTTTCAGGCTTTTTAGTTTTAGGTATTCTAGTTAGGTTGTAGAGATAATGCATTGCATTTCCCTGATGACTAATGATGTTGAGTGTCTTTTTATGGGCTTATTGTCCAATCATATCTTTTCTGTACTAAAGCATCTGTTTAAATCTTTTGGTTATATTTTCAGTGGATTATTTGTCATCTTATTATTGAGTTGTAAGGGTTGTTTATGTATTCCAGGTGTAAGTCTTTTATCACATAGGTGTTTTGCAAATATTATCTCTAGTCAATGACTCATCTTATTTTCCTAACACTGTCTTTCAAAGGATGGAAGCTTTTTAATTTTGATGATGTGCAAATTATTACTTCTGCTTCTATAGTTTGTACAATTTTTGTGTCCTGTTTAAGAAATCTTCACACCTGGGCAACATGGTGAAACCCTGTCTCTACTAAAATACAAAAAATTAGCCGGGCGTGGTGGCATGTGCCTGTAGTCCCAGCTACTTGGGAGGCTGAGGCAGGAGAATCGACTGAACCCTGGAGGCAGAAGTTGCAGTGAGCCAACATCACACCACTGCACTCCAGCCTGGGTGACAGAGCGAGACTCTGTCTCAAAAAAAAAAAAAAAAAAAAGAAATCTTCACCTTGCCCAAAGTTACAAAGATTTTTCTGCTATGTTTTCTTCTGTAAGTTTTATAACTTTAGCTGTTACATGTAAGTCTCTGGCCCATTTTAAGTTAATTTTTGTGAATAGTGAGAGGGAAGGGTTGATTTTTTTCATATATGAATATTCAGTTCTAATACCCCTTTTTTGAAAAGATTATTCTTTCCATATTGAATTATCTTAACAATTTTGTTGAAAATCATCTTACCATATATGGTGGGTGTATTTCTGGACTCCATTTTGTTTCTTTGATTTATATGTCTATCCTGTGTCAATATCACACTGTCTTAATTACTATAGTTTTATACTAAGTTTTGTAATCAAGTAGTATGAGTCCTCCAACTTTGCATTTTTGTGTAGATTTTAGAATCAGATTTTAGCATTTCCATATAACTTTTATAAATTTTAGCATTTCCATATAACTTTTATCATCTACTTGTCAATTTCTACAGAGAATTCTGCTTGGATTTTGATTGGCATTATGTTGAATCTATGGATCATTTGGGGGATAACTGATGCCTTAATAATATTGAATTTTCCAACCCATGAACATGGTATATCTCTCTATTTATTTAGATCTTCCTTAATTTCTCTCAGCAATGTTTTATAGTTTTCAATAAATATATTTTGTTAAATTTTTTCCTAAGTATGTCATGTTTTTAGTATTTTCTTTTTACTTTCAACTTCCAGCTGTTCATTGCTAATATATTAAAATGTCATTGCATTTCATATATTGACCTTGTATCTTGTGACCTTGTTAAACTCATTTATTAGTTTTATCACTTTGGTATATTCCTTGGTATTTTCTACATAGATGATTATGTCATCTGTAAATGAAGAAACCAACTTTCTTTCTCTCTCTCTCTTTCTTTCTCTCTTTCTCCTTCCCCTCTCCCTCTCCCACTCTTCCTCCCCCTCCCCCTCCCCCTCTCCCTCTCCCTCTCCCTTCTCCTCCCCTTCCCCCTCCTCTCTCGTCTTGCTTTATTACATGGGCTAGGACCACCAGTATTGAATTGAAATAATGGAAATGGTGAGAGAAGTGGTCTTTCACCATTAAGTATGGTGTTAGCTACAGGTTTTTTGCGATGCTCTTTATCAACTTTCATTCTATTCCTAGTTTGTTGAGAGTTTTTATGATGAATGGTAGTTGAGTTTTGTGAAATGCTTTTTCTGAATGTATTGAGATGATGAGTGTATATGTTTATTTGTACTAGCTATATAGCCTTGGAAAGGTCACTTTCTGTCTTCTGAGAAATAGGGATACTAATACCTTTTCCTGTGGCTGTTATGTAATGTATATAAAGTGCAGCATAGGCTCTGGTGCTTAGATGACTCTGTAATATTATTATATACATTAATTTTTTTAATTTTCCAAATGTAAACTTGTATTATTATCCAAGCTTTTGCAAATTATATGATTCTCAACAATTCTAAATTTCTCCCAAGGAATACTTGTGCCCCAGATGAGCACTCCTGTCCTAAGCTTTCCAGATTTGCTTTATTTCCCAGGAGTGAAGGCTTACACTATTTTATGGTTTCCTAATTATAAGACACTGTATTCTAAACTGTCATTGTTTCCTACTAAGTTTTAAAGCAACATTCTTTGTTCAAACATGCACACGTAATATGTGAGCATATATGTGTGTAAGTAATGGCTTTAGGAGTTGTGCAGATGCAAAATAGAGGGGCATTACACCTAGATAAAGCTTATTTTATTCATATTTTCTGTTATCTATCTTTTCCCTTAGTAATTTATTTGTTGAGGAAAAAATGGTCGATTTTCCTGTAGGATGTTCTGTAGTCTGGGTTTTGCTGATTGTTCCCTGTGCTGTCATTTCATATGCTCTCTGTTCTCTGTGTTTTATATAAATTAGTAGACAGATGTAGAGCCTTCATTGGACTCCATTTAGATGATTTTTGGCAATATTATTTCATAAGTGCTTTTTCTAAATATATTAATTTATTGGGGATTTAAAAATGATGCCATTCAGATTTTACTATTCCCTTATTTATTAGTTGGACTTCTATAAGGAGAAACACTTGTCAACTCTGTGGTTACTTGACATATAATTTATACTATCAAGGCAGAGTAAATGTTTGATTCTTTCTCTTTATTTACCAGTTTTCAAAATAAGGAGTTGGTTTGCTCACACCCTCCAGGGGTAACCAGTAAGGAAGGAAAGTTTTTTTTTTTTTTTTTTTTTGTTGAGACGGAGTCTTGCTCTGTCGCCCAGGCTGGAGTGCAGTGGCCGGATCTCAGCTCACTGCAAGCTCCGCCTCCCGGGTTCACGCCATTCTCCTGCCTCAGCCTCCCAAGTAGCTGGGACTACAGGCGCCCGCCACCTCGCCCGGCTAGTTTTTTTTTTTTGTATTTTTAGTAGAGACGGGGTTTCACCGTGATAGCCAGGATGGTCTTGATCTCCTGACCTCGTGATCCGCCCGTCTCGGCCTCCCAAAGTGCTGGGATTACAGGCTTGAGCCACCGCGCCCGGCCGGAAAGTTTTATTGTTACTGTTGACTTTAGTACTGTGAATTTAAGCACATTTGATATATTTTAATTCATTTCATTTTGGATAGTAGGAGCCTATTAAAGGTGGCCCCTGAATCCTACATTCTCCTTGTAGTCTTTGATAGCTCCTTTGCTCCTGGTGTGATGAGATGTTCCAGGTTCATCTTTTATATTTTCTACTTTTGACCTGGAATCAGCTACTTCCCCTGAGAACCTTAGTTTCTTTAAGTGAGAAATGATATTTAGTGACCTCAATCTATTGGGACTACTAGGTTGCTCATTATTTCTAAGCCAATTTAATGGGCAGAGGAAGATAAAATGCATCACAAGTTCATATTGATCCTTCCCATTCAAATTCAATACAACAGGATTACAACTCCCTTTTAAAAGAGAAAAATTCACATAGACTAATACAACTTCAGTGAGCCACAGAACTCAGTTGAGAATAGATGGATGAAAATAATGCCAAAAAATGTTTTTTACCTGTAAACTATCTCTGTAAAATAGAAGTTTTTCTATTTTTAAATAATAATTTAGCGAACATGATGGGAGCTGAGGATTAGATTATCATAAAAATCAAAACCTATATAAATTCTCTTATAGTTTTAGGGACCCTGAGAATGGGGCATGAACCCTCTTGTTTGAGAAGCTCCATCCCTGTCTATATATTTCTGTTATTTTCATGTGACTTCATGGATTTATATTTTTTAATTTTTAATTTTCAAAATTTAACTTTCAAAATTTAATTTTCAAAAATTTAATTTTCAAAATTCAAAATTCCAAAAACATACACCTTGTATGTTTTTTCCATTAATCTTCTAAATGGGCACTGAGGCATCAGAAAGAAAAAGATTTTGCATATACTTGCCTAGACAGACACCAAGGTTGTCTTGTCTTAGTAAAAATTTGATGTGATTTTTAATCACTTCTGATTCATTTGCCGACTTGAAACCTGAATGGTTCTTTAAACTATTTAAACATGCACGTACCTGCATACACACACAAACCAACTGTTAAATCTTGTACACATAAATGAAGAGAGGAGCAGGGCAAGGGCTTTATTATTCACTTTACAAAGTATGCACTTGATGGCTTACACCTATAATCCCAGCACTTTGGAAGGTCGAGGTGGACAGATCACCTGAGGTCTGGAGTTCGAGACCAGCCTGGCCAACATGGTGAAACCCCATCTCTACTAAAAATACAAAAATTAGCTGGGCATGGTGGTGCACGCCTGTAATCCCAGCTACTTGGAAAGCTGAGGTAGGAGAATTGCTTGAACCCAGGAGGTGGGTGTTGCAGTGAGCTGAGGTTGTGCCACTGCAGTCCAGCCTGGATGACAGAGTAAAATTCCGTCTCAAAACAAAAACAAAATATGCACTTGAGCATTTTATTCATAAAGCTAGACACCCTAGTGCACTTGAAATATGATTACCTGTACAAAAATCTCTATACAGCTCTTTAGCAACATATCTCGAGTAAATAAAATTACTGTTCATCAGATGTGTTGTCTTTTGAAAGAAAGAAACAACACCATATTCAAAGGTTGCCAGTGCTGCTCAGTTGTGAATTCTGCAAGAAGGCATTCATGGTAATGTCATGACTCATGAATTATGTGCTGTATTTGAGCAGTGAGGTCAGCTGTTACAGCACATAATTCATTATCTCACATTCATGATTTTTTTTCCTTTCTCTATTTCATATGTCCTGCCTTTTTTCTATGTAGAATATCTCATATCTGACCCAGTGTTGGGCATTATCCAGCTTTCCTATTAAAATGTAACTTCAACATTTATTTTTCATAATTGTAATTTTAAAAAGTATAACAGTTTTGAAGATATTATTTTATAGCACTTTTATGTGTTTCAGGTCCACATTAAATTGACAGAAAGTGTTATACAAGACAAGTACAACTTCTTTGCATTAGAAGTTGTGCTTGTTATTCAAACTGCTTCTCAGCCTGTGTCTGCTGTGCCATGGTATGGAAGCATGTTTCATCCATTTTACTTATTTGAGCCAATGGTTTATCCCTAAAGGAACCTACAAGGATTTATATTTTTTAATTTTTAATTTTCAATTTTTATGGGTACATAGTGGTGTAAATATTTGTGGGGTGCATGAGATATTTTGATACAGCCATACAATGAGTCACAATTACATCACAGTAAATGGGCTGTCCATCACCTCAGGCATATATCTTTTCTTTCTGTTACGAACAATCCAATTGTACTCTTTTTGTTATTTTAAAAGGCACAATAAATTATTGTTGACTGTAGTCACCCTGTTGCACTATCAAGCACTAGATCTTATTTATTCTATCTAACTATATTTTTGTGCCCATTAATCATCCCTACTTCATCCTCCCCAACCCTTCCCAGCCTCTTGCAGCTATCATTCTACTCTCTATCTCAATGAATTCCATGGTTTTAATTTTTATGTCCCAGAAATAAGTGAGAACATGTGAAGTTTATCTTTCTGTGTCTGGCTTATTTCACTTAATGTAAAGACTTCCAGTGCCATCCCTGCTGTTGCAGATGACAGGATTTCATTTAGGATCTCATTCTTTTATATGGCTGAATAGTACTCCATTGTGTATATGTATCACATTTTCTCTCTCTCTCTCTCTCTCTCTTTGAGACAGGCTCTCACTCTGTCACCCAGGCTTGGGTGCAGTGGTGCCATCATGGCTCATTGCAGCCTCAACTTCTCCAGGCTCAGGTGATCCTCCCACCTAAGCCTCCCAAGCAGTTGGAACTATAGGCACATGCCATCATGTCCAGAATTTTTGTACTTTTTATAGAGATGGGGTTTCACTGTGTTGCCCAGGCTGGTCTCAAATTCCTGGGCTCTAGTGATCAGCTCACCTCAGCCTCCCAAAGTGCTGTGATTACAGAATGTATTTTCTTTATCCATTCATCTGTTGATGGACATGTAAGTTGCTTCCAGATCTTGACTGTTGTGAATGGTGCTGCAATAAACATGGGAGTGCAGATAGCTCTTTGATATGCTGATTTCCTTTTTGGGAGTATATACCTATCAGTGGAATTGCTGGGTCATATGGTAAGTATATTTTTAGTTTTTTGAGGAACTTCCAAACTGTTCTCCACAGTGGCTGTATTAATTTACAGTCCCCTCAACAGGACATAAGGGTTCCCATTTGTCCACCTCATCACCAGCGTTTGTTATTGCCTGTCTTTTGGATAAGTCATTTTAACTGGGGTGAGATGCTACCTCATTGTAGTTTTCACTTACATTTATCTGATAATCAGTGATGTTGAGCATCTTTTCATAAACCTGTTTGCCATTTGTATGTCTTCTTTTGAGAAATGTCTCGTCAGATCCTTTGCTCATTTTTAAACCAGATTATTAGATATTTTTCCTATAGAGTTGTTTTAGCTCTGGTTATTTATCTGTTGTTATATGGGTAGTTTGCAAATATTTTCCCTCATTCTGTGGCTTGTTTCCTCACTTTGTTAATTGTTGCCTTTCCTGTGCAGAAGCTTTTTAACTTGATGTGATCACATTTGTCCATTTTTGCTTTGGTTTCCTGTGCTTGTGGAATATTACTCAAGAAGTTTTTGCCCAGACCAATGTCCTAGAGAGTTTTCAGTGTTGGGTGCATATATATTTACAGTTGTTATATTGTCTTGCTGAACTGACCCCTTTATCATTATATGGTGACCTTCTTTGTTTCCTCTTACAGTTTTTGTCTTGAAATATATGTTGTCTGATATAAGTATAGCTACTCCTGCTTTTTTTGGTGCCCATTTACATGGAGTTCCTTTTTCTATTCCTTTATTTACAGTCTGTGTGTGTTTTTATAGGGGAAGTGTATTTATTGTAGGCAACAGATCATTGGGTCTTGTTTTTTAATCCATTCAGCCTTTCTATGTTTTGTGATTGAATTGTGTCCATTTACATTAACTGTTATTATTGATAAGCAAGAACTCACTCCTGCCATTTTGTTGTTATTTTTCTGACTATATTGTGGTCTTTTCTTCCTTCCTATCTTCCTTTTACTGAAGGTTATTTTTATCTGGTGGTGTGTTTTAATTTCTTGCTTTTTTTGTGTGTATATGTTTTATGTTTTTTGATTTGGGATTACCATGAGGCTTGCAGATAATACACTCATTATTTTAAACTGATCACAACTTAGCACCAATTGCATAAACAAAGAAATAAGTAAAGAGAAAAGTAGTAACAACTGTATACTTTAACTTCATCTCCTGATTTTAAACTTTTTGTGTTTTCTGTTTATATCTTATTGTACTATGTCTTGAAAAGTTGTTATAGTTATTTTTGACTAGTTTATCTTTTAGTCTTTCTACTCAAGATATACACCACAATTATAGTGTTATAATATTCTCTGGTTTTCTGTGCAGTTACTATCACTAGTGAGTTTGTACCTTCAGATGATTTCTTATTGCTCATCAGCATTCTTTTCTTTCAGACTGAAGTACTTTCTTTAGCATTTCTTGTAGGATAGTCCTGGTGTTAATGAAATCCCTTAGCTTTTGTTTGTCTGGGAACATCTTTATTTCTCCCTCATGTTTGAAGGATATTTTCACCAGATATACTATTCTAGAATAATTTTTTTCCTTCTGCACTTTAAATATGTCATGCCACTCTTTCCTGGCCTGTGAGATTTCCACTGAAAAGTCTGCTGCCAGATGTATTGGAGTTCCATTGTATGTTGTTTGTTTCTTTTATCGTGCTGCTTTCAGGATCCTTTCTTTATTCTTGACCTTTGGGAGTTTGATTATTATATGTCTTGAGGTAGTCTTATTTGGGTTAAATCTTCTTGGTGTTTTTTAACCTTCTTGTACTTGAATATTGATATCTTTCTCTAGGTTTGGGAAGTTCTCTGTTATTATCCCTTTGAATAAACTTTCTACCTCTATCTCTCTGTCTACCTCCTATTTAAGGCCAATTATTCTCAGATTTGCCTTTTTGAGCCTGTTTTCCAGACCTGTAGGCATGTTTCATTCCTTCAAGTTTATTTAGGATCCCAGAGCACTTTAATCCACAGTGGCAAGACTTGCAGGAACTCAAGTTGCAACCACTAGAATGGGCAGTTCCCCTCTGGCTAGGGCTGGTCTAAATGCTCCCTCCATGGGTGCCAGCTGAGTTCTGCCTGGTATTGCTTTCTGCTGCAACAGGGCAGCATTGAGTTTCAATGCAAAGTTCTTCAGTCACTGTGCTCTCCCTATCCTAAATTCCGATTCTCTCTCGACACCACATGGTCATTGCCAGGGGATGGTGGAGGGGTGGCATTGGCAATTCAAGACTGTCTTTCCTACCCTCTTCAGTGCCTCTTTCACTGATACGAAGTTATAACCAGATACTTTGATCACTCGTCTGATTTTTGGTTCTTATGAAGGTACTTTGTTGTGTGGATAGTTGTTCAATTTGGTGTTCCTGCAGGGAGGATAATCAATCAGTAAAGGCTTCTATTCAGCCATCTTGCTCTGCTTCCTCTTCCCATTTATCGAATAACTTTCTCATAGAGTTTGACCTAAAGATGCAGTTAATGATTAGTTCAGATTGTGAAGCTGGAAGCTGATGCTGGTGTCACCTTCTAAAATTAAGCTTCTGGTTATAATTAAGAGCTGCAGCCCTGGGGCATTGAGTATTATCTGTGGCTTGGTTGCTAACAGGGAGAACTCCAAGATGTTCCTGTTAACTCCAGTTCTGCTAGACCAGCTTAGAAAAGGAGCAGTAGTATTAGAGAAACTTGTATTTGAACCTGTTCTCAAGGGCATGGTAGCAAATATCTCAGTGGATTGAATGTGGCTGAAGAGGAAACTTTGATCATTTGAGAGATGGAGTACCAGCAAGTCCTCTCATCCTTCGAGTTGTCAGAGGAAATAACATTTACCTGAATGAAAGGTCAGTTGGGATGGCAAATGCTGAGAAGATTAGAGTCCTTCACTTTGCCCTCCATGTGAGCTACCCGGCTCCAATGACAAACGAGTTTGAAGTGGAGTGCTTTGGGAGAGAGTCTCGGCCTTCTGGCTCAACTGCTGCTTTCTACTTATAGAAAGTATTCCAGGTGCTACCTTTGCTTCATGTTTTGCATGGCTATATGTTGAAAAGCATGACCTATGTGTCAGTCTGGGTTCCAGCAGGAAAGAATCAGGTAATTTAGAAGAGTTTAATGAAGAGACTCTTTATTATTATTTTTTTTTTAATTTATTTTTTATTATACTTTAAGTTCTAGGGTACATGTGCATAACGTGCAGGTTTGTTACATATGTATACTTGTGCCATGTTGGTGTGCTACACCCATCAACTCGTCAGCACCCATCAATTCATCATTTATATCATGTATAACTCCCCAATGCAATCCCTCCCCCCTCCCCATGATAGGCCCCAGTGTGTGATGTTCCCCTTCCCGAGTCCAAGTGATCTCATTGTTCAGTTCCCACCTATGAGTGAGAACATGCGGTGTTTGGTTTTCTCTTCTTGTGATAGTTTGCTAAGAATGATGAAGATATGTTCAGGACTACATAAAACAACAAGAGATGGTGGGGCATCCGGAGGTTTGCAACAGTGGGGAGCTTTAACCCTATCTACGCCTGAAGGGGCCAACAGAGGGAAGATTCTCAAACCCCAGACAGAGTAGCTATAGCTGTTAGGGAGGGCAGCCTGGCAGGAGCTGTGGCCTGTAGGAGAGGCTGATGACCATGATGACCCAGGAGGGAGGGAGCTAGAGGAATCGATACTCTGACCTCACTTTCCTGCCTCTCTCCTATCTCCTGCCAATGTGTTCCATTGGCTTAACCCAACCAGAAGTGAGAGGACAAGGAAGCCCAATGATCACAGAGTGTCATTCGTTTGAATCACAGAATTGAGAGGCAGTAGATCCAGAGAGGCAAATGGAAAGAAAATACCCAGCAATATCTATTTCCTTTAAAATATGGATTGTTCTATACAGGAAAATGATAAGTATGAACAAGTACCTCATGTATCTGATTCCAAATCACTGAATGGGTGTGAAGTGAGAACTCCAAGGGTAGTTGAACTAATAATAGTAGTGGTCATTATTGTTGTGATCTTCATCTTCATTGAGAGCTTACCATTGTACCAGGAACTGTTGTAAGCACTACATCTATATTACCTCATTTAGTTTTTAAAACAGTCCCATAAGTAGTATAATTAGTCTCATATTATATAGTTGAGGAAACTGCAGCACAGGAAGTTTAGGTTCTCCATACACAGTCTCAAAGCTCAGAAGCAGAGAGGCAGAATTTAAATCCAGGCTGTAGGGATATCCTCCTACCCTGTACTGACTCTCTCTCAATAAAGAAAAAAGTACATAAGACACCTTTGAGGGAGGGAAGTTGGAGCATTCAGTAATGATTAATATTTGCTTCCTGCTGATAATTAGATATTTGAAGAGATTTAATGTGTTTGAAATCTCTTTCCAACTTAAGAATTTTAGGTTTAAAAGGCAAAGAAAGTTAATTTGTTTATGGGTCATTAACAGTGACTCCACCCAGAACAGTTTAATGATAGCTTCTCCTTCCCTTCCTTTTAATATTATTTTTCTTTCCTGTGTTATTCAGACAAAAGTTGCTTTATCTTTTTTCTTTTTCTTTTTTTATTTTATTTATTTATTTTTTATTTTTTTAATTATATTTTAAGTTCTAGGGTACGTGTGCACAACTTGCAGTTTTGTTACATGTGTATATATAGATGTGCCATGTTGGTGTGCTGCACCCATTAACTCATCTTTTACATTAGGTATTTCTCCTAATGCTGTCCCTCCGCCCTCCCCCCACCCCACGACAGGTCCCGGTGTATGATGTTCCCCACCCTGTGTCCAAGTGATCTCATTGTTCAGTTCCCACCTATGAGTGAGAACATGCAGTGTTTGGTTTTCTGTCCTTGCAATAGTTTGCTGAGAATGATGGTTTCCAGCTTCATCCATGTCCCTACAAAGGACATGAACTCATCCTTTTTTATGACTGCATAGTATTCCATGGTGTATATGTGCCACATTTTCTTAATCCAGTCTATCATTGATGGACATTTGGATTGGTTCCCAGTCTCTGCTATTGTGAATAGTGCCTCAGTAAACATATGTGTGCAGATGTCTTTATAGCAGCATGATTTATAATCCTTTGGGTATATGCCCAGTAATGGGATGGCTGGGTCAAATGGTATCTCTCATTCTAGATCCTTGAGGAATCACCACACTGTCTTCCACAATGGTTGAACTAGTTTACAGTCCCACCAACAGTGTAAAAGTGTTCCTATTTCTCCACATCTTCTCCAGCACCTGTTGTTTCCTGACTTTTTAATGATCGCCATTCTGACTGGTGTGAGATAGTATCTCATTGTGGTTTTGATTTACATTTCTCTAATGGCCAGTGATGATGAGCGTTTTTTCATGTATCTGTTGTCTGCATAAATGTCTTCTTTTGAGAAGCGTCTGTTCATATCCTTTGCCCACTTTTTGATGGGGTTGATTTTTTCTTGTAAATTTGTTTAAGTTCTTTGTAGATTCTGGATATTAGCCAAAAGGTGTTTTTTTTTTTTTTTTTTTCTGAGCTTCAGGAGGACACTAACAGGAGAGTAGCATCTACCAAGTATCAGGCATTGGCCAGAGAACTTAGGAAGGATAAATCATTTAGTCTTAATAATAGCCTTGCAAGGCCACTGTTAAAAATCCCTATTTTACAGGTGAGAAGACTGAGTCCTGGAGAGAAGTGTCTTGCTCAAGATCATTCAGTTAAAAAGTATTAGCCCTGACAGGTCTCCCTTGTTCTGAAGCTCTTTCTTCTTTACTGACTGTAGTGTCCCCTGGAGACTAAGTGATTTGCCCTGGGCCAAGGCCATTAGGGCTGATGAATGAGCTTTCAGTTAACCAAAACCTTCACATATTTTTTTCACATGAACATGTATGTTTATTTATGGGTTACTCTCTTCAGAAGAGAAGCTGAAGAGAGGCCAGAGCTACAGGAGAAAATGAGGATGGTGGTATTGTCATGGAGAGGGGGAGTGTTTCTAGAAAGAGAGCCTGGTCACCTGTGCCAGAGGCAGCAGAGAGCCTGATAAGTTAAGGACAAGTGTCCTTTGCATTTCGACGTGTGCAGATCATTGGTGACCTTCAAGAGAAGTGTTGGGGAGTGATCCAATTAGAGTAAACTTCAGGGTAAATAGGAGGGCCAGGAGGTAGAGGCAGTACGTCTGGACCTTTCCTTGGAGAAACGTAGCTGAGAAGGATGGTAGACATTCAGTGGTGACCAGGAGGGTGGAATGGTTTTCTAAAGACAGAAGATATTAGAATGTGTTTGAAACTGATGAGCAGGGTCCATAGACAGGAAGAAGATAGCAATGTAGCAGAGATGGGGAGCAATTAGGGATCAGAGTTGGCCTGTTGACTCAATTCTGTGTGATCTGGTTCCTGCCCACGTTGCTGGCCCTGTCCCCTGATCATTATGCCCAATCATTCTTCTTTCTGTTCCTCCATGCTGAACTCAGTCTTGCCTTAGCACCTTTGCATTTGTGGTTTCCTTCTTCAAGTCTGCTCTAATGTGACTTGCTTACTGGTGCCTATCTTGACTGCCCCATTTTTGAATTGTGACCCACTGCCCCTTCACATATATACTTCCAATCACCTTTTTCCGGCCTTTTAAAAAAAATATATAGCACATATTATGTTTTTTACATGGTATATAAGTTAATACTTATTATGGCTTGTGATATTATATCTTTTCCCTAGTAGAATGTGATCTCCATGATGGTGGGAATCTATATCTGCTTTGTTGACTAATGTATTTCAAGCACCTGGACACTGTGTGACTGGGAGAAGGACCTCAGTAATGTGTTCGTTTGAATTGACTTAACTCTCCACTATTTGAAATTGCTTTAATCAGTTGTTTGCTTGCTTATTAATTGTTTGTCCCCCAAACAGAATGCAAGTAGGGAAAACAGGGACCCTCACAGCCTCATTTATTAGGGTAACTGCAGCACTGGAATTGGGTCAATACATAGCAGTGCTCAATGAATGTATAATATGTTGAGTGACTGATGGTTACATCCCCTAACTCGACTGAACTCCCAGGCTCTAGACCTTTGGCTTGCCTTAAGCACAGCTGATCCAAGACTCTCAACCTGAACTCTCAGTTTCCAGACCTTTGCCATGCTTTGTCCCTCTGGAAATTTCTGGAACTTCAATCCAACACAAAATGTGGATTCTGACTTCATCTTACGCAACTTGTCATCATTTCACAGATATTATGCCTGTTTTTACTTCATGTGAATTCTTAATGTCTGTACTTGTTTAATAAATGTTGCTCAGAAATGAGGTTAATCATGAACTATTAGTGCTAAAAGGAAGTTTAGATAGTATTTAAACTTGTGGCATGTATAATGGTTAGTATCAGTCATGAGTTAATATTAACATCAGCTGTCTAAGCATAATGTGAAGTAAAAATTTAAGAATTAAATATTCTAAATATTAGATAATCTTGTCATTAAATACTTGATGCTAGCATTGGATAAATGAAGGAGAAGATTGATGGAATCCTGATATGGATATGTTTAAAAGTTATAATTGGTTTAAATTCAGACTTTAGCCCCCTTATTATAGGGGTCACATATTCTGAAGTTACCTTTTGCATAGTTTTCTATAAGGAATCTTATGTGGTTAATTTTTGAAGTTGTCATCCTATAAACAACTATGAAGAAATCGTTAAAAGCCTAAAAAATATAATTGTGGGTTAATATAAGAGGAGATTAACACATGAAATATCGCAGCCCCGTAACAATGCCTTTAAGAAGGTCACATTAGGCATTCTTTCTTTTTAACTCACTTTTACTCCAGAACTATTACATGAGTTCACAGGTATAGAGATTTAATAGAAACTTATTTGCAAAAACATGAGTTATAGGAAGATGAAGACAAATTGATTGTCTCTCACTTTTCTGCACTTCTAGGAATTTTAAGTAAAGCTACTTAGAAGTTTCCTGTATAGTATAATAAGATTTTAGAACATGTCACTATGCCCATTATTTTTCATTATCTGCTTAAGAAGTTCTTCTGGTTAATAAGCTTTCCATCACAGAACCTAGATCCTCTAGGAAGCTAATAGACATTCTTTGGAATGGTTGCCATGGCACTCAGGTGACTCTGCCTGTCACTGAATATTTCTTCCTGTGATTATTTTCAGAGGAGGGAGTTTAGCATAGAACTCTTCAGCCAGACGTAGACTGACTCCAATTCACTTTAAGGATGGGCAGTTTAAATAAGACTTCTGACCTTTATTTCTTCTCATAGTGTATTAGTCTTCTATTTCTGCATAATACATCACCACAAATTTAGCAGCTTAAAACAATACACATTCCTTATCTCACAGTTTCCATGGGGCAAGATTCTGGGCACAGATCAGGGTCACAATCAAGGTGTCCGCCCTGGGCTGCATTCTCATCTTGAGGCTTGGCTGTGGAAGAATCCACTTGCATGCTCATTAAGTTTGTTGGTAGAAATTATATTTTTTTATGGCTGTATGACTAAGGACTTAACTTTTTGCTAGTTGTAGACAGGAGTCTACCTACAGCTCTTTGCTGTGTGGCTGCTTACCTCATCAGGCCAGCAAGAAGATCCTCTCACTCCAACCCACCAAACCATGTCTTATATAATAGTTATGGGGATGATTTCCTATCATCTTTGTTCTATTCTATTGATTAGAAACAAGTCACAGATCACACCCACCCTCAAAGGAAGGGGATTACACAAAAGCACACACAGGAGGAGGGAGGGTCACTGGGTCACCTTTGGGTGTTTCTACCATGTTCAGGTATCTCATTCTCCCACCAGCGCCTTTTAGCCGTTGCAGTTAAATGGAGGAATTTCAGACTTATTTTTTCTAGTTGTGGGACCAATTCGTGTTCCATTTTCAAGCTTCTTTCTGTGTTCTGGGATCTCTCTTGGTTACTTTGGGTATGGGAGAGAGTCCATGAGGATAATGGAGTTAAACAGAGAATTTGGTCTTGAGGAAGAGAAAGTTTGGTTCTAGAGTTTTTGAGTAGCCATCATACGTGTTTCGTGGCATTAACACTATTTCCACTTGGTTTCTCATTATGTCACCCAGGAAAGTCATTTAGGTTATAACAACAAATTGATACCCAGATGGCACACACGCCATCAAAGGAGTCCTACAGTCAGGGTGGGAACTGGTCCAGATGAACTCAACGAGCATGTCCTACCCACAAATTCCCCATTTTTGCTATAAAATTAGAAAGTCTGCTTTCCCATGCAAGCCAGTTAGGGGAGGATATATTCTCTAGAGATCTGGTTAATGGAAGAACTATTTTTCACAATCTAAGAGAGAGAGGGAAAAATAAAAACCCTAGGGTGAATGTTACTGCATTGAACTATAATGAACCTCAAGACAATCAAATAAGATGACAACAACAACAAAAAGGCAACCCTTCACAGTTTAAAAAACAGTGTAAATTTTTGGATATTTAAAAACTTCTCTCTCACATTTAGAGTGCCCATATTCTTGGAAATTATTATGTAGCATGTTTCTGTTTGTATTCTTTCTAATGACCTGCTTTTGAAGTGCCTTAAGAAATGCCCAGAGAGTGCATTAGTTTCAGAATACAGAATAGGTCAGCATTGTATGAGGGTTTTGAATAGTGATTGGAAGGCACTTTTAAGCATTGACAGAATTACTGAGGTAGAAAACTGCAAAAGTAAAGGCATTATTTAAAATAATAACTCAGAATTGTCCAAGTTTTTTTTTTTTTTCTGTAGGTGCTGCTCTTCTCCCACTGGCCTCAGGATTATAAGCTTTGGGGGCTTACTGGCTGACATTAGTAGGTAAATAAATATGGGCCAAGATGCCATTGGCTTTTGTGGATAGCAATGTGCCTTAGGACATGAACACAAAATCATAATAGTTCTTTCTTTTCTTAGGGCTTGAAGCTTATGTTTCTATTTCATTCTCTCTAGGAGATTTGGCCAAGTCTTAAAGAGTAAATTTATATAAATGGACAAAAGTGCCAGGTGCTCCTCAGAAATTCATTGACAGATAAAGGAGGCAGCATGTTTTGTTTTTTTCTATTCCATAATTTTCAGGAGATGTTTGTTTATGCAGTTTAGCTTACAGTTCTTTCTTATTCTTGTGTATTGCGATACACAAGATGAGTATGTGACTCTTCCATTTTTAATGGGAAGAGTGATAACATTAAAATGGAGAATATTGACTTGAGTTTTATTTAATAGATTCCCCCGTTGGCTTTTATATCATCCTTTAAAATTACTAACAGTTCCTAATGTACATTTGTGGAAAAAAAAAAAAAGCAAAAAACAAACAACAATAACAACAATAAAGCAGTTTATTTCCATGCAATAGAAACACCCCTCCCTGTGGCCAAAATCCGAGACAGTGCTTTTACTTTTTGGTCCATGCTTGTGGCTGAAGCTCAGTTTGTCTTCAGCATAACCACATCTATAACCAATATGCTTGTTACTCTTCACTCACCTTATAAGCTTGTTTATATTTAGAATCTAGCAGCCGATTCTAGAAAAATGGTAACCTCATCTAAAGGCTTGAACAAAAATTTGGCATGACCTGTACTTAACAAATTGCTTTTTCCTAAACCTAGAATGACATCTAAATAGTAGTTAATGTTTGAGTCTCCCCAGTATCCAAGTCAATCCCCTTATCAAGTAACTCAGATAAAGCCTTTTTGGACCATCAGGGTAGCACTGGATATACTGCCCAAAGAATGTGCTTAAGAATTAATCTGCTGAATTTATTAACAGAGAGTAATTTAGGTAGTAATGAACTCAAGCCCAGTGACATATGTTGCACTCTTGTATATTCAAGTTGCTGGTTGTGCATTGAGTCAAAACCTCTTAAAGTCATTGGGATATGTTTCAGATTTTAGTAATACTTTTCTAATAATATGTTTAATATTAAATTTTACAAAGAACAAATGAAAAGCTTGAGTTATATTTTAATTGAATTAGCCCAACAGAGGATGGTGTTTTAAACTAATTGAGTCTGCAAGTGGCATATCTCTAAGCCTAATTAATGCTTGAACCCTAAGATTTCTTCAAGATTGAACATTAATTTGGCAACCTCAGTGTTCTCCATATCCACCGAGCCAGCAAATATTTTTGGGCCTACTATGTGCCAGTAACAGTTTTAGGGACAAGGGATGCTGCAATGGTCAGTTCAGACAAGATCCCTCTTCCTGTGAAGCTTGTATTTCATTTGAGGAAGAAAATAATGAGCAAAAATGTAAATATTCAAGAAAACTACCAGCTGCGGTTAAATCCTATGCAAAGAATTAATTAGGGCATCATGACAAAGAGTGATTGGACAGCTACATCAAACTGGGTGGGACGAGATGGTCTCAGTGAAATATATAGACTTTGAACAAAGATCCCAGTGTCAAAAAGGAGCAGTCCCGGGAAAACATTCCAGCAGGAACAGTGGTGCAAGCTCGACATGTTTGAAGACAGGTACAGGCTTTTGTGGCCAATGTACTAAGGAATGGGGACAGTGGTCCCAAATAAAGACCATGTTGTGCAGAGCCCTATAAGTCAGAGGAAGGAATCTGATAAATTAAGCACAGATAAAACCCGAAGATCTCTGGAATGTAAGCTCCGAGAAGGAACTATGGAGGAAAGAAACCTATTAGCAGGCTTTTGCTGTGGGCTGTTAGCATTAAATATCTGTAACAAAGGCTGGTCAGGTCCTATTTTTCCTTTTCAATAGGAGGAAAAACCGGGAAAAACATGTCTCAGTTTGACAATGGAGAAAGAGAATTTGATGCACTTTTAATTTATTGTTGATGTCTATCTAAACTCACCTTTGCACCTGGGATTCTCTGTCATTGATGAGAACTTGAACTGTAAATCATCATGCTTTATTTTAAAACCCTTGCTCAAGAACCGAGTTTTGGTCATGCCATTGTAAATTTGTTGCAAAGACTGCTGTAATTTCTTGGAAACTTGACTTCAATGGATTGCCCTCTAAAATTAGGACATATTTGAATGTCTTCAAATGAGGCAGATCTAATTCAGGTGAGAGTGAGAAACCAGTCATTTTGACCTGCTGGGCACCTCACCCCAGCTCTGTGGAGTTATAATGGAGGTGACTACACTCAACACCTAGTGAGGATACCAGCAGGGACTGAGCATAGTTCCTCATGCTTTCAAAGGAAAATGCTGTTTTGTGGGCACTTTCTTTAATAATTAATAATAGAAGAAAATTAAAGAAATTATTGGAACTATAAAATTTGTTTCAAAATTGAATGTGTTTTTCATTTGGGATCTTGCTTGGGTCTGAGCAAATTGCCTGGCACAGTAAGAATGAACATTACTTGCTCTATAAGTGTGTAGGATGTTTTAATCTTAGGCATATTCCTGCCCATCCTTATGTTGGTCTTATGCAGTGTGACTGCCTATTTAAAACTCACTGTATTGTAAATTCGTGCTGCTCTTTATTATATTTAGAGACTGTTTGATTTTTCACTGAAAGCTGTCCCAAACTGCACAGTATCATGATTTGAACCTCCGGGAACTTTTTATTTCATATTGGGAATCCTCAGAAGCAATTTGCCAGCGTGTTCTAAAGATAGGTTAAAAATGAATGAAAATGGAAAAAAATGGATGATGATGACTTATGTTTTACATTTTATGTTGCTTTTACATTTCTAAAAATACGCTCACACCTACCTCATGTATATCCATGTCAGAGAGGTATTACAGCAAGATATCTCAGGATATCCATGGGAGAGAGGTATTACAACACACAGAGGGAGAATTAGTTGTTAAGATGACTTACTCAAGGTCATAAAGCTAAAAGCAACAAGCAGTCCACCAGTTTTATTTAGAACCTCCTCAAGAGTATCAACTGTGTTCTCCAGTTTTGGGGCCAAATATGTGCATCCACACAGCCAGGGAGCCTGTTAGAATGTGGGTTCCTGGACCCCACCCCAAGCCTCCTGAACCAGACTTTCTAAGTTTGGAGTTTAGGAATCTGCATGTTTACACCCCCTCCCGAGCTGGTTTTTATATGCGTTAAAATTGAGAACAACTGGTGTAAAGAACAATTAGATCTAGTCAGGGTCAGCCCTTGCAAAATTGTGAGATTGGGGAGGATTTCCTGTGACCCATTCACTTCCTGCTCTAAATCATCTTCTTTCCTCTGTGACTTCAAGCTTGTCCCCAGCTGTCTTCTACCAAACCCTCTTTGAGAAGAGGATGTGCAAAAGCTAGAAGTACCACTCCTCCATAAGTTTTCTGCTTTTTAGCAGAGAGCAAGTCTTAAAAAAAAAAGAAAAGAAAAAGAAAGAAAATCTAAAGGAAAATGAGATTCTTCTTGAACCTGCAGAATCACCCTCATCTATTTCATTGCAGCCTCAGGTCAGTAAACCAGAGTAAATGAAAACACAGTAGACTCCCATCACTCTCCTGCAAGATCCATGTTTCAAAACAACTGTAGATTGATAATGTAGGTTTTTGGGTGGGGTGCTTATGAGCTACTCTTAAACTTGCTGTCTTCCAGACTTTTCAAGTATAATTTTGCCATTTGAGCCAAAGATCATGTCAGACATTGGCCTTTAGTGATAAAGCACAGGCCTTATCTTTCTAGTGGGACCCCTGGATAGTCTTTGGGGAGGACCCCTAGCTCTGCCAAGGGTGTGGACACTTGAGTTGTGAGGTCATTCTTGCAGATTCTGTTGCTGCCTGTGCTAATCATGAAGACAATGCATGCTGTTTCTATGTGCTGTGATTGCCAAAACCACAGCTGATAATGAGCTGCTTTCCAAACATCAGAAGGGTTTGTCATGAGAAGTTGAGAAATTATACTAATTATCCCTACCAAAATTTCCAGGGAAAAATCTTTAGCTTGACAGGAATTTAGTTCACAGGCTCTAAATAAGTTGTTCTTGGACATACAGAAGTACAGACACATTGCAAGGCCTGAGGCTGCAATGACATAGATGATGTGAGGATGACTCTGTAGGTTCAAATAGGGCCTTATTTCCCTTTATTCCCAAATGTCTCCTCTACTTCTCCAGTAGATTTTCTTTTCTTTCTTTTTTTTTTTTCTTATGACTTGGTCTCTGTTAAAAAGCTACTTGGAATAAAAAGGTATAAAAACAGACTTTGATTTAATTTGCACTGGCCTTAGATGCTCTTGTTACTGAATGACTTCACAGACCAGGAACATTTTCCAACAGCACTTCTCTCTGCTAATGGAAGAACCCATGAAACCCAGCCAGACCTACCTGCTCCTATAAGGAACTAGACATAGACATGTTCATATTTAATCACCTTTGGAGATTAAGCCCTTAGTGTAGGATTCATTTCTTTGTTTCACTTTCTAGAGATGATTTTGCTGGAGGAGATGTGTGGCACATCTGAGCTTTGCTCTGCCTCTTACACACTCTGAGACATAGGGCAAGTGGACTTACTCTGCCAGTTCTTATTTTCATCATCTTTGATGGGAGAATGGATTTAATCCATAGATCTCACATATGGGTGACATCCTCAGATTCCTGGGGCTCATCCCAAACCAACTGAAATAATTTCAGAGTCTGGGCTTAGGGAATCTGTGTTTTATTGGAAAGCTCCCCAGTTGATTTTGATGCTCCTCAGGTTTGGTGGCCACTCTATCAGGTGATCTTTAAGATCCCTCTGGCTCTGATGGACTGGGAGGCAACATCTCTGCTATTTATCAGTTTGCCATCTGGGATGGTAGAACATGGTTTGTTGCTAATCGTAGCCAACACTGTGTTCCAGTTAACTGCTTTATTTCTGCCAAATGCTATGGTTTATTCACTAGTAGGAAGCAGATTAAAGATCACAAAACATTTGCCTTAGGAGGCTTCTGAGCCTGACTTGCTTGTATTTTTCTGTTATATTCATGAAGAAGAGTTATAGTGATGGCCGATACCCACTTAGTGTCATGTGCCAGGAACTCTTCTTCTATTAATAAGTACTTGATATATATATATATATGAACTCATTTGATCCCCACAACTGCTGTTGTGAATATTGTGAAGCTGTTATTATACCTGTTTTACAGATGTGGAAACTGAGGCACAAAGAGAATAAATTACTTGCTCATAGGCCCACAGTTAATAAGTGGTGGGGCCAGGACTTGAACCTGAGCAGTGTGACTCAAGGGCCATGCACTTAGCCACTGCACCATATAGTCTCTCCATGGATAAGAAGTTGTCATTGGCTTTTATGCTTTTAAAAGATTTCTAGGATTTCTAGGCTGGTTGACTGGAAAGGTGGTTGGACATCACTCAACATAGGGCTACAGAGGGCACAGGTTTGGCAGCAATTTCAGTGGTGTTGAAGTACTAGAAAACAAGGTAATGAAGTCATGAATGTGCTACATTTAATATAATTCTTGTAATCTTACATGAAGTGATACCTGTGGAGCTAGCACTTTAAGAAATCCCACTGGCATCAAGATGACTAGATGGCCAGACAGCCAGTACCTTTAGGTTTCGGTATCTTTAGTTAAATTCCCCTTACTGGTGATAATAACAGCTACCATTTGATGAATGCTTACTTTGTGCCAATCTTTGATTTTTACCAAAAGTCCTATCCATCTCCATTTTACAGATCAGGAAACTGAAGCACTGAAAGGTTGTGTAACTTGCCTACCATGCTACAGTTACTATAAGGCAGAGCCCAGGTTCAGTCCCAGCTCCCAGGCCTTTGGATTTAAGCCCACATGCAGGACTGCCACATGCTGTCACCCACGCCTTGCTGCTGCTGCTTCATTTCTGGAGCTTCACTGTCGTCCAACTGTGCAGCTCCTTGGTGTGGCCGCACCAGCCCAAGCCTGCACACTTTAAACACCTCCCTCCATGGCATCTCCATGCAGGGATGGAGTGAATTTAAATGACTGGGACAGGGCCCTGCAGCCACTTTCGGACCCCATGGAGTTTTCCTTGCCAGCCGTAGAAGGAAGAGGTGGCACTCTGTCTGTCGTTTTTTTGTTTGTTTTTTGTTTTTGTTTTGTTTTGGTTTTCGTTTGTTTGTTTTTGTTTTTGAGATGGAATCTCACTCTGTCGCCCAGGCTGGAGTACAGTGGCACAATCTCAGCTCACTGCAACTTCCACCTCCCAGGTTCAAGCAATTCTCCTGCTTCAGCCTCCCAAGTAGCTAGAACTACAGGCATGCACCACCATGCCCAGCTAATTTTTGTATTTTTAGTAGAGACAGGGTTTCACCATGCTAGCCAGGCTGGTCTTGAACTCCTGACCTCATGATCTGCCTGCCTTAGCCTCACAAAGTGCTGGGATTACAGGTGTGAGCCACCGTGCCTGGCCGGCACTCTGTCTCTCTGACCATCAGTCTCTAGGGATAAGCTCAACCTCATTGGCATGCTGGCCACAACCCATTTTCTTAGCTTAGCGTGCACCTTATATCCTCTCATTTTCTTGCTGAAGACTGGTAATACCAATTTGCAGGGGGGAAATGCGGCTAGAATTTATTTCAGACTTTGCCCTGGCTTTGAGAATTAAAAAAAGAAAACGACTAGACCATCCTCAGGAGAAATTGGAAGCCACTAGTACTAACTGCCAGATCTAATGTGGTGAGGGAGGAAGAGACAATATTGGAGCGAGGACCTAGTTTTCCAAAAGACAGACAGGGCTTTGAGACCAAGATATTAAGGGAAGACTGTTTTCAGTTCAGCATTTAATTGCTTGTTTTGAGTATTGGGAATCTTTTTTTCCCTCATGTTCTAGAGATTTCAGGTAACTTTTCACATGGAAAATACGAATTTTTATTTTTAGCAGAAAATGCTGGCTGTGCAAACATGGGATGGAAAAGTTGCAGTTTATGTCATTCAGCAGAACATGATGTGTGTTTATGTGCATCTTTGTTACATATGTAGGGGGCAGTCCGATTGCCTCTGTCAATGTGAATAATTAGTTCAGACCACATCCATGAAACTCCAGAATTTAAGACATGACTCTCTGTTGTGCTCAAACATTCTCATAAGGCAAGTTTTATTGTTTAAACAGGGAAAATTTCAACTTGACTTCTCTGTTTTTCCCAATCCAAGCACAAGTGAGATGGGGAGGGAGCCTATGTTTGAATAACTGATTTTTTGTTTGCTCTTTGAGACAATGGTAATAATGATGCCCTACCTTTGTACGGCTCTTGGTAGTTGGCAGAGCCCATCCGCATACTTTGTTTTGAGTTTTACAACACCCACATGAGATAAGCAGGAGAGAGATTCATTTATTCTTTATAACTGAGGGAATAGAGATTCAGAGAGGTTAAGCAATTTGCACAAGGTCACACAGCTAGTAAATAGTAGGGCTGAAATAGCAAATGTGTTTATAGTATTTATAAGTCTCATATTTCCTTCCCTAATTTATAAAGACCTTTCCAGTTGCTTCTATAGTTCTGTCAGCCTTCATGAATGACGCTTGTGTAATCACTCAGAGTGTGTTTTCAAAGTAATGTATATGTGATGGGCTCATTTTCATGAACGTAATTGCTTTTATTATGGCTTTTTAAGATATCTGTTTCCTTCTCTCCACTCCCAGATGAATTCCTTGAGAGTGGGGACTTAAATTTCCTTTCAGTTGCCTCAATATAACAAATACTCTATTAGTTTCAATAAATGTTGACGGATGTGGTTTTGTACTCCACAATGCTACTTAGAAACCCCTTAAATAAAAAGAACCAAAATATATTAGGTACCTGCCATATACCGAATACTCCACTAGCTGCTCTACAGACTGCATCTCGATTAACTTTTCACACAGCCCACAGGGTAGATCTTGTCCTTATTTTGAAGATAGGAAGTTTGGAAAAGTTGAGAGACTTACCTAAGATACCCCAGCTAGTAGGGGGCAGGGTTACGATGTGAATCAATTTCTTCTGCCTCTAACAAGTTTGTACCCTTTTCCTCTATGTAATGTATCTTTAAAAAAAAGACTGCAAATATATTGCTAAGAATTTCTTATGACAAATCTGGAGCCCTCACCTCTCTTTGTTTCAGTGAATTCACTCTCAGCCTGGGTTCTTTTCTGGCCTGAGCCATAGTTCCTTGTCTCTATCTGGTTCTGCCCTACCCGCTAGCTTTGTCTGATTCTACTTGTCATAACCGTCTGATTTTTCATAGCCACATCAGCCTTGGTTAAGTAGGACTGGCCGCCATCTTGATTTACTTCATACCTCCGTTTCATTTGTCTCTTTCCGTGGAAAGTATCATATCCTTCCTCATAGAACAATTATTCAAGTACTTGACTTCATTAGCATCCTTCCATACTGTGAGCTTTTAGGCGGTTGGAAATTATTCTACTTACACTTTAATCATTGCAACATCTAGAACAGTGTCTCTTGTGCATCGTGCCAACACACTAAATGTTGAGTGAATTAAATTGTGTCAAGAGAAGCTGAGTGGTTCCTAGAAAAGTCACTGGTGCCAATGCATGGCTTCTGTAGGGAGCCAATGAAGAGTCTGAGAAGAGCTGGGGATGTCCCACCAAGCTAGTGCCTATTGTGTGTGTTTATCAGAGTGCCTGAGCTGTGTGCAATTTCTATGGACCTGTACTAAAACAGCTAGCCCAGAAATGATAAATATGTAACTTGCATGATGCCATTATCCCATCCCACACCTGAGGCAAACAACAGTATTCAGAACATGGCACTGTTCTTACACAGTATTCCAGACATACATTACCAAGCAATTAAAGTTGAGATTTAAGGAAATGTATTTGCTGCTTTTATGTTAGTCTACCTAAGAGAATTGTGTGTGTGTGTGTGTGTGTGTGTGTGTGTGTGTGTTTAAGCTTGATGGTGAAGCACAGGGAGGCCAGAGCTTTAGCACTGCTAGCTTTATGTCCATAAACACCCAAACTTGATCTTCTGGTTAGCAAGAAAGCAAGATTTAAAAGGAGGGAAAGTCACACAACAGTGTGAGTGTACTTAATGCCCTTGAATTGTATATCTAAAAATGGTCAAATTGGTAAATTTCATTTTATATATGTTACCACAATTTTTTAAAAATGAGATATAAATCCCAAATATTTGGTGTTGACAGTTGTCTGGCTGAACAGTAGGGATGGGCAGAGATTTGGGGAGAATGAAGGTGTAATTCCCATTTTTTTCCCCATAACATTCCCATATTCTCAACAATTTCCTAAGCCTAAAGCAAATCTGTATCATGATCTGGGGTGAATTTATTAACCTGAATTTCTGGCTCTTAAAGTGGGGCTGTACAGGGAATAGTCAGTAAATATTTGTTGGTGTTGGTAATGGTCAAATCTAGAGCTGGATACACACATACTACTAGATCAGCCATTACTGATTATCCAGGATAAATATAGATGCCTAGTTTCTACACTATGCCATGTTGGTAGTATATATTTTCTCCTCCATGTGATATTCAGCTTATGTAAGTCACCACTACAATATTAATCTCATCAACCTAAAGAACAAACAGAGAGGTATATTCTATAAAAGAAAATGATATTTATTTGGGAATAGCATTGCAGTGGGAACACACATGCCATAGTAAGCTATGTGCATATTCAGGGAAGTGAAGGAAGACAAAGATTCTTAAAGGAAAAGTGAGGAGGGTTATATAATTGTTTTGAGATGATTATCCTTGGCTGCAAGAATCAATAACAAGGATGGCACCAGTCTGAGGTTAGACAGGCAGTTGCTGGGCAGATGTCCTCACAGAAGTCCTTTTATGTGTGTGTGTGTGTGTGTGTGTGTGTAAGGTTACAATGGCCCTTGTGCAAGGTTGTGTTGTTTTCAGATTTTTTTGTGATAGTTCTTGTTATCAGGCATTTGTGCATGTCCCTCCCTTCATGGCTTCATGGCTCCACTTGTCAGGGGCTTAAACATGAGTGACTCCATTTTGATTCTGATAACTTTCACATTCTCCCCTTTTGACCAAGAACTTTCTCCAAAAGCATTGCTGATTTGCTGATCAGTCATCCTTAGTTTTTGATTGTCCCTCAGTGCTGCAATGGACCTGTCCTGGTGTGGTCTAATGTGGTCCCACATCAGAGGGAAGTGATTGGTGACTAGTAGTAAGTGTCAAGATCCTTTTAGCTATATTTGAGCAACAAGGGAGGTTTGGAGGGAGTGTTTTTCAGGATAGGTCTACCTGGAGTTCATTGTTAAGTTCAATTATATCTGTTCTGTAGGTATTAGCTATCATTTCAAAGTGCTGGGTCAGTATCATCCTGTTAGAAGTTGTACTTCTGAAGAAACTTAACAGGTAACAGGTACAAAGTTTAAAAAGGAAAACACAGAGTAAAATTAATAGTACTATGACAATCCTAGTTCGCATGGTTTTAAGCCATGAACCTAGGCTTCATTTGATTGTATCAATCAAATGACCATGGGCAATTAGATGAGACATGTTGTAACCCTGTGGCCTGTTTTCTTTTTTTTGTATATATGGATCTCAACTTTCCCAGAAGAATTTATCCAGTTACAGCATATGGTATTAGCATTAGCACAGGTGTTTTCTTATTTAACCAATAATGTAGAGCAACAAGAAATATAGAGTGATTTTTTTTCATCTGGAATTCTATGATTGGGTTGAATTAAAGCAGAGAGTAATCAACAATTGCCTTAGGGATGTTGCTACAGTCACTCACTGCATGGACTAATAGATCTCCTAGGTCAGGTGGTTAAGTTACCAGGGGAAGCTACTGGTTGTGAAATTGCAATTATGTCATTATCCTGCTAAGTGAAAAAGGTAGCATTAAGAGGGGTAAGAGTCTCATTATTACATGGGGTTTTGTTCTGACGTCTTAGGAAAAGCTGCCTACAGCATAAAGTTATGAATTTCTTGTCCTGGTTTGCAGTCTGAATGCCTCTGTTTATGGTATTGAGCAGTTTGATGAACTCTTTTTGTGGCCCATACATCAGACATGAAATTTGTCCCTTAAAATTTATTTAGTTTCAGCTTATAGGACTTCAGGAACAGAGCAACTTCTGTTTTTAATAATTCTGTGGAAGAGTTGGATTTGAGGATTCTAGAAGAATTCAGGATCTAGTCCAATCTGTAGGTAGAGAATAAGAACTTGAAAGCAATGTACAGGACTGTATTCTAATAACAGGTGTATTATAGCATTCTTTGGAAATATAACCTTTTATCTTTACGTTGATCACATAGAAAGCTCAGATTTAAAATCCGTTGAGGCTAGGAAGCCAGATCAAGGCATACTTCAGATTTTACCTATGGTTTCTATCATGAAATGGCCATTTTTACTCACTCACTCTAAGGCTGGGAACCCTTGAAGCCAGGCATTTTAAACACATTCTCAAATATGATATTCCAGTCAAAGTCTTGGTAGTATAACCAATGTTTCCAATTGTATCCTGTTATAAAGACAGAGGAAATTCTTATTGAACTTATGGAAATAATTGCATAAGAACACTCACAGATAGCTTCTGAATTTTGGAAGGAATAAGTAGGGAGAAAAAGCAAATGCTTCCATATTTGTTTACAAAAGTATACTTTACAAAATTGCTGTAAACTATAGAAAACTTAAGAGAAAAAATTGTCTCTTATTTTATTTTTTGAGACAGGATCTCACTCTGTCACCCAGGCTGGAATGCAGTGGCGCGATCTTGGCTCACTGCAACCTCTGCTTTCTGGGTTCAAGCAATTCTCCCATCTCAGCCTCCCAAGTAGCTAGGACTACAGGTGCATACCACTACGCCCAGCTAATTTTTGTGTTTTTTAATAGAGAAGGGGTTTCACCATGTTGGCCAGGCTGGTTTTGAACTGCTGACCTCAAGTGATCTGCCAGCCTCAGCCCTGCAACGTGCTGAGATTACAGGTGTAAGCCACCAAGCCCAGCCTATCTTAAAAGAGAAAATTTTCTTAAATCTGGAAAACAAAACATTTAAAGAACTAACAATATTTCAAATAAAAGTCATGTAAACATTACCTTTATCTGTTACTTAATTTCATGCAATTAATTTTGTTCTGCTTGATATTGATTAGTAATTTCATGAATTCATCAGTTTCTTCATTAGAACTCTGAAACATTTTCATTTAGTCCATCGATCTTAAAGTTATTAAAACCTATATTTAAGAATATTTGTTAGTCTTTTCCATGAATCTGATTGCAAATGCTTTTAGAGAAGTATCATAATGGTGGATGAGAGACTTAGAATATCTACAGTTAAAAATCTGATAGAAGTTTATTATAATTTGCAGTTGACAAGGAATTGGGTTATTTCTATAGCATATAAGATTTTAACATAATAACCAAAATTGTGACTGATACCATATTAGACTTCTATAGATTTACATACTTTTTAACATTTGTCTCTGTAACATACCCATAAATATAATTTAAGGATGGTCTAACATCACTTATCATTTGACAATGTTTCTCATACAATTTACCAAAGAGCTTAATCATGTATTATCTCCACAAGATGAGAAAAACATCCTTTGATATTCTCCATGGGCCTGACTAGAAAGTCTCAAAGTTAATTCTAGGTCAAAAAAGACTTAATTTAGAATTTTGATACTGGGGAAGCCCATCAAAGATGCCGAAAAGTTTAGAATACCTGATAAAAGCAGGATCGCAGGTCACCATGAAATAATAGTTATTGGTTTAACCAGAGTGATCATCCAAAACTTCAAAAGCAATACAGAAAGTTACATGGATGTAAAAAACAAACAAACAGACAAAAACCTTAACCCTTTCAAAGCTCACTTTAAGAATCAAAAACCTAATAAAAACTACAAAGGAAATTATTTTGATAAAACTCAAAATCTTTACGTCTTAGGTCAGTTAACAAAAAGATAAAGAGAAATCTTCTGCAATGTGATTGCTGCTCCTTACGGGAAGACAGTTTAAATAACCTGGAAGTCAAACCTGATGAAAAATAGTTGAATTTAATCAGACACAGGAAGTGTGTGTCCAAGATTATGAATGTATACCATATTATAGAGAAACGTAAACAAGAAAACTATGTCTTGAGCAGGGGAATATGTGGTTATTAGTAAAGACATGGCAAGTTTCCTGGTTACATAAAGCAATTCAGAGCCATGTAGAAATCAAATTATACTGGAGGGTAACTGCCTTTCTAGGCCTTCAAGGAGGAACATCCCAGTGTCAGGCCATGTCAACAGAGTTAGAGCTAGATAAAAAAAAAAATTACAGGAGCTGGTTAAAAAGTTGAAAGAGTTATCACCTCAGCCAAGCAAAAGACATATCCTCTCAAGGGGATAAAGAGCTTAAGGCAATGATGTATAACCTATAAATCTCGTGCAACAAGATACAGCAAAAGTGGAACTTCCAAGACGTGAACCTGAGAAGCTTCAAGAGGAAAGCTGTACTTGGAGAAATTTAAATGAAGAAGATAACATTTCCAACCTTAAACTAGGGAAATTAAATGGCTTAGGAAAACAAATGTGGCAGGAATAGAAACTATAAAACAGGAGTAAGTTGCAGCTTAGAAGATGGCTGTTAAAAGATTTCAGATTTAAAAATCAAAACCTCTTACAGTTTTACTAAGAGCAGATCAGTACTTCAGGAAAACCTTGTTGTTCTAACATAGGGAGATCAAAGTTTTAGTTATGTAGCAGTGTATTTTTAATATCAAAGCTCAATATTTAGAAAGACAGAAATAATTTCCTTCTAATTATAGCCAACTTGATCACACATACAAATTCTTTTTATAGATTGATCCTTTACAAACCTTTCATGACTTACACAGATGTTCGACTACAGGCTAGACTTTTAGTTTTGTCCTACACATTCTCTTTCTTAAATAACCAGTCATTTTACTGTAGGACAAAAATGTACCACACAACATTTTCTTATACAAAATTGTTCACTTTTCTTTTTAACCTTCTTTACCACAAATACATCTTAATACTTATAACTTTCATCACATATCTCCTGCTTACTGGTTTATTTCTATCTTCTTTCTTCTTCCTTCCTAAATCCATATTTTGAAGTAACCTTTAATGACCTCTGAATTTAGACAAAATTATTCTTTTTTCTCTATAAAGAACATAGTTTTTCTTACAATTTTTCTCACAAAAACACATCTTTTTGGTACATTTTGTGTACAGAATTATATGTTAATTAGAATTTTAAACTCTTAGTAACCTAAATTTCCAGTGAAAACCTACAAAGCAAAATGTTTTGAACTGTGACACATCAGTATTTTACAGATGAGAACCATTTCATAATTTTTAGCAACATTTCCTATAACATAATTTTTATATTTAATATACCCAATATATTTAGTCTTTGTATAAAATTTGAGAATCCAAGAACAACCCTATATTTATGTTCAGCAATTTGTGTTTTAGTATTTTATTAGGAAATTACCCAGACATTTAATGAGTATCTATCACGTAGTTTAACATAACTTTAAGGTTTCAAATCACATGAAAAGTTCATTTATAAATATTTATCCCACTTATATTTCCCTAATTTATTTTTAAAAATTGTACCTAGATTACTTATAAAAACTGAGATATTATACAAAAGTAGTCATCAGTTATTTCCCTGTTAACCATTTTTACAGTCTGTGAATATCTGGAGTTCACCTATGTAAGAACCTTAAATATATGGGTATTTCACGGGTAAATCAGATGATAAAGATGTTTTCATTAAACTAACAATTGTAGTCTTACTTATCAAAGAATTACACAAAGATTGTTCTGTTTTTAGGTTGGATTTATGAGACACAAATAATCCCATCTGATTAGTAAACCCACACGAAAGTGGATGCCAACAATTCTGAAGACATTTTAATTTTTATTTTAACAAATTTAAAACTAGCTTATTTATTAAATATTTACTTAACTAATGTGAACTAAACAGCATTTGAGTTCATTACTATATAGTTAATACAGCACTCATTAAGCCAATCTGAATAGAATTACTTAAGTGATTTATGGCCAACTATGCCAGGTTGTACCATGTAGACACAACAACACTTGTCAACACACAAATGCATGTACCCACACACAAATAAATACCTTATAGCTTTCCTTTTAGAATTTTAGTCATGAGAAAGTAAAACAAAACAATAGAAACTGATCAGTTAATAAGACAGTTGGATCCAAATTATATTTCCATGGCTAAATTTTATTTGTTTCAATGGGTAATCTAATGAAGAGTGTGGACCAAAATTTTGAATAAACCAGTTTGGTTTTTAAAAAATCTTTTAACTTCCCACCACCCCTTTTTTCAGTTTCAAATGAGTTTAAGATTAAATATTCAAATATTTGCATTTTAGTTAGGACTGGCTGAATTGCATCAGAAAAACAATCTCCCAGTGGGTTTGAGTTTTTTAGTAACAACTTTATGTTTTGTTTGTTGATCTGGTGTGCTTGACTAGTCAATGTGCCAGGGAAGCATTTTAGCCGGGTTGGTTTTTCTTTGTTTTTGTTTTTGTCTTTTTTTTTTCCTTTTCTAGCCCCTGCATGGCAGACAAAGCAATTTTTATCCCGGACAGAGATACCTTATATTATTGCTCTGAGCTCAAGATTTTGACCTGTTTGATCTAAAAGTCTAATTTATAAACATTTACCCATTTCTTTTATTTTAGAATGTCAGGCCTTCAATTAACTGTTTTATCATCTTAAGCAATTGTTAGACAAACGTGAATTTACAGTTCCAAAGGTGTCTACATTGTTGGTTGCCGTAAAGCTGTTGTGATTTGTAAAGCCATTAATTTGAAAGCCCTTCCAGACTTAAAACAACAACAACAACAACAAAAACTTTAACTGGAATCCCATAAGCAGTGAGTTTACCTCAACACCAGCAGAAGAGTCAGCAGATTCAAAGTAGAAAGAAAAAAAAAAAGAACTTAGAAATCTGTACCTTTAACTGTATATAGTTGGTTGCATTTTTTAATTCAGTTCCAAGAAAAAACAAGCTTGGGGAGTTTGAATGATCCACATTATGACCATTGATTTTAAAATGTGCCTGAGGAAAAGCCTCGTAGCTGGCAGGAGTCCTGGAGAACCTGGCATGCCTTAATGTTTGAGAATCTCATTCTGTTTCTTATTAATCTCTTGAGAGCAAAGAAAATCTGATAATTTCTATTAGGGAGTTTGGACCAGTGTTTTAGATGATGGTGACTGCCTTAGTCGTTTTTCACTGGCCATGTAGCACCCTTCATTTGTAATGTTTATTTTTTGCTCTCAAGAGATGTTCAGAAGAAAGCAAAGGAAAAATGAATCAGATCATTGACAGACGTGTAAAACCAAAACAAAACCAAAATCAGAGTGCTCACAAAAATTTTAACTCAGATGTGAAGATCAAAGTATTAAACTAGGCATACAGAACCTGACAAAATGTAAATTCTGTAGAACCTAGAGCACTCAAACCAGAAGGACATTCTATGTATACCAGAAAGGGCTTATTCCCCAAAAACAATAACAAAAAAACTCTTTTATAGTCCCAAGAAGGATACAGCATACTTTGTTTATTTATTTTAGAGACAGAGTGTTACTCTGTCACTCAGGCTGGACTGCAGTAGCAGGATCCTAGCTCACTGTAGACTCAAAACTCCTGGGCTCAAATAATCCTCTAGCCTCAGCCTCAAAAGCAGCTAGGACTATAGGCATGGACCACCACACTTAGCTAATTTTAAAAAATTTTTGTAGAGATGGGGTCTCACTATGTTTCTCAGGCTGGTCTTGAACTCCTGGCCTCAAGTGATCCTCTTGCTTTGGCCTCCCAAAGTGCTGGGATTACATGCATGAGCCACTGCACCTGGCCCCAAGGTTCCTTATTTAAGGTGGCCTTATAATTGAATCAGATCGCAAGTTAAGTCAAAAAGGACTCACTCGCCAAAGGCCCAATGTGGTGGCTCATACCTGTAATCTCAGTACTTTGGGAGGCCGGGGCAGGAGAATCACTTGAGCCTGGGAATTTGAGGTTGCAGTGAGCTATGACTGTGCCACTGCACTCTAGTCTGGTTGACAGAGGGAGACCCTGCCTCAAACAACAACAACAACAACAGCAACAACAACAACAACAACAACTCACCAAAGGGAAGGAGACCAAGAATCTGAAAGGAGATTCAGCAGGGCAGACTCACAGAAACAGAGATTGCAAAGGGCTTAGTTGATGGTACTGCACTCAATTCTAGTGGCTGCGCATTTGTCTGAAGTAAGCTCATTTTGATCCCATTTCTGACATCATTTTCATCAATCTAAATATCAAACAGGTGGACGCTAAAAGAAAATGTTTATTTGGTATTAGGCATTGTAGTGGGAATACATGTACCATAGTAAACCATGTGCATATTCATGGAGGTACAGGAAAATAAAGGTCTTTAAAGGAAATGTAAGAGAATTACGTAATTGTTTTGAGATACCTATTCTTGGCTACGAGGATCAGTAACAAGGGTAGCACCAGTCTAAGGCTGATGGGAAGTTGCTGGGCAGATGTCCTTGCAGAAGGATTTTGTGTATGGCCTTTCTGCAAAGTTGTGGTTTTTTCAGGGTCTTTCATGATAGCTCTTTTTATTAGGCATTTGTGCATGGAAAAACCCCCTTATGTCCTCCCCTGGCTCTATTTGTCAGGTTCTTAAACATAAGTGACTCTATTTTGATCCTGAAAACTTTCACTTTCACAATCTTATGATTCTTTTATTTAGCATCTTCTCCCCACCCCATTCCCAAGTACAATGCTCAGAAGGAATCAGTGTGAGCATTTAAAAATCTTGTTAATGAATAAGTAGAATTGACATCTAATTTGTTTTTGTATTCATTACAGTGCCTAGCCCAGTGTGTCACATATACAGCACATAGTTGTTGATTCAACTGATGTTTTAGGTTAAAAGCAGATTATGTGCCATGTTAGATATCACCTACTTGCACATAATAAGAGATAATTAAATACTAGTGATTATTAGATTATGCCTAGAAAATATTAAAGCTAATAAGATGGCACAGGGTGGAAAAAAGCCACACCTACTATGGAGGAGGGACAGAGGTTGATGTGGAAACATCAGAAAATTAGGTCTCCAATTTGGGAAAGTGTACTTGACAGGAATGTGACCAAAACCAAGTTCTCAGTACGGGTGCCCTTTAATTCAGTTTGCTTTAGATAATTGCATATAATTACCCTCTAAGACTTTATCACCACTTCTAGGGAGAAGGGGACCCAAAGGGGGCCTCTTAAAGACAACAGCATTTACAGATGTTCCTTTGTGCCCTCTTTTATATTGAAGTAGCATGTCATAAATACTGTTTTTTGCTGGGAGCAAGCGCCTTCAATAAGGCTTATCCAAGCAGTGGTCCCTCCTCCCTCCCCAGTCTACCATCATTCTTGTCTTTAAATTTTCCTTTTAGCCCTTTTCATATCTGGGTAACAACAGTGAATATTGGTTATAGGTCTGCTGCTTCACCTACTTCCCCTTTCCTTTTGAATAATTTGATGATGCTATAGACTCAAAAATTCCTTTCAGTCAAATAAATAGTAAACCAGATGGATTAAGATGTACCTAATCTGGTGTGGGTGCATTAGTTTATCACTGTGGCCGTTTCCACCTTGGTAAACACTTCTATTTGTTACGACTGACTTTGCAGCCAACAGTGTTCATCATTGTAATTAAGAAGATTCTGTGATTTCATTGCCAAATATAGTACTAAGTGTTCTCGGGGGAATACCACTGCATATAAAAATAATTAGCTATAGGATATTCTACAGTATCATGCACTTCCAATTAAGTAAATGTGATAATCTATTGTGATCAGAGTAATGTAAAAATAGTAGATGTGGCTTGTTTCCATCCTGTGCCACCTTATTAGCTCTAATATTTTCTAGGCATAATCTAATAATAATAATAACTGGCATTTATTTTGCTGTTATTATGTGACAGGCACTGAGCTAAGTGCTTTGCATGCATGATTTCACAAAGGCCCTCTGAGAGAGGTACTGGTGATATCCCCCGTTTTACACATAAGGAAACTAAGGCTTAACCAACCTAAGAAACCTGTCAAACAGCCAGTAAGGCAACCCTGAGATTCCAACCCAAGTAATCTGACCCTGGAGCCACAGATGGCTCTAAACACTAGTTAGTCCTACCTCCCATCAGCCATTTATTGGCCCAAACGGACTGGTTTTCGCCCATTCATATTTTACTTTAGTAAGTCAAAAGTTAATACAAAGTAGTTGGGAGAAATATAAGAAAATCTGTGGTGTTATTTAGGAATGAGTGCTACAGTGTGTTATTCAAAGTGCATAGTAAAGCTTAGCTTTGAAAGTTAGAGGAAGCTTGAATTTAAAAAACTGTTAATGTGTTAATCTGCCAGTCCTAGCAGTAATGGTGGATGCTGCTTGATATGGTTTGGTTGTGTCCCCACCCAAATCTCGTATTGAATTGTAGTTCCCATAATTCCCATGTGTCATGAGAAGAACCCAGTGGGAGGTAATTGGATCATTGGGGCGAGTCCTTCCCATGCTGTTCTCATGATAGTGAATAAGTCTCACCAGATCTGATGGTTTGATAAAGGGGAATTCCGCTGCACAAGCTCTCTTGCCTGCCGCCGTATAAGACATCCCTTTGCTCTTCCATCATCTTCTGCCATGACCGTGAGGCCTTCCCAACCATGGGAGCTGAGAGTGAATTAAACCTTTTTCCTTTATATATTACCCAGTCTTGGGTATGTCTTTATTGGCAGTGTGAGAACAGACTAATACACTGCTGCTTCTCTTCTTTCAACCCAAAGAGATAATAACAGATGAACTAAAGGCTGAACTTCTCATTTGTGAAGCAAATACAATTCTGGCCAGAATTATGGGGGTTTCTTTGAAAGAACTGCTGCTGTGTCTGTCAGAAATAAATGGGACAGTATGATTGTATTTTTTAGTGTATCCATTTACCTGCAGGACGGGAAATCTCTTCATCTGCCTTTTTATCACCTGCTTTCTTGCCCTCTTATTGCCATGTGTCACTTCTTTTAGGAAGCAGCATGGCCTGAGAATAGTGTACAGACTTTAACTGGACAGGGCTAGGTTAAAAAGCCAATTCCTGGCTAGGCGCGGTGGCTCACGCCTGTAATCCCAGCACTTTGGGAGGCCGAGGCGTGCGAATCATGAGGTCAGGAGATTGAGACCATCCTAGCTAACATGGTGAAACCCTGTCTCTACTAAAAACACAAAAAAATTAACTGGGCGTGGTGGCGGGCGCCTGTAGTCCCAGCTACTTGGGAGGCTGAGGCAGGAGAATAGCGTGAACCCGGGAGGTGGAGCTTTCAGTGAGCCGAGATCTGGCCACTGCACTCCAGCCTGGGTGACAGAGCGAGACTACGTTTAAAAAAAAAAAAAAATCCAGCTCCCTCCCTCACTCACTATGTCAACCTTGTTTAACTTCTCTGAGCATCAGTTTCTTTCTTTGTAAGAAAAAATAAAGCCTACCTCGTAGAGTTCTTGTGAAGTTCAAACTAGGCAGCAGATACCAAGTTCCTATCACCACATCTGCTGGCCTGCAGTAGGTGCTAATGTCACACATTCTAGTTCCCTTCTTGCCCCTCCACCTTCTCTGTTGCTCCATTGCACCACCATTTGCCATAGTTGGGTTTTGTTATCAAAAGCAATCCTCTGCTAATGGGCAGAGGGCAAGGAGCCCTCTTTGGCTGCACTGATATTCTTGAGGAAGAACAGTGTATTTGCTTGTGTACCAGTGCTCTTTTTGGAGTGATTTGGGTATAAAATCTAGTGAGTATGAGAGTGGATTCTTTTTGTATGTATATTCACTTGTTAAGCTGGTTGGCAGGACTCTGCCTATATTCTTCCTTCAGGTTCTAGGAGACTGGGGATCAGGGATATATTTCTTATGTTTACATGAGTTTTCTTTGAGAATTTTCCATTCATTCATTCAATCATTAATTCATTGGATAAATATATGTTGATTGCTTACTATGTATAGGTACTCTGCTAAGTGCTAGGAATACCACAGTCAATAAAACAAACCCACATCTGTGACCTCATGGAACTTATAACTAGTGAAATTCAGTTTGATGACTTAAGAACAAATTTAATGTAAGCATGTTCTGGACTCTCTGGGTGACCACTAATGCTGCTGTGAGGTTTCAGTGTCCACAGTGACATGTGGCTATTAGGGCCCTGGCATCAAATGACTTTTCTTTAATAGTCAGCAGCTCAAAGGGCACAGTTGAATCTAATGATAAATGATGCCTTACAGCCAAGACCAAATGACAATGTAAGCTAATATTTGTGACAATAAAAGCTGCATGTAGAGTTTGAATAGAAGAAAATGGCTAGAGCATTGAGTCATCACAGGATACGCCATAGAATCGGGAGGCCAATCTTGGAAGAGCCAGGCTATGGTGTGAAAAGCTAATTTCAACAATATGTTGCATGGCAGATTAATTAATGTGATTCATTTGGATTTTATTGGCTTTGTAGGTTTGTTTGTATTATCAGTTATAAATTTATATTGATTTATAGCTATATAAGAGCTCGAAATATAAGGTATTTATAATCTTACCATAATATCTTTTTAGTTTGCTCTGGGGAGGCCTGAGATAAATTTTTTTTACTGTGAAGGAGGTTAGTACCATCGTTCAAGTGCAGAAACATTGTTCCAGAGAAAACTTCTCTACAATTCTATGTAAATATGAGCTGTTTGGCAAAAGCTAGTTATAGCTTCGCTTTATTGAAAATATTTTTTAAAGGGCAGGAAAAGGTTATAACTCTTGTTTTTAACCCCCAAAATCATTCTGTTTTATGTTTTGTAGTTGTGAGCTATTGTTTTTGTGTGAGTCATAACCAAATTGGCATGTTTAAGAATTTCTCATTAATTCTTGTAAAAGAATGAAATTACTCCAACCTCTTTCTTCCTTGTCGTGCCTCTCCACTTACACTCATGTGTGTGCATGTGTGCCCACACTCGTGTGTCTCTCCTCTTACCCTTGTATGTGCATGCATGCCCGCACTTGTGTGTCTCTCCTCTTACCCTCATGTGTGCATGCGTGCTCACACCCATGTGCCTCTCCACTTACCCTCATGTGTGTGGCACGTGTACCTGCACTCATGTGCCTCTCCACTTACCCTCCAGTGTGTGCATGCGTGCCCGCATTCATGTGCACACACCCCCATAAATGCTAACAACTTCTTTTGACTTATTATACTCATCACTTACTCATTTTAGACCTGTCCTTGCTATACACTACTTTGTACAGGGTTTCGAGATTTGTTTTTAAAAAGCTTTTAGAATTCAAGGTTACTTGAGCTTACCCGGGGAGCATTAAACAACAATCATAAGTGATTCTCTTTTTGTAATAGTTAGCATTTTCTACTATGTAGTATTGCAGTGTCTAATCTCTCCTCTACACTCTAGGATCTGAGGCAGACTGAAGAGGCCATTCTCTGTTAGGGCATGATGTTCATTCATAGGGTGACCATTCATCTATCCCCATTTGTCTGGCACTGTCCAGGTTTATGTCTGCTCTCTCAGCATAATTGTTAATGATGCCTGATTTCACTCTCAAGAGTATTTCATTTGGATGATAAATTATAAGGTTACTCTAGTTACACAAAACACTTTGGCCTTTTGGCCTACTAGAGCCAAACAAAGAAGCTGTTTCACAGACTCACTTTAATCACTAATTCTCTTTCTTCATTTACTCTTAGCTGTAGGCCTATGTTTGAATTTATACAATTGGGAAATATTTACGTATAAAGATATGGCAATATCCATGTACTTTTTATACTGTCTCTCTTAGGGATTATAGCAAGTTTATAACAGAAAAAGCAGGGATTGGTCACTTTGGAGCAGTGATTGTCTGAGCTTCAGCAAAAATTCTGCAGTATGAACTGATCGAGACATTTCACATCCAGGAGGTCAAAGCCTGCAAAGCCTGTTACAATGAGCTTCTAAGATTTACGCATGTTCTTTCTTCCAAAAATTCAAAGCAAAATTGCTTTATCCTGTTCTGCCTAAAATAAAGGTATCATTGACTGGGGCTCAGAAGTTTTGGTTGTAACCTGCTATTTTGGATGATGGTTTTGCCTTTGTCAGAAATTTACTAGTTTGGTGTTAAATCTGAGGTCTTCAGCCAGTGATTGGGCTCAGATGGTAGTTTGTGGCACAAGGCATGTGAACGCAAGATGAGAAGACACCTGATTCTTCTGGAGCTAATTGTCCCATTTGCCCCTGGTTCCAGCCATGCATCACTTGTCTTTTACTCTTTAGCTATTTAGTTTTATCCTTACTATCCTCCCAGAGGACCAGGAGAAGGAAAGAAACGGGAAAATTCCATATGTTGGTTTGCTGCCAATGGTCTTTTGATAAGAAAGATGGTTGACTCTATTTTGCATATTTTCATGGTCCTGTATACGTATGTATTTTTTTGTTTGCCAGATTAAGCATATTCTTTTTCTTGCATGTATTTCTGTATTTCTAAATATGTAATGTCTTTCATTTTGTGAAATGTAGGCAGTCACTAGAATAAAAACTCCACTAGGGGAGACTCATAGCCTATTTTGTTTCCCAGTCTCTCCCCCAAGGCCTAAAGCAGTGCCTGGTGCCAAGTAGGTGCTCAAAAATAATAAGAATGAAGAATGCCATGGAGACAGAAAGTAGATTAGTTTTTGCTGGGGTGGAAGATAGAATGAGAGTGACTGCTAATAGGTCTGTGATTTCTTTTCTTTTTTTTTGTTTTTTTTATGAGACGGAGATTCGCTCTGTCACCCAGGCTAGAGTGCAGTGGTGAGATCTCGGCAAACTGCAAGCTCCGCCTCCCGGGTTTACACCATTCTCCAGCCTCAGCCTCCCAAGTAGCTGGGACTACAGGCACCTTCCACCACGCCCAGCTAATTTCTTGTATTTTTAGTAGAGACAGGGTTTCACCGTGTTAGCCACGATGGTCTCGATCTCCTGACCTCGTGATTCGCACGCCTCGGCCTCCCAAAGTGCTGAGATTACAGGCGTGAGCCACTATGCCCCACCAGGTCTGTGTTTTCTTTTGGAGGTGATGAAAATGTGCTGGATTGAGATAGTGGTGATGGTCGCAAAACCATGTGATCATACTGAAAACCACTGAATTATACATTTTAAAAGGCTTAATCTGATGGAATGTTAATTATATCTTACTTTTTTAAATTGCAAAAAGAGAATACATGAAAAAAGAAAGGATTAATAAATTATGGGCCTTATCCATTGTCATAGTTGGTGCTTAAAAAATATATCTTTTGAATGATGAATGGTTGTAAGTGTACCAAATCTTCTAAGTAAATGTTTCTCTCAAAGCATGGTCTATGCGTCACTCATTGTGTAGCTTGGTAGTTACCTGGTTAAAAATCTTTGCGTTTAGGAAGTTGAGGTTGCCCATGGAGCCTGAGCATTGTTTGGTATTAGAAGGGGTTGGAATACAGGGGAAAATGTAGTAGAGTATCTTTGGGAAAGTCGTTTTGTTTGTGAGTTAGAAATACAAGTAAGCGTATTTACAATATTACAATACAATAAACAATCTGTCTATTGAGATTGTTTGATTCAAGCACTACCAAAGGAGACTGCAACGTGATGCTTTTTGAACATTTTTTTAAATATGGAGGAAATACCTCTGTTACAGGGAATCTCGATTCAAATCTTTCCAACTCTTTCATTCTATGCTCTTGTTAAATCAGTTTAAAGTCCCTATGAATCTGTTGTGCTGCAGAGAGCAAAATCTGTCAAAACAGATTAATGCTATCTCTTGAAACATTTAGCTGTACTATGACAACTAATCTGCAAGGATTCTTCAGAATTAATGTAATTTACCTACTTAATAGTTGCCAAGAAGTAGTTGTATGGTCCTTCAAGTCAGCAAAGGTAGGTTATGGTGGTGGAAATCGTTTTCCATCCTCTTTAGCACAGGGTCATGTAGACTTCTAAAATTATGTTCCTATATTTCAGGCAATTTTCTTATATTTTCTCTCAAATGATAGATATGAAATTAGTTTGAAAAGAGTGTTTACTATTACATGAATACTAATTAATATTATCTTTGTTGTATCTGAACTATGTTGAGAGAAATAAAAAACTGACCTCCTGATCAAAAAGGGAGTTTAAGGCTCTTTCGGCTTTGGAGTAGATCAACTTCATGTGTTTGAAACTTTTCCTGGAAGATGATTATTCTATCTTGTTCACAATAAACAAATGATCTCAATAGCCTGCATCTTATTTGTTATTAAAATATGTGAATCTGCTGCACTCTTCTCTTGTGTTATCAACTTTTCTTTTTGTATTCTAAAATTATACTAGGGATACCTGATAGTTATATAGCTATAAGCTTTATTATTACTACTATTAAACATTTGTGAAGTTTTTATTATGTGTTAGCAAGTATGTTATGCCCTTTATTTATATTATCTCATTTAAGCCTCCCAGATGGAGGTTGAGTTAGCATCCCTATTTTATTTATTTATTCATTTTTGAGACGAGTCTTCTCTGTTGCCCAGGTGGGAGAGCAGTGGTACATCTCGGCTCACTGCAAACTCCGACTCCTAGGTTCAAATGATCCTCCTGCCTCAGCCCCCCAAGTAACTGGGATTATGTGTGTGCACCTCCACACCCAGCTAATTTTTCTATTTTTAGTAGAGACAGCATTTCACCATGTTGGCCAGGCTGATCTCAAACTCCTGACCTCAGGTGATCCACCCACCTCCCTCCCAAAGCTGAGATTACAGGTGTGAGCCACCATGCCCAGCCAACATCCTTATTTTAGAAATGAAGAGACTCGCCTAAAGTTACACACAGCTGATAAGTGGTTGAGTTAGACTTGGGATGTCACCATTGGGCTGCTTTCTCATAAAGAGCTTCTGCTTACATCTTTTCAAACTCTCACAAGAACCATGACACTCCCATTTTGCAGATGAGGAAGCAAAGGTTCAGAGTCACACAGCTACTAAGAGACAGAAGCTGGACTTGAAGTAAGGTCATCTGGTCCTAAACCACGGTGCTGTTTCTGCAGAATTGCCTTCACCATAGTCAACGGAAATCGTTTTTGGCCACAGCCTGTGCGCTCCCTGCCTTCTTTGCATTTCCTTATAGGCAGAGAGAGGGGAGTTAACAGGAGTCCCAATTTTTATGGGAGGCACAGTTTTGAAATAGCCTGTCTTCCTGGTCATTACCAGGGAGGCAACAGATTAGAAAGAAAGGAGTATAGCAGCTACTCCCCTTAGACAAAACAGTAAGTTAGTGTGGGGAGCTTTGGTCGTGTTTCTGGGTGTGAGATGAGGGCTGTAATCTGATCAGATATTTGCAGAAATGCTACCAGGCAAAGTGAACCTCTGACTTGTTTTGGATCAGTCTTATAAAAACTCATGAAGTCCCAGAAAAGAAACTTACATTGGCCTTCTGATTGTCCTCTCCCTTCGAGTGAATGTGCTGGTTCTTAACAATTTGGCAGCCATAGACTCCTTAGAGTAGTGCTTCTAACACTTCAGTCTGCATCAGAATTCTCTGGAAGACTTGGGAAAACACAGACCTCTGGGCCCAGCCCTCAGAGGCTCTGATTCAGGAGATCTGCAGAGTGTCTGAGAATTCACACTTTTAACATATTCCTGGGTGCTGCTGGTGCTGCTGGTGCTGCTGGTCCAGGGGCCACGCTTTGAGAACCACTGTTTCAGAGAATTTTGGTGAAAGGTCTATAATGCTTCCTTCAGTAGATACTAGATCGATTAATTACTAATTTTTGAATTATCAAACTTTGGCAAGCTTGTTTAAATGTGCTCATGAATGGTTTGGCATTGGAGGGAATATGTGAGAGTGTTTTACCAAACAATTTGGAATTGGTTTGGTGAGTCAGCTAGGAGCAGCGCCTAGAACATTGTGGGAACTCCTCAGTCCTTTGAGGTCCCAGAAGGAACATTGAATATTGTGAGCAAGTAGTAAGAAATGCTTAAAACCACTTCTAGTATTTGCAAAGTTGTTAAAGGCAATGACTAAAACACTTTTTCAAATATTGACAGTTGGAATGAAATGCAGTTCTCTAATATATGCAATTAAAATTTAGACTAGTTTTTAAAATTAGGGTAAATATATGTAATATAAAATTTACCATTTTAACCATTATTAACTGCACAGCTCACATTGTTGTGCAACCATCCACACTATCCGACCTCAGAATTCTTCATTTTGTAACCTTGAAACTCCAAACTCATTACACAACTTCCCCTTTCCCTCTCCTCCCAGCCCCTGGCAATCACCAATTCTACTTTCTGCTCTATGAATTTGACTACTCTAGCTTCTTCATATAGGTGAAATCATATTTGTCCTTTTGTGACTGGCTTAGACTAATTTTTGAAGAGACTTTGAAGCAGTTATAAAATGCAGTAAAAATAACCCTAACAATGAATGAAATATAAACTTAAAAAAGCACTTGAAAACAAAATCAAGTTAGAAAGCTTGATCTTTGGACTTTCAAGAATCTTCCTTCATGGCGGATTATAATTGGAAACCTATTTCCTGGTGTATTCCAGGCCCAAGGCTAGTCTGGACACCTTTTGCATCTCCCCACAGGTGGATCTTGCTTCCTATTCCTACAAGAACCTTGTCCTCTTGTAGGCCCTTAGGCAGAGCTGAGTCTTGAGCCCCCAACCTCGTCTATTTATTCATTCAGTAGATACAGCTTCTGTTCAAGATTCAGGGACCTAGAGGAGAGCCACCTTCCCTCTGCTTCCTTTCACCATCCCCCACCCCATCTTAAAGCATCTACTGGGGACCCAGAAGGACCACACCCCTGATTTACCTTCCCATCTGGAGTGAGGTGTGCTGTGTCAAGTAGATTTCTCAGTTGATAAAGCATACGACTTTAAATATCTTTTAAAACTTTTACCTATGTCGATGGGAATCTTTCTGTAATGTATCAGTCCTTTCAGCCTTAAGCAGAATGTGCCAAACATAATTTAACCTTTCCTCCATAACCAAGGTCAGTGTTGCACTGTAAATATTGATTTGCGCCCCCACTAAATGGCTAGGAGCTGCTGCACGTAATTCAGCAGCCACTACCGTTTCAGCTGTCACTTTTCAAGGTGTCTTCACATCCTCTTCTAATCTGCTAGTTTTAGGAAGATCTATGCAGAAAGTCAGAGACTCCAAGCCTTCAACCGGTTAATTGGGCTGAAGATAGATTGCAACAGAAGATAGATCGTGTCCTTTATTTAGTGTCTGCCCTCTGCTTCTAGGTGTATAGAATTCACAATATTTAGTTGGACAAGTGGCACCAGAATAGGGAAGGTTGCATTTCCCTTCCCCTGCTTGCAGTTCTGTGTAGTCAACACAACTAAGTGCTAGTCAATGAAATGTAAACAGAATGCAACATCTGTGGAGGAGAGGGGTATCTTCTTAAAGGATGTTGTACACCCTTCTTTCTATTAATAACATGCTCGGAACATGGTTGTAATGGCTGCAGTTCCAGCTTAGATGAAAGGATAAGCTGTCTGCTCTCTTATAGCTGGCACAGTTATACTAGCCATAATCTGAATTTTTATATAAAAGAGAAATAAACATATATCTTGTTCATTTACTATGAGCTTGTGTCTTGGTTACTTGTAGCTAAATCTCATCATAATGAATACACAGATAAATTGGATGAAAGGACTTAGATGCCTGGAAAGAATAAAAGTTCCACATCAGTGGGTAAAAGAAAAATATCAGCAGAATCCCAACATATAAATAGATAAAAAGTGCCAGGCACAGTGGCTCACGCCTGTAATCCCAGGGATTTGGGAGACCAAGGCAGGAGGATTACTTGAGCCCAGGAGTTCAGTGCCAGCATGGGCAACATACCAAGACTGTCTCTACAAAAAAATTTAAAAAGTAGCAGGGTGTGACTGTGCATGCCTGTGATATTAGCTTCTTGGGAGGCTGAAATGGGAAGATCCCTTGAGCCAAAGAGTTAAAGATTACAATGAGCTATGATCACACCACTGCACACCAGCCTGGATGACAGACCAAGACCTTGTCTCCCAAAAGGGGAGGGGTGCAAAAAACAAAACAATCAATAAAGGAGTTGCTCTGATTGGATGGGGGTGTCCAGAGTCCCATTGATTCAGCCTTCTCTCCCCTCTGAAACATCTCTGATCGTGAATTGCTGTAGAACACAGTTTGAAAACTGGTATTCCTGACCTGAAGATCTCTTCCAGAGCTTAAAGCTTAGATACTGAAAGAGCCACTCTCAGACTGTAATGACGGTAACTGTTGAGATCCCCCTGGGTGTTTCCTTAGACATCCTGCTACTACCATTTACCACCATCCCAGGAGATCCAGGGTATTTAGCCTCACTGTGGATGTAGCTAGATTGAGCAACTTCGAACATCTGAAAAATCATCTATGAACCCATAAATAAACCAAAAATATTCCATCCTTGAATGCAAAAGTAAACATTTATCACCAAGATCATTCCCTTTTCTGCATGGGAGATGTGGAGCCACTCTCAGACTGACATAATGGATATAAAATGGTGTATGAGTTAGAGATCCACTAGAATATTTCTTGAAGAGTGACATAGTCCCAAGCCATGGAGAGCAGGGTGGACTAGACAATCTCAGAGGTCTGTGCCATTGTATCAACTATGACTCCATTAATAAGCAGGAAGGCACACATTGGGAACTAGGTGCATTTCCTTCAGTATGCTTTTGATATTGCCCCTGAGCACAGATTCCCATGGAAGCTAAACTAGAAGATAAGTCAAAGGAGATTGAAAATATTAAATATTAGGTATTTCTTTGACTTATTGACTGCTTGGTGTTTAGCATTAGACTTCAGACCAGACAGCAATATTACAGACATTACCCAGGCACTCAGGCAGCTTTCATATAAAGTTTATTTGAGCCTGAGTTTTTCATCTCCTTGTTGCCAGTATCATCACCTTGAAAGTGAACTGTAACAATACATGTATGTAGAACCTGTATTTTGTTTTTAATAATATTTATAATAGTTTATATGAATTGACGGTGTACTTTGTGCCAATCTTTGTATTAAGTACTTCATACCACATTTCTCATTTAATTCATACCATTACACTGTAGTTGTTAATATCTCATTTCACAGGTGAGAAAACTTATGTCCGAGAGGTTTGGTAACTTGCCTAACACTAGTAACAGCAAATCATGATTCTGACTTCTTGTCAGACTCCAAAACATTATTCTTAACCACCACTTCTTCACCAGAAAGTGTTATATGAATGGTTTGGGTAATGCCTACTCATCAGCAAAGAACTGCAAACGTTGGATGGAAAGCAGTTCGGAACTCTTTGGGCAGTCAATCACATGAGCCTTTTTTGTTAGGGTTTTGTTCATATTCTCACCAAGAATCCTCAATCAGGTTATTACTATATATTATTATAATCCCTAATCATAATCATGTAATCCTATTATACCCAAGAATATTATATTCACCACAACCACCCTTCCTCCATAATGTCATCCAAATTTTATGTCATCCTTCCCTTCCCTCACTCCCTGATTCTCTTCACATTCCTTAGATTACCTTTCTTCTGATCACCTGTTTCATGGGAAATAGTAACCTGAATAGGTAAGGAGGACTGTTTGTCCAAGAGCTGATTTGACATGTTGGCTCACCAGAGGAGACTGGGGCCCAAGAACCTGATTAAACACACTGGTTCCTTATCACTCAAGTGAGGTGTGCAGAACAGCAGCATCAGCGACACTTGGCAGACTCTTGGGCCCCACCCAAACCTACTGCATCATAATCTGCATTTTAAAGACACCCCCTACCCCTGTGATTTTAGGCACATTGAAGTTTGAGCAGCATGGCTCTTGTCTGTTGCTGCAACCATGATATGACATAGAAGGTCCCAGAGCCTGTTTACAAGGGGAAAATATGGACAGAACCAGCAGGAAGACCCAGAGCCTGTGGCCCAACTCAGGGATGTGAGTCAAGAGGAGGAAAGAGCCAAGACTTGTTCCCAGCATAAAGAAGACCTGTGGAATCTATCGCCAGAAGATCCAACACCTCTGCTGTTATGCAAATGTAATAAAAACGCATTCAGTCCAACTTGGAATCTATAGAAAGTTAAATAAAAGTTGAGTAATCAAGGTCACAAAAGTCACTTAAGGGCAGTCATTTAAGAGAGCTTCACTGAACAAATTTCACAAATAACGAATCCTTCAGGGATGAAAAACGCTGATAAAAGGTTTCCTTTTTGAAAAGTGATTTTGTGTATTTGCTTAATTTTATTTTAATCCTAGACCTCTTATCTACTTTGACTTTCATTGGCATCGATGGGAATGTGAAAGAATTGACCTCATTTGAAAGTTCCTTTCAGCAAATGGTCAAAGCTTTGTTTTCTGCTTCATTATTTTCTAAACTGGTGCATAAAAATAATACTCGTGCTTCAGGCATGTGCTGGCAACTTTAGCCTCCTGTCATTTCCTGAGCCACATATTGCGTCTGTTTTCTGCTTACAAAGAACCTCAGCTCTCACTCCCTCAGGGTCTCCTTCATGTTCTTTTGGCTCCTTGTTGATGATTGTTTGGTAATTCTTATGATTATAATTCTTTGAATATCTTTTTAGTTATGATTGGATGGGGTCTAAGCAAGTGAGATATCACATATTGCCTTTTTCCTATCAAAGCAACCCCATATCACATATGCATGATAGTGTGGTTGCTGATTTAAAAACCAGTTCTAGAAGGAAAAATGTCATGTTTCCTAGACATTATAAATAACTAGACACAGATAAGCACAGGTGTATTTATATCGGCCTCCAAATATTCTGGTAAGAAGAAAGACATACAGTCTGTTATTTGACTTTCAAAGGGTAAATTTTCAAAATGTAACAGAAATGGAACTTTTGGCTTTGTATTTTAAATGCATTATCTTTGGAAAATATTATAATAGAATGAGGTATAGACACTGTAAAGCCAAAGGTTAGAGTCTTCTAACAGTGATAATTACTCTGCAGTATTTGAATGACTAGCGAGTTTCTTATGTGGCATTTTATAATACTGTTTTGTTGCAGAAGACTTTATCATTTTACCTCATTTAATTTGGTAAAATGATATAACATTTCTATGTATATAGAAAACCTCAGTTCCTATTAATGTATTCAGTCATGTTTATAGTTCAGTTTTCAGGCTCAGGACAATTTTACTCCTAATGATATGAAGAAAAGCTTATATAAGAAACTACTTCTTTTTTTGTTGGTTTGTTTTTTAATAAAGAAAAGAGGTTTAGTTGACTCAGAGTTCTGCATGGCTGGAGAAGCCTCAGGAAACTTACAATCATGGTGGAAGGGGAAGCAAGCATGTCTTACATGGTAGCAGACAAGAAAAGAGTGAGCATGCACATGAGAGCATAGGAAAGACTGTCATTTATAAAACCATCAAAACTCATCAGAAACCGCTTTTTACATTATTTATTTATTTATTTTGAAAGAGATAGGGTCTTGCTTTGTTGCCCAGGCTGGAATGTAGTGGCGTGATCATAGCTCACTTTAACTTTGAACTCTTGGCTCAGGGGATCCACCTATCTCAGCCTCCCAAGTTGCTAGGAACACTGGTGCTCAACACGACACCCTGCTAATTTTTAAATGTTTTATAGAGACAGGGCCTCACTATGTTACCCAGGCTGGTTTCAAACTCCTGGCAAGCCTCCCACCTTGGGCTCCCAAAGCACTGGGATCACAAGCAAAGCCAATACTTCTGTCTGGTCCAGAAAGCACTTCCTTTGGTACAGAAACCATGAGCTTTGTGATCCCTAAGAATTAAGACATCGTAAAATATTATGACTATAAGATATGGAGGGACTTCAATTTCCTCTTCAGCATTCTAATAAGGGTAATTTAGGTAAATGACTTTCTAATTATTGAAAACGATGAATGTATCTGTAGAAAAAATCACTTTTATTATACAAGCAAGAAAACATAACCCAGTTAAATGGATTTCAGCAATGATAAGTAAGGAGAGGACCAGTCTGCGAGTAAAAGCATCCATCCTATTAAAGTCAGCTTAGGAAGCGAGCATGTCTGGAAGACCTGGTTTGTTGATGTTGGACATGTATTTAGGGGAGAAAACAGATTTTTTTCCCTCTTTTTAAGTTCTTAGCTGAGACACTTTTCTGAAAACAAAGATCAGATTAACAAAAGAAAAGCTTGCAAAAAAGTTTATTAACATGTGCTGTACCTATCACATGGGAAAGGCCTGGGTTCAAAAGCATTTCTCTCAAGGCAGTGCCTTAGGGGCCTTGTTTTAAAAGTATTTTAACAGAGCTGTAAATCCTACATAGTGACAAGACAAAAGAGAGAACAGTTGCTGTGTTTTAAAAGGCAAGAAAATGAGGGAAGATGCTAAAATCTGTTCCCAGATTCCTCTGGTGCCCACTTTGTGCCTTCTCTGGGCCAAAAAGAAGTTCCTTCCAGGAAGGAAGGATTCATGTCCTGCCATCAGGTGGTTAGAGACTGAGGCAGAGTGTTCCCCTGCATTTTCAATGTCTTTAACTTAACAACTATCATTGAAGGGAATTTTTGTTCCCTTCGTATTGTTGACAAGCTTCTATGTTGAGCATTCAAAAGAAGTGGCAGACATGGTTCTTGGCTTTCGGATGTGTACTTAATCGAAGAGACTGGACATCTTATACATTAAGACATTTAAGAATATTTGTCAGCCATCTGTATTTGAAAGTATAAACTGTTATTCCACTGGAAGAGCTCTGTATTGATTGTGGATTCAGGAATCCACAGGGGAAGGCTAGATTCAGAAAAGACAGAGAACTACAGACAAGGGGAAAAGAGGCACCTGGAGAGAGGGGGAAATGCAGTTAACTGGACATCATCAGGACCTCACATCAGAAGTTCTGCCTTGAAAGCATTTAGAAAAATGGGGCCTCATAGGCAGTGTCTCTCTCTTCCCTTGGCCGCCTTGCCTCTGCTTTGGCAGGGAAGCATCACATGCAGTTTTTCACTTCCTCCCACAGTTTGGGACCATGGGACGGGGGACCTCTTGGAGTCATGGCAACAATGGGAAAGGATTTTCTTTACGGGTCTATTCAGATTTGCACTTGGCAGAAAACTTTCAGTAGAAAGCCATCAGCTTTCTCTTAGGACTTTGGTTTTCAAGTTGAGTTTGGAAACAGAACTGAAGATTAAAACATGCAGAATATTCTCTATGCCGTTTAGCTGTCTGCAGAAACCCACCATTTCTGGGTACCCAGCCATGTCCCCTGCCCACCCCCACCCTGGTGAAGCTGGGAGTGAGAAGCCAGAGGAAGCACAGTGTATGCACATGGCCAGAAAAAGACTGACACGATTCGTGGGCATTAGAGCACGGTTCTCTTTCTGGAAATTGAGAGTGATTATTTATCCTTCATTGTGTGCAGCATCCTTTTGAGATCGTTTGGGGAGGGATTTTGTCAGATTGGAGAATTGTGATTAATGGTGAAGGCCTTGGAGAGCCAGCCCATGTGAATGCATTATTCTCAGCTGCTTTCCCATCTGCACACACAGATTGCTCAGTGCCGGAGCTGCGAGGCCTCCAGAGCTGAGCTGGTCCAGCCTCATTATTTTGGCTGATGAACAAATAGACCCAGGGAGGGTAAGGGGCTTACCCCGCAGCACATAAGGAGCCGGCCCAAAGCCAGGACTAGAACCAAAGTCTCCCATGTCCACAGGATACTGTTTCCTCCGCCTAACACAATGCCACTCTGTTCACCATTCAATTCAACAGCTATTTATTTGAACCTCGCTGGATCTGCCAGGAACTGGGCTAAGCCCTGGGGTTTCTAAAATGGGTAAAGCATGTTCCCGCCCCATGAGGAACTCATAGTCTAGGAGGGAGGGAAATACATTGATAGTACATCTTGTTATTTTTAAAAAATGAAGAGAGGAATGAGCACAGGGATAGAAACTCAGAGGAAGAGCACGTGGACCATCCTGGAGTGCTGAAACAGGTGCCATTGGAGCTGAGGCTTAAAGGACTGGCAAGGGTGAGTTTCAGGAAGGAGGGCGAAAAGAGCAGCCCAGAGGAGGAGCGGCATGAGCCCCACCTGCTGTGCTTCCACTACCAAACCAAGTCCTCGTGCTCCTCCATGGAGAAGCAGGAGGGGCTTCACCTTTAATTCAGTAACGTCATTTCTCTTAAAATTGCAGGTAGAATATACATTGAGTATTTTGGAGTATTCTTTTTCTATTTCATCGAGTAGAAGATTGACCTGAAATGTGTGGCCAGAGAGAAATAGAAAAGCCAATCCCAGTTTAAATTGCTTGAATCTGATTCAATCCGGATCTCAGATCTTCCAGTTCATGATTTCAACTTGTTTTGAAAGCTACCTGAATTGAGGAGGGGGCAGGGTACAGAATGAATGTTGGCTTTAATACACTAAAGACTACCCCAATAACCTGAAAGACCCAGTAGAAAACCATGGGCTAAATGAGATACTGAATGAAAGCTGGGTACTGAGACCCCCACCCTTCCTTGTTTCTGGTGATTTCATGCTCCAAATCGTGTCATGACACACTGCACACATCCCTCTGTATAGTGCTTTAAGTGGTTGTGAGAGAGGAAGGGGAACCCGTGGGTCAGAAATCCCTTGTTACATGGAAAGAGCAGAGAGAGGAGACCTAGAGTGGATGCCTTCTTTATCTGGGCCTAGCATCATGTCATTGGTCTTTTCCCATGAGCAATGGAATCAAGCAACAGTGATTGATTATCTTCTAAGTACAAAGTATTCTGCTAAGTGCTTTGAGGATGTAAAGAATGAGATGCTCCAGGAGCAGTGGCTCATGCCTGTAGTCCCAGCACTTTGGGAGGCCAAGGCACGTGGATCGCTTGAGTCCAGGAGTTTGAGACCAGCCTGGGCAACATAGTAAAACTCCATCTCTATTTAAAAAAATACAAAAATTACCTGGGCATTGTGGTATGTGCCTGTAGTTCCAGCTACTCAGGAGGCTGAGGTGGAAGGATGGCTTGATTCTGGGAGGCAGAGGTTGCAGTGAGCTGAGATTGTGCCACTGCATTCCAACCTGGGCAACAGAGCCAGACCCTGTCTCAAAAACAAACAAAACAAAAATAAAAGCATGAGAAGATGCTATTCTTCCCCTTAAGCACCTTATAGAGAGCAAGGTCTCATGCCATATAAGGTGGAACTGTACTACTTATTTATTTAGTAGCCATGTTAATGTTGGCAAGGAAGTATGAGCTTCAATTTCATCTGTTAAATTGGAGGCACTAGTTACAGAGATGTGGTGAGATTAAATGAGATAATCTATGTAAAGCTCCTAGCATAATGCCTGCCGTATGATACATGCTCGGTTAATATTAGTTGCCATAATCATGATCATCATTGTGGTGTAGAGGAACTAAGCTCTGACTTGTAAGCTCTGATGTCTATGTTGACATCTCCACATGGATCTTTAACAAGCAGATCAAACTTAACATATCCAAAAAATGGAAGTGCTGATTATTTTCCTCTCCAAACTCTTTTTCTCATCTTCACAACTGGTTAAATGGCATCACCATGTTATTGCTAAAGCCAAAGACTTGGGGGACATCACTGATTTCCTCCCCTTTTCTTTTCCTTAATTTCCACCCAACAAACAAGTTTTGTCTTAGCCGCTTCTAAAAAAGAAATCATGAATTTTCCTATTTCTCTCCCATCTCTGCTGCTGCGACTCTGGTCCAAGGCACCATTGTCTACTGCCTTTCATTTGTAGCTCTTTCACTCTACCTCTGTCAATAAGCTTTTTAATGACATTGCCCCTTTTCTCTTTCTCCAATATGCCAACTGCTTTCTTACCTGAGGGCCTTTGCACTAGATATTTCATCTAATGGAAACATTCTTTCTTTCTCCCCAGTAGCTTCATTATTTGCTTGCCTTTGCAAATCAAGTATCTGTTCAAATGTCATTCCCACAAAGAGGTCTTCCCTGACACTGCTTCTTTCACCTTACCTACCACCCAATTCCTTCCTCCCTCCCTCCCTCCCTTCCTTCCTTCCTTCCTTCCTTCCTTCCTTCCTTCCGTCCGTCCGTCCTTTGACAGAGTCTTGCTCTGTCACCCAGGCTGGAGTACAGTGGCACAATCTCGGCTCTCTGCAACCTCCGCCTCCCGGGTTCAAGTGATTCTCCTGCCTCAGCCTCCTGAGTAGCTGAGATTACAGGCACCCACCACCACACCCCGCTAACTTTTTGTATTTTTAGTAGGGATGGGGTTTCACCATGTTTGTCAAACTGGTCTCAAATTCCTGACCTCAAATGATCCAGCTGCCTCAGTCTCCCAAAGTGCTGGGATTACAGGCTTGAGCCACCACGTCTGGCTGGTATCACATTCTTTTATTTTTTCCTGGAACATCTCCATGGCTGCTACCAAAGGTGGGTCATGGGGAAGTACGGGAGAATCTCATTGGAGGTTTTTTGGAGGGGGCTTGGAAATGGTTTACATCAGTTCTACTCATATTTCTTAGGCAGAGTTCAGTCTCATAAACCCAACCTACTTGCAAGGGATGCCAAGAAATGTCATTTTCTCATGTGCTCAAGAAGACGAAACAGTGTGGCAAACCCATCTTTGACTTCCACAGCTCATGTAACTGGAAGTCCAAGTGTGTGACTTACAGATACGTCAATGACACCAAGCTCCAGTTTTTCTCTCTCCAACTCTGGGTTCTCTTTCAGTTTGGCCACATTCTCAGATAGGCGCTCCTCTTGCTGATGTCAGATGGATCAGAAGCTCCACATCTTGAATCTTACAGTGGCAAATAAACAATGAGGCTTTTTCCTGAAAGCCCCCGTGGAAGTCTTCTAGACTCTGGTTGGGGCACCTGCCCATCACAGAACCAATTACTATGATGAAAGGAATGTGACCCGTTCATTACCTTGGACCACTATTGTGTTATCCATCCCTGAATTTGGAGGATGAGGAGGCAATTGAACCATAGTAAGTCGAGACTGGGAAATGGATGAAGCTTTAAAAAACTCTTATGGGAAGTAGGAAGAATGGATGCCAGTGGCAAAAAAAGACAAAAATATTCACTACAACAGCATATAAGATTTATCAACCAACAATATACAATTCTAAACACTCTGATCAATGGACCATATTTTCTTCTTAAATTATCTTTAGCAACAGTGGTCTCTACCAGAAGCACATTATACAACCAAACTATTTTTTAAAGTATATGGAACTCTTGGTTCTTTGCTTCATCATATGTTAGGCTGAATTTTTTGTGTTGACTAAGGAGAGAGCTAAGTGGCTTCATTCTAGTAAAAACTACTTATTTGGGGTTGTTATTTGTAATGGGCAGCTAGGTCTTCCCTTATATATCCTACCTCTGCAGAGTTCTTAGAAAATGCAGATATAGCTCATTTTTTTAGGCAACAAGGAGTGGATAATCTGGAAGCAGCATTGAGAAGTGAGAAAGACACTAACTGTTCCTCCTAGTCCAGGAAAATAAGGGTTGTGTAAAGAAACCACCACCATTTGAGACCCTTACAAGGGAAGCAGTTCCCTCATGAGAGCACCAAATTGTGGCTAGAGAAAGAAAATGAAGAATGTTCCACAAAGAGGTTGGCTTTAAAATTCCCTGCCCAAAAGCCAGGTTATCATGATTTCCTGATATTCTGAAAGCCAGGATATCAGCTCAGGTATGGGCTGAATCAAGGAAAACCTTAGTGGTCAGTCAACTGGAGGCCACCCGTTATTGAGTTATGGTCACTCAACAAATATGTGTTGAGACCATGATGTGCCAGCCCTCCATTAGGTTCAGCATCAAATACATATCAAAAATAGAAACTTTGATAGTAAGAGATGTACAAATGATCACAGCATAATATAGGGAGATCTGATTCTGAGCTGCTTCTATACAGGAAGGGGCAAGGAGATGCCAGTTGTCAATCTGGACACAACATTCAGCATGTAGAGTTAGCTGCTGTAAAGGCCAAGCCCTAGAAGCATACTGATCTGTTTTTATAGTGGTTTGTACGTATGGATGGGTGTTGAGCGATGGCTCTAGCTGCTTGCCCCAGCAGAAATCCTGTTGAGCAGCTGCAGTAAGGGTTCAGGAGTTCTATGACCGCAAAGTAAAATCCATGGGCCAGACAATTGGTCATTGCAACAGGTTCCATCATGAAGTGACGAGGCAGGCATATACGTAGGTGGGCAGTCTAGAATAAGGCTCAACTTAAAAATGCCAGGACAGGTTGCCAGCAGGTAGCTGAGCCTATCCCAGGGCCATATGAGAGGCTGGATTTGTGTTTGGGGGATGAGATAAGCAGGAGAAAGGCAGATGGTCTCAAGTCCTAGGAGTACAGGAATGCTCAGCAGGTGACCAGATGGGCTTTGGTACAAAGAATAAATAGAAATTCCATCACCAGAAATGAGTCATTGCTTAGGATACAAGTCTTACGAACAGGGAGAGTCTACTTTTCATAGCATGAGTACAGATCAGAAACAGTCAAGGGGATCTAGACACTGGGCCCTGGATGTTAGACCGGAGCTCCAGAAATCCCACCAGCAGCAGGTCAGGACTGAGTTGTGGGGACCTGGGTGGCCTGAGCCTACAGGTGGAGTCAGATGGTACTCCTGAACCAAGGGAGAGATGCAGAAGCTGGGACTCAAAGCCACAGCTTTGTCTGGCCAATGAGGCATCCCCCTTCTCTCCAAGGCACATTGGGCTAGGCCTGCCTTTGGCCCTGGCAAGAATGAAGGAAGCGGGCACACACCCCTTTCCTTGAGCCTCAGTCTCTTCTTATCATCTCTTCTGTTGTCATTTAGAGGATCCTGGAAGAGGTTTTGGGTCAGTAGCTAAGTTGACTCACCTTACACGTTATTGTGGTTCAGCAACTTTTTTAGTCTTTAAGTCTTTCCCCTCTGCTTTAGTATTTTAAGGAGTAGGTAATTTTTCAAATGAAAAATTAGAAAAATTAGAAAAATCTAATTTTTCAATTAGATATGGCATTCTCACTACCTGACATATTATGTATTTATTTGTTTACTGTCTATATCACCTAAAAGATTGACAGCTCCCCAAGGGCACGGCCTTGTTCACTACTGGGTTCCCAGTGCTAAGAAGTGTCTGTCACATAGTAGATGCTCAGCATGTTTGTTGTGTGAACATATGTGAATAAATGAATAAGCAAGTCAACATTCCATTCTTGTGGGCTTGGCTAGCTCTAATTTGTCCACAGACACATTATACCCAAATGAGATAATTCATGGGTTTATGCTAAGTAATCAAAAGTTTTCTCTGGATATGGTAAGCAAATTATGATTAATTCATCCTGGACAAAATGAAATGATCGTTCCTTTGTTTTATTAGTTACTCTAAGAGTAATTTGGATTTTTATGTCAGTTCAAACTTTGACCCTTCTCATTTTCCTACAAGAATATAAGCTTGTTTGTATTTCTAATCAGTGGGATGGATTTCACTTCATCAAAAGGGCATTATTTCCCCTTTTAAAATGGAACCATGTTAAGGTTTGCTGTAATTTACTGAATGCTTACTCTGTACTTGGCACTGTTCTGCATATCAACTCATCTTTATAGTAGTTGTATGTGGCGTGATTCTTCCCATTTTGCCTGTGGAGAAGTTGGAGCACAGAGAGGTTAAGTAACTTGCCTAAGGTCATACTGCTAATAAGTAAAGGATCTGGGAGCAACCTTAGCCATCAGACTATCCAGCCTGTAATGTTACATTAGTAAACATCACTTATGTCTTCATTTATTGAATGAATAAAGGATAGATAAGATATGTTGACTGCTTCATAGGCTTCCTGTGAGGATAAAATGAGTTAATGCAGCCAAAACACCTAACACATTCAACAGATGTTAGCCTTTTTCATCCACTACCACCCTCTAGGAACTCACAGTCTTGTAGAGGAGACAACATGATAAATATACTTTATACACACACAGACACACATACACACACACACGGAAATGTACACATATGGATGGAAACATACATATCTATCTCATTATATTTTTATTTGGGATTGATCAATATTTTCTTTCACTGGCAGAAGTTGGGAGGGAAGAGCCAGAGCCAGGGACGTGAAGTTTATTTTAAAGTACATGAGTGTGGCTCACAGCTGGAGAGATTACAAATCTTAGCCATTCCTCAGCTGCCTGGTAGAAAAGCATTTACACATAGAAAACAGCTGGCATTTATTCTGCTCTCACTATGTGCTGGACACTATGCTAAGCACTTTACATGGATTACACCCTTGAACCCTCATCACATCCCTTCACATTAGGTAACATTATCCACATTCAAGAGATGAAGAGATAGAAGCCTGGGAGGCTAAGTACTTGCCTGGGGTACCCCAGCTGGCTCGTGCATGCTACAAAGCCAGCGCTTTTAATGATTCTGCAAGATCCCTCATTGGGGCAGAGGAGGTCGGCCATGAAAACTGCTGCTATCTAAGACTTCTCATGAAATGCAGGGCATGGTTAGGGTGGAAACTCTGGTAATTTTTTAAATTGTGTAATTAGACATCTCTTTTAAGATGATTTTTAAAATTTTAAATCCCATTCATTTGCTGGATAATTTTCTTGAGTTAGCTCTGATAACATCATTTTAGTATAATCATTTGAGATACAGGAGCTTAAGATAGAATTCTTAAGAACAGTGTCTGATTGCTGACAGGTAATTTTGTGGTTCAGTACTAGATTTAAGATAAGTCCCAGTTGTCACAGCTATGAACACTCAGGATTTCTGTACAGGTTGTGGTGTCGGACCCCTATTAACCTCAGTAGGGAAGGCACTAGGTTTAAGAGGCTGAAGAAGAGACCCAGAGCCAGCAAAGGAGACCTGGGGTTTTTTTAGGGACTCACATACAGGGGACAGAGTCCAGTGGTGGTGGGCTGGACAAGATAACCAACAGTGGTGGTGGACTGGGCAGGAGAGTCACAACTGCTTGCAAGCAGCATGCAGTCTATAGAACATTTCCACTTAACACCTTCCCTCTAATGACTTCCCCCTGGCAACCTTCCTTTAATCCAGGGCGTCAATCCCCTGTACTGCCCCTGTTCCACAGGACAGCCTAGGGGCTCAGATATTCCTCATAGACAAAGAACAGATCTCTGGGTTGGTCATACCAGATTCCCTAGCTCAGAACACACATTCAGATCAGCTTCCATACACGGTCATTCTAAGGGCATGCTCAAGTGATTGCTAACCAGCGCATTTACCCTGCAAAGCTGGTTGTATTTTTCCTCATTCGTTTGTTTCATTCGTTCATCCACTCACTCAACAAATACATAGTGATCCTACACAGGATTTGTTCTAACTGAACGTGACAGCTTCCAGCTTGAGGGATCTCCCCTCACTTTCATAGCGGAAGGAGCTGGGCAAACAAGCTCAGGCAGGAAATGAGCGAGTAATGGGGAAGAATAAGTCCCCATTAGAAGAAGGAGCCACCAGGAGTGGGTGGGGCTGGTGAAGTGGGACCAAAATGGGAACAACCTGAATGGGAAGATAAAGCCAGTAGGGTAGAAGCAGAGAGGATTTCAAAGGAGGGAGCAAGACAAATCAGCAGTATTTCCCCCATTTTGCCAGACTTAGAAGCAGGTACCAGGCTGGAAGAAATTGGGAAGGTGGAATGGGAAGTAATATTGAGCCAGAGGAAAGAGTAGCAGGGAACTTGCCTAAAATCTGCAAGACTACCCAGTTTGCACATTCCTTTGTCTGTGGTTTGGTTTGATAGGCTGTTGCCTCACTATCTCATTATCTAATTGTCCAGCGTGGAGAAAGCGACCCATCCTGCAGTAGAAACTGGTAGGAAAATGTGAGATTTCACTTCTTTGTTTGGACTCCTGGAGTGCCTAAAAGGGGAGCTTACTTATGATCCAGCCTCCCATTGTTTGTTTATCTTACTTTGTATCTGATCAGAAAACAAATTATGACCCTCCTTGATGTGTTGAGTGCTAGGTTAGATGCCCAAAGCCACTTAGAATAGGTGTACCTATTGACTGAAAATGTAGCTTCTCTTTTACCTCTTGTGTAAATAATTTGGTAATCACTAAAAAAAGGACCTCAGACCTTTTGGAAGAATCAGCGCAGCAACAGCACAGTTCATCTGCCTGTGAAAAGCTATTGCAGTCCCATGAGGACACTTAACACATTGGCCTTGGATCTGGGACTCTTATCAACCCACTAGACTATACTGGGCTGTGGTCACTCTTTTACAGAGTGCCCTCGCCCTCCACAGTATGCCCTCACAAAATGTCTCAGAAGGAAACCAGGCCTTTGTCCTTATCCTCAAATTACCCTCAAGGAGACTAAAACTCACCTCAGCAAATGAGGTGGCTTGACCGGGGTCACACGGCTGGGAGGTAACTGAGGTGGGGTTTAAATTCAGATCTGCTCATCGTCAGTGCAATAGTCCTTCCTCCATGCCCTGCTTATTCCCTAGGGCATTGTCAGTAGGGAATATTCTTCCTGAAGAGGCCTTCCTTCACTCATTAAATAGTTATTTAGTGCCTACTGTGTTCTAGGCTAGTCATGTCTCTGCTTTCTTATCCTGAAGCCAAAGTTCAAAGGACAAAATATGAGAGTCCTTGAAGTGTGAATGATTCATGTAGTCGACTCTCTGTCCCCGCAAACACACCTGAAGGCAATATATTTCCCTCACAAAATAATTTGTCCCCTTGCACTATGCAACTTTTCCAAAGGAGGCAGAACTTCTTTTTTTTCTACCTTCAGAGAAATGTAGTGAGCTAATATTTCTGGATACACTAAGGTAAATGTCAAGGATGTTTTTTCAGTGAATCTCAGGGGCTGCTCTTATTTTTCACTTGCAACAGAAATAATAGCAGTGGCCATGCAAACGTATAATCCCAGGGTGAAGAAATTGCAGGGCAGGGTGAGGGGAAAATGCATTTTGACACTCTTGCTTTGACTGATACCATTTAAGTGGCCTATATTGAGCCCGAATTTGATTTAGGTCAGATGTACCAGTAAATTACAATGCCAGAAAAGGGTGTCTGGAGATGACGCTGTTTGTAGGGTGTATCCATGGTATCTCTGATTGGGGCCATCTTTGATCTGTGTCCCCTGCTGCTCAGGAAATGACTGGCTATTAATGATATAAAATATCAGAGGCTCACAGAGGCATGGCAAAGATGGATCCAGGTCAGAATACCCATCAGGGGCCTTCGAAAGCAATTCAGCTATTCAGTTTAGGGATAGCTCTTTAGCTCCTAATGGGTCTTCATTTTAGCTGCTTGAGAACAACCCTATCAAGCTGCCAAGGTGACACGGAGAGGGATATGCAAAGTTTATGTAGTGGGGAGCTGAAGGTACTTTATATAGCCACAGGGTTCTGTAGGCTCAATCAGTTATGTGTCATGTGGAACACCGTTCAGTGGAGTGAAAAGCATTTCACGCTTTTGGTTTTTCAAAGGAAGCCTGTCAGCAAGTTTCCTACAGCAAAAAATAACTGTGCTGTGGTTGAACTTCACTAAGAGTCCTAGCCAATCAGATAATGTCATACCACCATGAGGAGGAATTTAGGGCTTTGCCAGAATAATAGGGTACTAATCACTGCTAATAGGATTTGTTAACATGGGCCAGGAGGGTTGGTCATGACCATTGGAATATTGATTTTTACCCTTCAGGCAAAGTCCGTCTTCCTTTCTCAGTGTCTGTCCCCTGTCCTGAGTTCAGGCAGGGTGGGGAAAAGCTGGTGCAGTGAAGCTCTGCTCAATATGCAGGTTGCTAGGGCTTGATCTGAAGTGAACGAATTAATATTTAAATATACACTCAGTGTAAACCCTGAAACCACCCATCCTCTGTGCCCTTGGCAGACATTGCTCATGGACAACAGCACTCACCCATTAAGCCCAGATTCAGGCTCCGAATCCTCGACAGAGGGCTTGTGGCAGCTGCAATCAATCAACAAGGTTTGGCAAGCAAAACAGCAGCAGTGTGCCATCCAGGTATTTAAAATGATTTCCTCAAGGACACAGACCACAGCTTCCCATCTCCTCACCTGTTCTTGGCTGTCTTTGCTGCCCAGTAAACGTCTGTTGTTAAATTAGAACTTGCATTTTGAGAATTGTATCCACAGCCAGATGTGGCTATATTTTTTTAAGGAAATAGGAAAATATCTTTATGGGGCTACAGCTAACTGAATCTCTGGGTCAAAGGCTGACTGATAGTTAGGTGTGTGCACAGCTGTAAAAACCACTCCTGTGGCTAAGTGGCTTTTGACAAATGGGATAAAATGAGCAAGAATCAAATTAGATCTATTTCCAAATTGGCTTTTCTGTTTCCTCTCCTTCCTCTTCCCTGACCCACTTGTTTTCCTCTTTCCATCTTATTTCAATTATAACATATTTACAAGAATCCGGCAACATGCATTACTGTGACCTGCCACTTTGCAAGCACCATGACGGTTTTGGTGAGATGCTTAAGGACATTGGTTTAAAAGCCAGCCTGCCTGGGTTTGATTCCCCAACCCCTTCCATTACTAGCTGTGACCTTGGCCAAATTACATAATTTCTCATAACCTCAACATCCTCAGCAATAAAATAGGGCTAGTAACAGCATCATTTTACTATCACATAGATGAATATAAAATGTAGCTCTTGCCTTCATTCTAATTGAGGAATTGGACTGGTTAAAATAATGAAACAGAAAAATACAGACATTCGTCCTATAGTTGAAGTCCCCATAAAGCAGATGAATATATGACAGCCAGTACCTTGAGGAACATGTCCTTTATGTAGTCTGTGTTGAAAATGACCCTGTCTTGCTCAGGGATTAGCAACATTCTTAGGGGAAAAAAATACTGCTCCCAGTGCAGGCCAGGGCATTCCTCATGTGCTGTGCACATTGTCGCCACAGTGGGCTGCAGTATGTAGAGTACAGGGTGCTGATGCTGGCTCCAGGCAGGAGAGTTAAAGGTTGGGGAAACCCTTCATATTTGAGTCACACGTTAACAAGCAGAGGTGTCTCAGTGAGGTTTGGGTTTTTTGTTTTAAGCTGTACTCATTTATCTTAAAAAAAAAACTCATTGAAATTTCTGTAGGAAATATAACTTGGTTATTGCTGGAACTCCATTCCCTAACCCTCTTTTACTCAGTAAAATGATGGCTTTCTGTAGTGCAGTTTTTGACAACCCAAGGTTTCTTATCCATCTGTTCAACAACAGTTCGATGAATAATATGTGCTCACATGGTGCTGGGTACAATGGTGTCCACAAAGGCAGAGTTGCTGTCCCTACAATTTGTGAAGTTGTGATAAAATTGCAGTTGTTAAAATGCAGACATACTATTGTTGCAGACAGATTTTGTGTGCTAAGCTGGACTGTTAAGATTAGAAGGAGAACAGCAGAGATGGCACCAGTGGTGGCCAGGGGAGGGGGCTCCCTGCTCCTGTAAAATGTGCCACATCTTCCCTGGCCACCCTTCTACATAGTGACGTTCCCAAAGATAGATCATTGATTTCTCAATTTTTGTAAAGTATGAATAAAAGTATTTTGAGAAACTGTGATTTTTAATTTAAAGTCTATAAAATAAGTAAAAACAATGTGCTTACCTTCAACCAGAAGCCCCTTTTATCCGGAAATTCAGGATGGAATTTAGAGAGGAGAGATGACTGAAAATGAGAAGACCCAGAGAACCCCTAGCAGCAGATGTTCTGCAACTTGAGCCTCAAAAGATGATTGAAATCTTGACCCTAGATGCCCTGGCCTTCCCATACCTATTAGCTCATGCTCACAAAGAAAACCACCGTGTGGCCAGCTGTGCTGTGGCTTGCAGAGGCAGGGTCTGTGGGGACATAGGAGCGGCTTTAGCAGTTGGATCCGTGCTCCAGTGTAAAGGGCTGGCTGCCCAGTGAGCACTGAAGAGGCCTGGAGTCTGCTTCTCATGCTGTGTTGGGCTTTGCCAAGGGCTCCCTTGCCACTACAGCTGGGATGTCCTAATTTGGCTTGGTTGATTTAACTTCTCACTCTAGAGGAAGAAAGTGAGATCGACATTTTCTAATTTGCCTCTAGGCTTCTTTTACAGTTACCTTCAACACTGCCAATGGGGCCCTTCATTTTAGATGAGCTGAGAGGTACAGAAGAAAGTGTTTACAGGATCCCTTGGGATGATAGGCTTTCTCCAGTTGGACCAGTGCTGGTGATTGCCTGGGTTGCTGCCACAGTGGGAGCATTGTGGTGGTGAAGTCCAGACAGGTGAATTCCAGCTGTGCTACCTTAGATAAGTCCTTTCACCTCTATGGGCCTTGTTTTTATCATCTAAAATATGAGGCTCTTAAAAAAAGGTTTTCTCAGACTGGTTAGCCAGATGATTTTAAGTGGCTGAAGGATGAGCATTCTTTATATACTAATATATGTATTTATTTTTCATTGTCATACTCCATTTATATGAAGTGATACCAGGTTTTTATAGTGATGATTGCATTTCTTTTGAAATAATTTTATTTGAGTAACATTTACCTCCTGTGATTTCTTCACTCACAGGTGACCCACCATGACTCTTTACTTGCCTTGTTCAGATGGTCCTAAGTTGTAAACCCTCCAGTCTCCTTCCCAAAGCTTTCCCTTGGCCATCTGTTCAATGGTGGTCTTGAGGGAAACTGTTCCCCTTGTATGCTGGTGTACTGGAGTGGGTCCCCACTGGAAAATCAGAAAACCACCTGGGTTTCCCATAATGTGGGGCTGGTCCAGTCCAGAGCTTCCTAGTTTTCCCTCAGTCTCATGTCACCATCACAGCTGTTGCCATGTCTATGCAACCTGTCTACTCATGATGACTCAATATTTTCTTCACATAGACCGAGTTGATTATTTACTCAATAAAATTATTTGCAAATTACAGCTAGATAGGGAGGAGTAAATTCTAGTCTTCTCTACCATTGTAGGATGACCTTAGTTAGCAATAATATATAGTTTCCAATAGCTAGAAGGAGGATATTCTGTTTTTCCAACACAAAGAAATGATGAATGTTTGAGATGATGGATATGCTAGTTACCCTGAGCTGATCACTATACTTTATACATCTCAAAACTTCACCGTGTACCCCATAAATATGTGCAGCTATTATTTGTCAATTTTTAGAAAGTGAATTTACGAAATAAAAATTAAAAGATTTTTACTATCCCTCTAAAAATAAAAAATATTTGAAAATTATTTTTAATAATTAAACAATATTTTATATTTTATAGTCAATTTTATCACACAAATAATGCATAAATGTTTTATGCAATAATAATAATAATAATAATAATAATAATAATAATAATAATAATAATTGGGCCAGGTGCAGTGGCTAACACCTGTAATCCCAGCACTTTGGGAGGCTGAGGCCAGTGAATCACTTGAGCCCAGAATTTGCAACCAGTCTGAGCAACATGTTGAAACCCTATTGCTACAAAAAAAAAAAAATACAAAAATTAGCCAGGAGAGGTGGTGCACACCTGTAGTCTGAGCTACTTAGGAGGCTGAGGTGGGAGGATCACTTGAGCCCAGGAGGTTGAGGCTGCAATGAGCTGAGATCGCACCACTGAACTCCAGCCTGGGCGACAGAGTGAAACCCTGTCACAGTAATAATAATTGTGTAAAGTTCTGTACACTGGACACTCACAGTAATGAATAGAGCATGGGCATTTCATAGTGTCCCTGTGCTGCTCTACCCTGACTTGGCTTCCCTCCTGTCTCCAGAGGTGACCACTATCCATAACATTGTGAATAGTCTTTGGCTTATTATTTATCACGAAGCAGTACTTTTGCTTGTTTTGCTTCTTTTTTGCTTTCTATGAAAGAAAATAAATGGATCCATGTTTCAAAAAATTACTTGGAAAGTTTTTATGAATGCTTTTTGTATTACCTAAAATAAGCGCAAAACCAGCACACCAACTACACAAAATTATGAGGACCCTTTATGCTATTTAAACATTTGTTCCCTAAGAGCCCCACAGGATCTCTTTCCCCAGAGTTCCAAAAAGAGATTAGTACATTCACTTGCTTTATGGGGCAAGCTATGTATGTAGAGAGAGGATTTTTAAAAATGTGAATTTATTAATCTGAGTCTATTGTGCTGACCAAAATTTTCAACCTGGAGTGAAGCAAGTAAAGTTGTTCATGAAGAAAGGTCCACAGAAGGAAGGGAAACTGTGGTTGGGGAAGCCATCACTGCATTAGAGATAGGACAAAATGAGGCTCTGTCGTAATAGTTTACAGACTTGGGCATGCTCAGAACTATTCTGGGAACTTTTTCAAAATACAGATCCCCGTGCCCGCTCATCAGGGCGGTATGGACCCAGGTGATTCCTATGCAAGCCCAGGGATGCACCTTGTTTTGAAGTTCACTGTCTTCATGTAAAAGTTTCCTGTCTGAAATATATCTAGGGGACTTGTTTTATTAATTAGACATTTATTTGAAGATACATAAATATGTATATAAGTACACACACATATAAACATAAATTACTATTTTTGTAGAACAAAAATGTTTGTGTATCACCAATTTCATATTACCTAATAAGACAAAGTTTCAAAGATGTCATAACTGAGGTCAAAGGAAAGGAAATATCACTCAACAGGAATGGAATGATATCAAAGTGCTGTTTCTAAGTCATCGTGCTGAGTTTCAGGAACTCCCAATTCACAGTCAGCTGTCTGGCATCTGGAGGCAGAACACCAAGGACACAGAGCCGAGTTTTCATTTTCTGCAGGACCCCGGCAGAGGCAGCCCCTCCAAGCGAAATATGTGTGCATCACCAGGGACCCAGGCCCTGCAGCTTGGAAACTGTCAGAAACTGCAGAAGCTCTTCAGCAAGAATACCGTTTTGCAAGGGAAGACATGAATACTAACTATTTAGTGGGTTCATTTAGAGTATGGCAGCAGTAAATACATAGGACCGAGACTAGAGTCCAAAGATACCACACCCTACACTTTGGCAATGTAAAATCAAAATCTTAAGGTATTCAAAGTCTACAATTCTGTAAATTGTATTCTCTAAATACAACAATGCTGTAAATTGCATTTTATTTTACTTAGTTTTGAGACAGGGTCATATTCTGTCACCCAGGCTGGAGTGTTGAAGCACAATCATGGCTCATTGCAGCCTCGAACTCGTGGGCTCAAGTGATCCTCCTGCCTCAGTCTCCCAAGTACCTGGGACCACAGGTGCCTGCCACCACACCCAGCTAATTTTTAAATTAGCTGTTGCCCAGTCTGGTCTCAAACTCTTGGGCTCAAGCAATCCTCTCACCTTGGTCTCCCAAAAGGCTGGGATTACAAGCAGAAGCCACTGCACCCAGCCAAATTGTATTCTTCTTGTTTATTTTTATTTTTATTTTTTTGAGATGGAGTCTTGCTCTGTCGTCAGGCTGGAGTGCAGTGGTGCGATCTTGACTCACTGCAACCTCTACCTCCTGGGTTCAAGTGATTCCCCTACATCAGCATCCTGAGTAGCTAGGATTACAGGCGCCCACCAATACACCCAGCTAATTTTTTGTATTCTTAAAAAAGATTTATGTACTGGGTTGGTCTCTGTAAATACCTCTCCCCACTCCAAGACAAGGGACTGCATAGGAAAGAAAATAGTTAAATCATAAAACCTATAACAGTGAAATATTATGCAACCACCAAAAGTCATATTTTTTGAAGATGAGTAACATGGCAAAAAGCCATCCAGGCACCCAACAGCTTAGCATCTACTGTTCATGAAACCCTGTGCTAAATAAGCATTCAGGATGGAGATCTCAGCTCTCATGTGGGGAGGAACTTTCAGTTTAGTGGGAGAGACAGGGAAATAAACAGGCAAACAAAATGTGGCAAATGCTCAGATGGAGGTGTGTACTGGGGGCTCCAGGACTCCCAAAGAGAGGCACCTAGCCCAGACAAGGGGTCTAGAAAGATCACAAGAGGATAGGTACTTGAACTGGGTGGGCATGAGTTGGCCCCAGTAGAGAGGAAGTGAGAGGGGGTTTCCAGAAAGGGAACAATACACATGAAGGCACTGACACCTGCAGGGGCTGGTATTTGGTCAGCTTCGAATAATTCCTTCTGACTGGAGCTTCAGGTGACTGGGGAAGGGGTAGGAGTGAGGGAGATGCAGGGACGTGGATGCAGCTGGAAGCCATTATCCTCAGCAAACTAACACAGGAACAGAAAACCAAACACTGCATGTTCTCATTTAGAAGTGGGAGCTGAACAATGAGAACACATGGACACATGGAGGGGAAAACACACACTGGGGCCTGTCAGGGGAGGGCACACGTGGGGAGAGCATCAGGAAAAATAGTTAATGCATTCAGGGCTTAATACCTAGGTAATGGGTTGATAGGTGCAGTAAACAACCATAACACATGCTTACCTGTGTAACAAACCTGCACATCCTGTACGTGTACCCTAGAACTTAAAAAAAGTCAGATTTTAAAAAGAGAGATAATAACACTAGCAGCACTATCTCCAAGTTCCCTCAATGTGCATGAGCTCGATATCCACTGTTGTATTTTGTTTTATTTCGTGATTGTGCATTGAAGCAGTGGTAAAGCAGGATTCTGATCAGAACATCCCATTCCTATGCCTGTGCCCTTAGCTCTGCCCTGAGATTGGAGCAGTTGGCAGAGGTCAAATCAATGACAGCCTCGTTTTCCACATAAAGCAGTTAGGATGTGGAGACAGGGAGAAGTTCAAAGCTTGAGTTATAATAGCCCAAAATGGGAAATGGCCTACATTTCCTTGCAAGAGAGAATTAAGTTAAAAAGTGATGTCCATTTAATGGAATATTGTATGAGCATTAAAATAACAGTTATCAATACTAGAAACAGAAAAAAATTAATATGATATTTAGAACTTTTTCCATTGTCTAATGATAAATATTTGTTATAGAAATGTCAAAAACTCAGAAAAGTAATAATTTAAAAAGTAATCCTACCATCTGAAACCACTGTTAATATTTTGGTATGTATCTTTCCATCTATGTGTATGTATGTGTGTGTGTGTGTCTGTGTGTAAATATGTACACACTCAAAAATTAGAGTCATACATCATTTACTTTTGTACTTAGTATTTGTTATTTAACATTATATTGAAAGCATTTCCCTGTGCATGATATTAAATATTCTCAGAAAACATACATTTTAATGGCTATTTTTTAGAGTAAATAATTATTTAAATGGATAAAAAGACCAGCATAAAAAATATTCCATAGACTTTTACAGCTGTGTAGAACTGGCATAGAAAACAGATGACTAATGCTGAGGTTATGGGCAATTTCTCCTTTTCTCTAATGTGGTTATTTTCATAATTTAGTTCTTTAAAGATTTCTCAACCCTTGGCATCCATTCATTCAACAGGTAACATTTTTTCCTTCATTGTGCAGTGTACAAAGTGAGCAGTTAATAATAAAAGTTGTGTTTCTGTTTGACATCCCACCCTAGGCTTGGGTTTGGAAAACATGCACGTTGGAGAGAAAGAAAGGAGAGCTGGGATTAGAATCCAGCATCCACGCCCATCTGAGAGTGGGAGAATTACTTTGTTAATGCAAGAAGTAATAAAAACCAGAATAGACTTGTCTTATTGGGCTGACCTTGTTCTTGTTGATTTATTAACTCGAATTTCTTTCTTCAGAACATAGCCACAAACCAAGAGGGAAAATGGAAGTTCTAATCATAGGTTTTGGTGATCAATCACCCTAGGGATGAAATGTTATTTAATTTATAGCCCGTTCATGTTTGTATATGTCACTTACCATGTTATATGGGGAGAGAGATACACAATCTAGCCAATAACAGTGAAGATATAATGTGTTTGTGGGGTGAGAGGTAACACAAAAAAGGTAAAGGGGGCTATTCTATCAAAGCATCTCCAAAAGTTCCTTGAAAAAGTCACAAACTGGTTAGAAGATAGGTTTTCTTCCTGCAAAATAATTTACTTAGTCCCCTTTCAGAGGATCATTCTATCATGTTATATCTGTTTATAAATTTCTAAATATCAGAAAAACAGAGATACTTAAAGAGGATCAAGCTATTTTGGGAGAGTCACTTTGAATTCAAGAGAAAGGATATATTACAAAATTATCGACTGTCTCAAATATGATCCTATATGATCATAAGGATCCAAATATGATCCTTAACTCCCCCAGATTATGACTTCTTTATATTTTCTTTGGGAATCTTTGAACACCGGGCAGCTGGCCCCTGTAATCACACTACCATAGTTTCCTTGTGCATCTCTCTATCCTCAGCCACTGGAGGTTGTGTCTCACTCTCATGCATGTCCTCACTGCCTGGCACAGAGCCAGCACTCAGTACACTTTATATTAAAGTGAATTCTTCCATCACATAAGGCAAGTGACTCTTACTAAAACGTGTTAATAAACCTTTAGGTCCTAAAATCTGGGCAGGTTCTCATTGCTCCAGATGACTCCTGCACCACTTCTCTTTTGCTAGAAGGAGAAGCAATGAGTTAAGTGCCTTCTCAAGTGTCTCAGATCCCTGACTAATATTCTCTGATTCTCTATCTTGGAATGCATTTAAAATCTCTCCCTCGATTCTGACCTACCTGGCATGGGAACAAGAATTTACAATGTTATTCACCCACAATGAAGATTACATGCCTGGCAATTTGATTTAATTATTTGTGGAGCTTGATTCAGGCTGTTCATATCTGCCTAGGCAGGAAAAAAAAAAAAACTAGCAAGTTTTTGGGCCATTTTTGAATCAGTATTATTGCAGAAGAAAGCAAGACATTTTTTTTTTTTCCATTTTAAGACTGGCATTCACCCCTGTAGCAGAGTTTATTTCACAAGAAGAATGTTAAGTCTTGCAGACAAAGTTTTCTGTTTCTTCATGTTAATAGAAATGTATAACGTTGCCTCAGTCACCCTCAACCATATGCATAAGAGAAGTAGATATTTTTTTCAGGGTTTCTTAGTCTCGGCACCATTGGCATTTGGGGCTGGACAATTCTTTGTGTGTGGGACATTGTAGAATGTTTAGTAGCATTCCTGGCTTCTACTCACTAGATGCCAGTAACACACACACTCACATGTGACAATCAAAAATGTCTCCAGATATCGAGGAAGGGTGCAGGGGAGAGGCAAAAGAGCCCTCCTATCACATCCTCACATGGTCTCTCATATAGCTTTGGCAAATTCTGTTTGGCTTTCACTTACGTGAAAATCACTTGTTTTAGAAGACTTTTTCAGTTCAGGGATGTGATGTGGGGTGGGGGGTGTGTGTTGGTGTGTGAAAAACCACACCTGAATAAAAAATGCAGCCTACCTAGGAAGATGACCAAGTTAACTTTCCTTTTCAGGGAAGAAACACCACAGAAGGTCAAACAGAAACCCTCGAGGATGCCTGTTCCATAGCTAAGTGAGCCTTACAACAAGGAATTGTTCAGTATTCATTCTTTCATATTTCACCTCTTTTGGCTTTGAGCATCCTTTTCTGCTGCCAGACTTTGAGGACCTAGCAACTTGAAAAGACTCAGCTCTTGTGTAAAGTCCAGTTCTTATATCCTGGCTCACGTGTACCTCTAAAAGGCTTAGCTCAAGTAATAAAGCTGCTGTTTTTGAGTGCTTTATCATGCCAGTCACTATCCTAAACCTTTTCCCCACATCATTTCTCTTATTCTTTGCAATAATTCTACCATGTAGATACCATTAACGTCACAGTTTGAGACCTGAGGACCTAGGTGTAGAACCTGGGTACACAAAGTTGTTAAATGGCAGTTCCCTTTCTTGACCACTGGGGTGTGTAACCTTCCATTGAACATGTGGATTTGCTTATCAAGACCCTTAAATGACCACATCATAAATGATTTATGTGAATGACTTTTACACTTTTTATATGATCTCTTCCATTGCTGGTTGAAAATGAGAGGAGCTGGAAGAAGCAGGGAAATACTTAAAGTTCCAGTAGAGGCAACCAGAACCTGGGGGGGAGGCTGGTTCTCTTTATGGTGGTGTAAATGTGATATAATGCATGCATTCTGGCTGTATTTTTATAGTAATTAAATGGAAGATGTAATTAGTTCTCTTCTATTTCGAATAACAGATTAAGTCATAAAATGTAGAATGCCTGGCTAGGTTATTTCTTCTCAAATTGAAATTTTCAAAGGAGAGAGTGATTCATCCTAAAGTGAAGAGAAAACTCTGGATCTTTCATGAAGTACTCCTAAGCCCTGCTGTGTTTGTTGAAGTGTGATCACAGGCCAACTCTGGTTAGGAGCTTTGAGAAATGAGAAATTCTACATAGGGCATGGGAGACATTCTCAGGAAGCCCCTGTGACTTTCCGTTACTCTTCTCTAAGTGGAAAATGTTCCCGTGTCTCCTACCCAGGCAATTTAGTAGTCCATACTGCAAGAAAGTGTAGACTGACTTTATCCTATGTCGTTTCTTGTACTTACTGTGTTTGTTATGCGTTTTTGGCAAAAGGTGTGACTCTACTTTTTGGGAGTGGTGATGGGAGTTTTCTGGGGATGAAGTCTGGAACATTCCTGGGATTCTCAACACAAGCCCAAGAGTTTTCATCACTTCTCCCACCTTGTCATGCCTGTGGGAGGCAGCACTCTCCTACACCCTGGGGAACGAGCTTGGAGGCAGAGATGCTCAAGGTGGAGGGTGGGTGCTGAGGAGAGGGAGTCTCCCCCACAGAATGTCCGGGACCCCAGTGCCGTTTGAAGAAGCCCTGCACCTCCTCCTGACAGGCCTGAGCTCTGCTGGAAACCCTTCACTAGTCAGACTGACATGAGAGGGTGAGGCCCCGACCTGGGGTTCAAAGTTAATGAGGAACGTAGAAAACTTGAAGTTTCAGAATTCCAGTTACATGAATGACTCTGTGTTGCATGGCGGTGGGGATGGCAGGAGTTTCCTTAGCATTTGAAGAACCTCTCGCGTCCTTGGCTATCCCCTTTGCAGTCAGTTTTCTCTGTGGGAAGCCCCCTTCTCTCTCTGGCAGGTGCCTGCCCATCTTTCAGGAGCTCGCTCTAGCATTGTTTCTTCTGTGTGGAAATGATTGATCGCTTCTCTGTGCTCTACAGAATTCAACAAATACTTGTTGAATGAATATATAATGCCATACTAGGATCTACAGGGTTTTGTTATAATAAATGATCATTGTAAAACAAAAATTCAAACAGTATTGAAGTGTATAGACCATTAAGTTTTGAGTATTTCTCCATTCATTCAAGAAATATTTGTTGCACACCTACTTGGTGCCAGTTGGGATACAGGAGGACAACATGAACAGAGTTTCAGCCTTCACAGCCCTGACACGCAAGTAGAGTGAGGCCGACTGTGACCAAACAGCAAGTATATAATGCCAGATAATAACTGAAGAAATATAAAGCCAAGCAGGAGAGTTGTGCGTGATGGTGGGTGGGGTGGGGCGAGTAGGGGACATCTGAGGAAAGGCCTTCATGTAGCTGGGGAGCCAGCCATCGAAGACACCTGGGGGACAGTGGGTTCAGGTGGAGGGGGCAGCAGGTGCAAAGACTCTGAGGTGAGAATAAGCTTGGAGTGTTTGAGAAAGGACAGTTTTAGGAGAGGAGATCAGACAGGAAGCCAGGAGCCAAATCATGCAAAGCTTGATTGGCCATGAAAAGGACTTTGAATTTCATTCTGAGATGTGAAATCATTGAGCAGAAAAGTGACATGATCAGATTTATATTTGTAAGAGTCACTATCAGAGCATTTTCATCATCTTTTATTCAAACAGCATTTACCAAACACCAATAAGCACTAGGCCCTGCCCCAGATATCAGGGAGTGGCAGATAAAAGACACAGTACATGCCTTCAAGAAACTTGCAGTCTGGTATAGAAACCCCTGGGCAAATAGACATCTACAGCACCCTGGGTTAATGTCATGATGGTCAGCATGGTGGAGCGCTGCAGACCAGGACAAAGGGACCCCAGACCAGGGTATGGGAGGCAGTCCTCCACATGAGAAGGTTGTTGATGATGTCCCTAATCTATCTGTGCTATAAAAGCAGGAGTGTACGTTGCTATGGAGATACGCAGCACGGAGACCTACCTCAGTCTGGGAGAGTCAAGGGAAGGATCTTTGAGGAAAGGATTTCTAGAATTTTTGTCTGAGTTCTGGAGAATGAGCAGAGGCTGGCCAGGCAAGGGCCCGGCATGTGTGCAGGAGCAGGGCAGGGAGTTCCGAAGCTGGGAATAAGGGTGGGAACATGAAAAGAGATGAAACTGGGTTGGTCGGCAGGGCCTGAGGAAGCAGGCCTTTAGGCCACGGTCAGGGCTTGCTCCTCACTCTGAGAGCCGTAGACACCATCAAAGCATTCTAAACAGAGGAGGGACATGATTCCATTTGCATTTTAGAAAGATCACTCTGGCTGCAGAGTATTCTGAGAGAAAAGCAAAGACAGGGGAGGAGAACAGTAAGGATTCATGTCAAGGCCTAGCTGAAAGTGGACATTGTGGGCACGGGTGGAGTGGTGGATTGAATGACATGGAGGATGTAGAGCCACAGGACTGGACAATCGACTGGCGGTGGAGACGAGGGGGAGGATGAACCACTGACAGCTGCCATGGCACTGCTTTTGAAATGGTGGAAATGGGATTGTTTCTTGGGATAAATAATATAATATGGAAGAAGAAATGTGATGGGAGTGAAAGATAATGAACTCATTTGTGGGCAGTGTGGGACTGCCAGTAGGCAGCTGTCTATTGGGGTATGAAGTTCCATGGAGAGGTGTGATGCAGGGACACGGTCAGGAGCACTGGTGCATAGATGATTAAGGTCATTGGAGCTGATGGGCTTGCTGGAGATTGCTGGCATTTAAGGACTACCTAAGGCCTCTCACCAGCCGTGTATGTAAATCTCAGGTCCCTCACAATTTTGCTGGGGCAGCGCTGGCTGTGGCATGTGGAGGCTGGGGTCCATACATGTACCAAGGCTTCTGGGCCAGGGCGGGCACCTGGCTAACAGGAGGGTCCTTGGAAAGGTGGCATCCCAGATAACAAATGAGCTCAGGACTCTACCTGACAGCACTTGCAATCACCTTCACATTTTAGATGTTTGGAGGCTTTTGCAGGTGAATAATCTGTCTTGTTTTCTGCTTCTTACTTCAGGATTAGAATGAGTATTTTAGAACATTTTCTTCTCTTGGCTTTATGCCCTTGCTTATATGAGGAACAACAAAGAAAGATGCACCTTTTCTTCTTATATATTGCGCTGACTCTTTTTCACTAAATTCACATTAGAAATATTTCACACACCTCGAAAGGATTACTGTACTATCGTTTAAAATGGGCTTTTCCCATTTGGGTCATTTCTACTTTTTGGCTATTGTGAATGATGCAGCTATGAGCACTGATATACAAGCATCTGCTTGAGTCCCTGCTGTCAACTCTTTTGGGTACATACTGGAATTACTGGATCATATGGTAATTCTACGTTGAATTTTTCTGAGAAATAGCCATACAGTCTTCCAAGTGGCTGCATCATTTTACATTCCTGCCAGCAATGCAGGAAGGGTGCCAATTTCTCCACAGCCTTGCCAACACTTGCTATTTTCTGATTTTTAGATAATAGCCATCCTAATGGGTAGGAAGTGATGTCTTCTACTTCTTTACTCCCCAAAATTCTGGCCCCTTCTGAGCATATATTGAGTAGTTATTTACTAGATTTATTTAAAAATTGACAGATTGACAGCGTGAGTTTCACCTTTGTCAGTTAAGGCATACGGAGGTCATTTTGTGACCTCCCACCCCAAAAGTAAAAGCAATGTCCAGCCCACCTTATTGAAATATACATTTATAACCTGTGAAAATGAGGCAAAATGGGCCTTTTATAATTCAGAGATGTTGCAGTTGAAAATGAAGACATACTGTTTGTTTTTAAATATTGCTCTGTGATCACTACATTAATATTCATAAAGCTCTTGAAAGGAGATTGTCATTTGGTATTAAAGCCATTACAGTTGTCACTGGGTTTCAAAGTGACAGAGATTAAATTGCCCCTGCTCTTCCAGGGCTCTTCAGATTAACTGCATTCGGGTATGAGTTCCATCAGTCATCTGTAAGCCTGTGATCCTGAAACTGAGATGTGCTTATTAGAAATACAGAAGTAGGAGAGAATGCTTTGGAAGGTGCTTCTCGAATTTGGAGTTTGAGGAGTTCCATTTTATGTGCACCTTATGGAAGTAATTATGGTGGTCATTGGGAATAGATCACCACCACCAGAAAAAGTGGTCTCTTGCTGTCAAATGAGGGCCACCAAGCACAATTTACTGAGACTTGACCGTGAGGAGAGATTGTTTGTTTTCAAAGTGGGTAGCTTGTATTTCTTGACACTTTATCCCAGAGATTTTTACGCTGACAAAAGTCAGCGGGTGTTATGGAAATAATCAGTCTTGGCAAAGCTAAAGACCTCCTGTTCTCTCACACATCTTAGAAACATCTGTCTGTCTGAGTGTCAGGAACCATAAAGTGCAAATCAGTTGAGCCAGAAGGGTTGGTTTCTTCAGAGTGATTTGAATCTTGATGGATAGACAAGTCTCTAGCAAATTAAAAAATAATAATTAAATAATTAAAACCAAGTAAGCAGTACATTGAGAATAATATGAGCTCATATTATTCTACCAATACAAGACAGGTGAAGTAGAAATGTTAATATATGGGTTGTATGGCCACTGTGATGTGGTAGCCATGCAACCCGTGTTTTAACCCATATAGGCATCTTTTGTACTTTTGAATTCAAAGGAAGGTTTATATTTCAGAGACTGGAAAGTAAACCTTAAATTAGATCTTGATGAAAGTTGTGCTCATACTGGGACAGCTTTTTATTTGTAGTCATTTCAGAAGAGAAGTTTTGAAGATATCTCTGTTGTAAAAGTAGAGGAGAAATTTAGTAGGAAAATCTTTTTAATTTCGAAGTCCATTTTGCATGGATGGGGAAAGCAAGTTATTTTTAAAGTGACAAGTTGGTTCGGGATATACTTTTTCTTAAGTTTATTAATAATAGTATAGCCAAAAAAGTGAAAATATATAATTCAGATTTTAAGTACTTTGCCAAATTTAGGTCACTTTATATTTATGGGATAAGACAGACTTGAGACTTGTGTGTGGAAGGGATTGAGTTTACCCCAGCCAATGGGCTGCAGAAGCCCAGAGCAAAGCTTAGCTGAAGGCTTTTAAGGATCTTGAGGTGACTAGATTCTGTTCAAGATTTAGAAAAACAGTCATTTCCAAAGAAGCAAGCTAAATTTTGTAAACCATAGCTTTGGAATTAATAGTGATAGTGAATGTTGAAATAATTATTTTCTGTAGTTTTCAAGTCTACCAATACTGTTTTGTCAAATTGTTTTTAACTTCCTTATTTTAAAATCAATATTTTTAAAAGAGCATTATATTGTCTTTTTAAGCCCAGAATTAAAATTTTCTATTTGGATAGATCTAGTTTCTTCTCTTTGCAGCAGGCTAAACCATACATAATATATTGTTGGTTTCTTCTCCTTTTTTCTAATCTTTAAATTAAGCTTTAAAAGTATTGATTAAAGCAGAAATACAGGCCGGGTACAGTGGCTCACACCTGTAATCCCAGCACTTTGGGAGGCTGGCGGGGGGCGATCACATGAGGTCAGGAGTTCGACACCAGTCTGGCCAACATGGCGAAACCCTGTCTCTACTAAAAATACAAAAATTAGCTAGGCTTGGTGGCATGTGCCTGTTATCCCAGCTACTGGGGAGGCTGAAGCAGGAGAATCAATCAAACCCAGGAGGCGGAGGTTGCAGTGAGCCAAGATCACGCCATTGCACTCCAGCCTGGGTGATAGAGGGAGACTTCATCTCAAAATAAAAAGCAGGAATACAAATAAAGTCAAGAAAATCTAGGATATGTGAAGATACTAGTAAGATTTATACTATAAGGTATAATTCTCTTGTGAATTAAATCTGATGTTTGATTTGGCCTTACTGTAGCAAGCTAATCCCTTTTGTATCTTTTGTTACTGTTGTTGATTATAACTGACACATAATAGTCATACATGTTTGTGGGATACTGTGTGATACTTTACACGTATACGTTATATAATGATAAAATCGGGATAATTAAGCTAATTCACTTTGAATGTACATGGAAAATATTATTAGGTGTGCTTTGAGAGTACACCAAGTCTGTCTAACTGCTGCTTCTTTGGAAAAATAATGAAGAAATGAATTAAAATTTATCAGCTTCTCCTCATCAAAAAAAAAAAAAAAAAAAAAAAACGGTTAGAGATCAAATAGCAGAAATGAATATGATGATGGTAATTACAATCACCTTAAAAAAAAAATCCCCTAGATGGCAGGGCACAGTGGCTTATGCCTGTAATCCCAGCACTTTGGGAAACCGAGATGGGCAGATCACCTGAGGTCAGGAGTTCAAGACCAGCCTGGCCAACATGGCGAAACCTGTCTCTACTAAAAAATACAAAAATTAGCCAGGCACAGTGCACCTGTAATCCCAGCTACTTGAGAGGCTGAAGTAGGGAGAATTGCTTGAGCCTGGGAGGTGGAGGTTGCAGTGAGTCAAGATGGCACCACTGCACTCCAGCCTGGGCAACACCGTGAGACTCCATTTCAGAAAAAAAAAAAAAAAAAAATCCCCTACATAAGGAGTCGGATTGGCAGATCCATCTATATCCCCAAATCAACTACAGTCAAGACTCCAGTGTACTTCTGAGCTCTAACAGTTGTTGATTGGTTTGTAATGAACTTTCTTTGGTTATGTAGCATGATTTATTTTGTTCTCCATTTGAGGTTATTGTTTAACTCAGGCCCCCAGCATCCAAGGTACCTCTACCTTCCTACATAACAATGGTATCACTTTTAGGATAGTGCTAAAATGTCCCTAAAGCAGTATCACTCAAAGCGTGTTCCTCCACCCAGTCAGTAAACTGTTTATTCCTGAGCTACAGTGAATTAAAATGCTTGCACTATCCTATAAACCAACTACATTGCTGAACACACTATTTAGTTCATCTGTTTATTACAGCAACTTTCTGGATGAAAGAAGCACATGCATTGATTTACGTTCTGGGGCAAGCCTTTATCTCACTATTCACTGGCACTTCTCTTGCTTCTTCTTCTCTTGCTTCTTATCTCACTATTCACTGGCACTTCTCTTGCTTTTTCTTTCTGACTTTCAAGGATTTTCACCAAACCCTGGAAAATTATGAGAACATGGGATTTTTGTAAAGTGGTATTTGTAAAGAGCAACCTTATATATTCCACATGTATAGAATCTCTATTGTCATATTTAGTTATTATTCAGTTTGCTTCCTCCTCATGAAACATATTTTTCTGTGTCTATGTGGCACCAACTTGTGCATAAATCTGATCCCCAGGTAGATGAATTAATAACTTGAATAAAGTTGTTGTGCAGTGTTTAATAATACAGGTTGAACATTCCTAATTTTAAATCTGAAATGCTCCAAAATCCAACACTTTTTCAGTACTGACATGCTCAGAGGTCATGCTCAAAGGAAGTACTCATTGGAGCATTTTAGATTTTGGATTTTTGGATTAGGGATGCTCAGCTGTTAAATAAAATGTAAATATTCAAAATTTGAAAAAATTTAAGATCCTAAACACTACTGGTCTCAAGCATTTCAGATAAGTGCTTCTCAGCCTGTATGAATTGTTATTGATACGTGCTTATTGAAGTACTGTGCCAAGTACTTTACATGCATTCCCATATTTCATCTTTACAACAATGTTATAACAATGTTATGAGATAAGAATTTTGATCATCCCCTTTTTGGAGATGAAGAAACTAAGGTTCAGAGAAGTTAAATAACCTATCCAGCTTCAAAAAGCTAGTCAGTAGTGAAGCAGTGATTCAAATCCTGGTCTCCATAACTTCAGGGCTCTTGCTTTTAGTTAAGAGCCACTAGGTGTGGTGTGGGCAGGGGCATCTGGTAGATAAAGGAGTGAAACAAATTTAGATTCTGGCAACATGGTGGACAAAGTCCATGCAGAGTCTCCTTTAACCTCAAATAGAAAAATTGGTTAAAATGGCCGGGCGTGGTGGCTCAAGCCTGTAATCCCAACACTTTGGGAGGCCGAGACGGGCGGATCACGAGGTCAGCAGATCGAGACCATCCTGGCTAACACGGTGAAACCCTGTCTCTACTAAAAAAAAAAGTACAAAAAACTAGCTGGGCAAGGTGGCAGACGCCTGTAGTCCCAGCTACTCGGGAGGCTGAGGCAGGAGAATGGCGTAAACCCGGGAGGCGGAGCTTGCAGTGAGCTGAGATCCGGCCACTGCACTCCAGCCCGGGCGACAGAGCGAGACTCCGTCTCAAAAAAAGAAAAAAAGAAAAACTGGTTAAAATATACTTTTAAAAAAGTCATAATAGAAATCAAAAGAAAGAAAGAGAAATCACCAGATATGAAAAAAGAAGTGGCTGTTCAAAAGAACCAGAGAAGAAAGCTGAAGGCATGGCCTTGGGAGCTGTTTGATTTGGAGAGTCCCTTGTGTTAACGTCCACGCATGCAGGGGCAGTTGATGTGACTAAACCTGTGCAAGCAGGGAGCTGAAACTTAATCCCCATATATTGCTGACCTCCTCGAGGGTTGCTCCTTTTGCAAGAAGGGGACTTGAGAAACTCCACCCATCAAGCTCTTACCATGTCCTGGTATACTGGTGTGGAGTCCAGATCTACTGCAGTGATGCAGATGCTTGGGGAAATTGTCTAAATGGAAAGATGTACGTTGGATTGATGAAGCACATTGACTTCTGTCAATTCTTTTAGCATTGCTAAAAACAAGCCCACACTGTGATATAACCTATGGAAGTATTAGAACACTAAAGATGAATAGAACATTTTTAATACAAACAAAAATGGGAAAAATAAATAACCAGAGGAAATGGTCAAATTGCTATCAAAGGAATAGCAGTTCAACTGACAGCATTCTCTGAGCAACAATGAAGACTAAAACACATTGTAATAACATCTTCAAAATCTGAGGGAAAATAACTATCGATCTGGAATTCTATGCCCTGTTAAAGTGTTATTTTAAGAATGATAATGACATGGAATACACAATGATAGAAAAGAAAAAAGTGGTAACAACGATAGTCTCACAAACATGTTCAGTGAAACAACCCAGACACAGAGTACCCACCATAGGATTCCATTTACATAAAATTCAAAAATAGGCTAAGTTAATAGGGATAAATGTCTGAATAGTGGAGTGAGTAATGACAAAGAAGGGGCATGAGAGTGTGATGGAAGTGTTATAATCTTGATCTGGATGGTATTTGCATGGGTGCTTACATATGCACAATTCATTGAGTCAAACCCTTTAAATGCATGCACATTATGCACCTCACTATATGTATTTTAAACCTACCCCCCAGAAAAAATACATTTTTTTAAAGACAGAGACTGCAATGAAGATTTTTTAAGTTTGCTTTTTATTAATACTCACTAAAGAATTGATCAAGATGTATTTCTGTAAGACTGAGATAGAACTCAGAGGATTGGAGTGGGTTTTAACAATGAACAGTAAGAAAAGAAAGTGGTAAATTGGTGGTTCCATTTAAACAAACATTGACTAATTACAATAATAATGACTTTGAGGAGTGGGGGTTAAGAACCAAGATGGAATGAAAGTGCTAGATAATAATCATGGAAGGTGGTAGGTGGTAATTGGAGCTAAAGCATTCTAAGATCCTTTTTTATTCTGAAAGGGTAGAAATATTGATTAACTTTGAGTCAGTTGTAAAAATTTAAAGTAATCTTAGCAAACTAATGCAGGAACAGAAAATCAAATGCTGTATATTGTCACTTATAATTGGGACCTAAATGATGAGAACTCATGGACACAAAGAAGGGAACAACAAACACTGGGGCCTGGGAGGGTGGAGAATGGGAAGAGGGAGAGGAGCAGAAAAAGTAACTATTGGGTACTAGGCATAATATCTGGGTGGTGAAATAATCTGTACAACAAGCCCCTGTGACATGAGTTTACCTGTATAACAAACCTGCACATGTACCCCTTTTAACCTAAAATAAAAGTTATATATATAATGTGTGTGTGTGTATATATATATGTATATATGTGTGTGTGTATGTGTGTATGTGTATATATATAAGATAATCACAAGAACAGTAGAAATAGAATGTCTAACTTTCATATCAGTTAACTGGAAAACAAGAATAAGAAGTTATTGAACCAAACAGTAATCAGGAGAGAAGAAAAACAGAAGCATAGAAAAGACATAGTAATTAGAAAGAAAATAATGGAATAAATAATGGGTGTAATAAAATTAGTAATCATAAGTATAATTTATTAACAGATATAATGTTTAACATCTGTTAGAAGATGGAGATTCCTCCGTGCTATTTATAAGAGACTTTTGAAGCCAAATAACACAAAGTAAAGAGGTAGAAAAAGATAAATCAGGAAGACAGTTTAAAAAATGAGAGCTGGGCTTAGAGAGTGGGGACATCCTGCTTCGGAGCGGGAATCTTCATTGCGCCAGCGACTAAAAAGAGAATTAAATATGGGTGATGTTGAGAAAGGCAAGATTTTTATTATGAAGTGTTCCCAGTGCCACACCATTGAAAAGGGAAGCGAGCACAAGACTAGGCCAAATCTCCATGGTCTCTTCGGGCGGAAGACAGGTCAGGCTCCTGGATACTCTTACACAGCTGCCAATAAGAACAAAGGCATCACCTGGGGAGAGGATACACTGATGGAGTATTTGGAGAATCCCAAGAAGTACATCCCTGGAACAAAAATGATCTGTGTCGGCATTAAGAAGGAAGAAAGGGCAGACTTGATAGCTTATCTCAAAAAAGCTACTAATGAGTAATAATTGGCCACTGCCTTATTTATTACAAAACAAATGTCTCATGACTTTTTTATGTGTACCATACTTTAATAGATCTCATACACCAGAATTCAGATCATGAATGACTGACAGAATATTTTGTTGGACAGTCTTGATTTAAAACTAAAACTGGCTTGTGATTAAATGAATATGTTCAGTTTTTGAATTTTAATAGTAATTCCAATTCAGTAAATGCTATCACTGTTTACCCCTTCTAAAGATATGATTAGACTTTGTTAGTAATGTTCAACTTTTCACAAAGATGGTGAGTGCCATCTTAAAACTTACTGGAGATTGGTTTTATATTTAGATTTATATAGCTGGTTATGTGAATATATTTAAATACTGGGGAAATTCCTTCACTGTCTCAGAACCAAGGAATATTCACCTGTGTTTTGTGTTCATTTGCCTCTTAAAGGCAAGGGTTGAAGATAAATAAGGTAGCAATGTCTAGAGTTTTGGCCTTAGTGATGCCAATCTAATTATAAATCCCTGTATTTAAAATGGTTCCTTTCACTTATTGAAAGGCATTTTAGTATTGTTTACGTGTAATATTAAAGATTATTCAACACTTCTCACATCTTATAAATCTATAAGGTCACATGCTTTTAAAATAGTAGCAAGTTAAACTTCACTCTTGAATCTTTACAGTCTAAGTCAAACTAAGTTATAATTTAGGATTGTCTTTAAACAGCCATTCAGAAACATAAAACTGTAGAACTGTGTATTTGTGATTGGGAATGGTACTTTTGCCAACTTAAAAGGATTAAAGTAGCAGAGATATACACAAATTTTAAAATTATGTGTGATTACAAGACTAAAGATAATTAAAAAGAAAATCACAGGAAAAAAATTGAGAGCTGATAAAAACCACATTACTATCATGCAAAATAGACTTTAATGCAGAAATAATTTTAAGGAATAATTCATCAGAAAGACATAAAAGTCTTGAGCTTGAACTCTCAAAGTAAGTAAAATTTAACAGAATGACAAGAAGAAATAGACAAATTTATAATTACAATCAGAGATGCTAACATACAAGCCTCAGCAAATGAAATGATCAAAGTTGTAGAAGATTTGAACATCACTATTAATGAACTTGACCTTTGTGCTATATAAAGATTCCTGCCACGAGTTAGACAATATACATTTCAAGCACAACATACATACATCATTTATAAGAATGGAATCTATACCTTCAGGCAGAAAAGAAGTATCAGTGAAGGGTAAACCAGGCAAAATAGAAGACAACCAGGAGCACTGAGGCTTGTGGCAAACAGGAGAGAATGCACCTTCTTAAGGCAAAAGAAAAATGAAACCATTCTGTAGCCTATGGCTTCTGGTTTGAACATTCAAAGTGACTGCATTATTGGAAATCATCCAAGCCAACTGCCTGCTGCTACCTTTCCATCTTGTTGTCCACTCTCTCACCTTTTGACCACTCATTGATACCTGTGTTCAAAGAAGGGAACGGTGTTATCAGTCATCTTGGAGTCATAAACATTTCTGATTGTGGCCACAGGGCAGCAGGAGAGAGGGGGTGAGGAGGAAGAAGAGGCTATTGCCTAAAGTTAGGTTTATGGATTCTGTGATGAATTTTGGGTTATTCATTGTTCCTCACTGTCAGAAGTTCACCTCTAGGTGAGGTTGTGTAAAACCTTTCTTTGAAGATACTGAAAATGGATCAAATAATTTTCTTCCTGGATGAAGATAAGGCTTTATTTATTACTAGAACCCATTTAATAAGCAACTACACTTTGTCACAGCTGAAGGAGCTGTGTGACCCTGAGAAGACTTGGACATAGATTCTCTTTGTGGAGTTGGGTGAGTTCAGACTTTATCAGGAAGATTATAGGCATTTTACTTAGATATCAAATTGTCTCACTTCCTTTGTCCATGGTTTATGAATAATAGTATTCATTATCATGGTTACAATATTTTAGATATGGTGTATAGCCTCCTAATTTGTTCATCTACAGCATTCTTAACCCCTTATAAATGTTTCATGCCAACCTCTCATTTTGTTAGATTTTAATGTCTCCTCTTTATCTTTTGCTGACCTAGAAATTCTGGAGGCAGCTCCATTTTTAGGCTGATGAAATGCAGCAATCCCTGAAGCGATCTGGCAGTCTCCCATAGGTAACCTCCTTCAGGCTTGAAATGATTCCATTATTACCATGAGTCCCTGCCCTTGAGGACATTTTAGCTGAATGTTTGCTAATTTCCTTTTCCACACTGCCTCTGCACATTAGGTACCAGTCTGTTTCCTAAAATCTTTCATGATTTTCCTAAGTTAAGGCTTTGATCAACAAATTATGTATCCCATGGGTGTTTTTGGTTGACACAAAAGAAATAAAACAACCTGTCACAGTTAATTTTACAATATAATTAAAGAGCCAAAGCAACTATTGAGACTGGGCATCATCTCCTATCTCTAAGGAATAAATAATGTACAGGCTCATGTTTTTCTATAAGTGCTAACTATTGGTCCCTTGGCAAAGAATAATAAAGTACAACTGCAGTGGGCCACAGACTGGCCCTGGGCATCAGAATTCTTACTGATGTGGAAGTTGTCTTTGGCTGCATTTGTGTAAACTCTGACAGGCTGTCCAGCACAAGTGTGACCACAGACTTCCTCCAGTCTAGGTGTGTCAGTGTCTCTCTGGCTTCTTAAACTTGTCCCCAAAAGTTCAGTCTTTGATGTGGACTGAACAAAGATGTAAATGCTGTGGCTTGTTCATGCAACCGAAAGAAACTTGATTTTGTTTTAGATACAGATATATTTGAACTGATTCGATATTTTCCACTTGATGTAAGGTGGGGAGACATGTCAACGTGCTAGTAACAGATTTCTCTTCATTATGTTTATATCATTGCTGTGCTTTATGGGTTCCTATGAAAGGCTTCATTCACAGAATGTGAGTCCCTTGTTGGAGAATTATCTAAATGCTTTTGTGTTTAAGTAGCTATTTGTTTTGAGCTAGAAATACGAAAGTGGTTTGCTTTTCAGTTTTTTTCTTTGTTGTTGCCACCAAACTGCTTCCTCTTTTGGGGTTGATCAGTTTTAGGTTTAGATGAAAACAGATACCTGAGTCATAAACAAATGCTAACATATAAATGGATAATATTCTCATTATATAACTAGCTTATTATAATTCTTTGAATAACACTAAGGTCACAGTGGACAAGGGAGCAGAGGACATGACAGTTTCCTAAAGAGAAAATCAGATGACTAGTATGCATCTGAAAAACTGTTCCACTCACTAGTAATCACAGATGTAAATTAAAGCAACCATGAAGTATCCTTTCTCATTGCTAAAATTCTACTCTAGTTACTTATTTCTAGACATTTTAATTTTAAAAAGGCATTAAATATTTTGATGAATCTTGTTAAATTGATAAAACCTTTTTTATATATTGCCAAAATGTTTGCTAAATGATTATACCAATTATACTACCAACTATGCCAGTATAGAAGGATAGATGGCTGGCTCTCTGCACCCTTATCTGTATTGAGATGATTCATTCTTTGAATGTTGCCAATGATTAAACAAATTACTGCACAGCTATATGAGATAATACTTGCAGGCATTAAATGTATATTTATGGATATTTTATCTAACACAGAAAATATGCTTATAAAAAGGACAAATGACATTTTAGGTAGCCCCAGCCCCAAAAACTCACATAGTCAAATAGAATACCAAGGAGGATGAAGGGTGAATGGGATCTAGCACCACCAGCCTAGTTATCCATTCCTTCTATTCCCTCTCCACACAGTTTTAAATCTGGGTGAGAATGTTTTAAATCTGGGTAAAACAGCCCAGTGCTATAGCTCGTTTCCTCCCATGCATTGAAAAATGATTGCGCAAATGTTATTAAAACTTATTTCTGTGGTTTAATCATCTACTACTCTTTGGAAGAAACCTGGACCATCTCCAAGCAAAATGACTTTCTGATGTTGCCATGCTCTTGTCTGCCATGCCTCACTTAGTTTTGAATGCCTGCATTGTGGGAATGTCATCTTCTCAGAACACGTGCAGGACATGGGAATCGTCAGTCGTTCTCCGGCTCTCTTAGCTTAGTCTGTCTCCATGCTATCATCTGTTACGTCTGTGATGAATTCTTAAGAAATGGTCTTGTGAACAGAGCTGATCTTTCTGCAGGTGTTCTTACTACTGAATCAAAATAAATAGAAAAAGCTCTCATGAAAAGACTTATCTTTGGAATCTGAGGACATCACCATGTGTGTGTGTGTGTGTGTGTGTGTGTGTGTGTTTACCCTAAAAATATCTGCCATTCTTTGCTATTTTTAAAGTGTGTGCTTATTTGAGAGGCAGTAGCAAAATCTCACATTCAAAATAATCTTATTTTTAAGGTAGAAAAAAATTAGAACTGATGAAATGTTTTGACTGGTGTAGCACAGAGGCACTGATGAAAGCTGTCCTTATCAGCATATCAGATAGGTCTTTGTTGTATAATATTTAAGCTCTTTGTGTACCGCTGGAAACTTCTGGAGTTTCTCTGGATGCTGATCATTTTGGAATGGAGATATTAGAGGTTTACAGTTCTCATCATCAAAAACCACTAATGGATCACAAGTGAGTTAGTTGTACCTATATCTAACTTCTTCAAATATAGAATATATGGTGCCTACTAATTGTATAAAGATGTCTTACTGTAAGGAGAATTGGGTGGGTTTTGGAACGTGACACCCCAGGATCAAGTTCTGGGTCTGTTACTTACTAAGTACATGACCTTAATTTACTTCATGCCCCTGAGTCTACTTCTTCACCTGAACTGTGGGAAGAACAATACTCACTTGATAGACTTGTGAGGATTAAAGATAGTATGTTTCCTGTAGGAGAATCAATGTATGCTATTACCATTAATATTTCCATAGCATTTTATTGATACTGTAAACAGTAGGTATTTGAATATGTTGGTTTTTTTCAATGTCTTTACAATTCACCCGAGTTGAACATGATATACTAGGGGCTCAGTTTCTAGTCTGGATGAGTTTTTCCAGGTGACACACACTTTCTGTTGCCTTTGTGCTCAATTGCATGCCCTGGTGAGATGGCTCAAGGGGGTCCCTGTTGTTTTCTAAGACCTGGAAATGGAGCCCTTTCCACCAGAAAAACCAATAAGACCATGTAAGATTCAATCCACACTTGTGTATCTATTAGCACCATGCTGAACCAAATATATTTAATTGGATGCTTAATCATTTTGATTCAGACACTTCATAGAGTGTGAGAAAGGTATATTCTGTTTCTAGCAGGAACTTGTGATATAAAGTGTCTAGAACAGTCTGTAAAAAATATCTGTGGCTCCTAACTTAGAGTTCTCAGATAATTTGCTATGTCCATCTATCCCAGTCTTAAACCCCATGGAAATCTGTCAAAACCAGTGTCCATGCTGGAAATGACCTAAATGTGCATCAGTAAAAGAATGGATGAACAAATTGAAGTATATTCATACCATGCTATACTGCTCCACAGTGAAAAATTCTGAGTTACTGATAGATACAATGACATGAGTGAATTTTAAATAATTATATTGAGCCAATAAAGCCAGACACAAAAGAGTATATATATTCTAAGATTAGATTTTTATGAAGTTCAAGAACAGAACAGGCACATCTAATCTCTGATGGTATAAGTGAGAATAGCAGTTACCCATAGGGGTAAGGGGAAGTATTGCCTGAGAAGGGGCAAAAAGGAATTTTCTAGGGTGATGGAAATGGTCTATATCTTACAAGGATGTGTATACAAGTGCACACACACACATACACACATTCATCAAATTGTACATTTAAGATTTGTGCATTTATGGTATCTAAGTTATACCTCCATTAAAAGAAAAGTGCCAGCTGGGCATGGTGGCTCATGCCAGCACTTTGGGAGGCCGAGGCAAGCAGATCAATTGAGCCCAGGAGTTCAACACCAACTTGGGCAACATGGAGAAACCCTGTCTCTACAAAAAATAATACAAAAATTAGGCTGTATTCCCAGCTACTCAGGACGCGTAGGTGGGAGGATTGCTTCAACCCTGGTGGTTGAGGCTGCAGTGATCCGAGATTGTGCCACTGCTCTTCAGCCTGGGTGACAGAGTAAGACCCTATCAAAAAAAAAAAGTCTAAGAAAGGGCACCATTTAGTTTGCAGAGATGAGCAAGGTGAGGATAGAAGGCAATTAACTATGAAAAATATCAGTCTTTCTAGGGTTTACATTTTATAAACTCCATTTCTGTAAAAATGAAGTGACCACTCAACTCTGATTTTAAAACCCAATAAAACCTGTCAGGGTAGCTCCCAGTACATGAATGAATTGGATCTCAACTTTTTAAAGTATAGCTTTTGCTCTGAAACAGAATAAACAGTACAAATAGTACTCACTTTAACAACAAGTTCTAACCTTGAAATGCTGGATGGCATATCTGTGTTGAATTTAGAAGTGGCATTGATTTTAAATCTCTCTTTGGATGCATTGATATTTCAGTTTGGAGAAAAGAACAAATTGGGTTGTAAATTCATCTTCCCAGCTTGGGTTTGTTAAACTCCTCCATGGGGGTAGTGGCGGGATAAATTACTTAGAGTTGAATGTGAGTGTGTGTTTGAAATCAATGTGAATTGATTTTCATGCAGGACATCTTCATTTTATGCATAAATAATGAACCATTAGCTGATTACTCTCCATTTGCTCTGTGGTACGTGTTTTCTAAGACTCGAACAGAAAAACACAATGAATCAAGCAAGGTGGAGGACATATCTAGGCTCAGCCTAAGTGTTATAATCACCCAACTTGTGAAGATCATTTTGGAGGCAAACACTGGTGCTATCATTTCACTTTTTTCCTTTTTAAAATCCTTCATGATGGCTGAAAGATTTGTAAACAGCCTCTTCCGTTGTCATATTCAAAGCCTTTCAGGATACTTTTTTCTCAGTGTTTCCAGCCATATTCCCCACACTTCTGCAGGAACTGCCACCTCCAAGTTTCTATCCATAGTGAACTGTGTGATACATCTTTAAAACTCTGAACAGTTTCGGCCAGGCGCGGTGGCTCACGCCTGTAATCCCAGCACTTTGAGAGGCCAAGGCGGGCGGATCACAAGGTCAGGAGATCGAGACCATCCTGGCTAACATGGTGAAACCCCATCTCTACTAAAAATACACACACAAAAAAAAATTAGCCGGACGTGGTGGCGGGCACCTATAGTCCCAGCTACTCGGGAGGCTAAGCCAGGAGAATGGCGTGAACCCGGGATGCAGAGCTTGCAGTGAGCTGAGATCTGGCCACTGCACTCCAGCCTGGGCGACAGAGCGAGACTCCGTCTCAAAAAAAACAAAAAAACAAAAAACTCTGAACAGTTTCATTTTGGCCTCTCAGCACAAGTCAGTTCTTCCCCTCCTGTGTGTCTTCCTATCTCTAACCATAGATGCCATGCCTTCTGCAGAGTAGGCATTAAAGTTTTATGGACTTAAGGGCAGTAGAGAAAGAGAAAGCCTGCAACTGTCTGTACAGCGAAGAGTAGAAGAAAAAATGAAACGTTGCAGATTTACCATTTCATGGTACACAGGTTTTGCACTAATAGAGATTTCATGGAAACTTTCAACAGCCTTGTTTCTCTTTGCCTTCAAACTTCATAATACAGAGTAATTAGGATTGTTGTTCCAGCAATAAAAAGGGTCACCCAGCCTTCTTTTGTAACAAAATAGTTTAACATTGGCAGAAAAAAATACAGAAAACAAGAGATTGGTCCTAAAATTCCATAAGCTCGTGTCTACAAAGTAAACAGATTATTTTACTTTTCTCTTTTTCTTTTTTTCTTTTTTTTTTTTTTTGAGGTGGAGTCTCGCTCTGTTGCCCAGGCTGGAGTACAGTGGCGCCATCTCAGCTCACTGGAACCTCCACCTCCCAGGTTAAAGCAATTCTCCTGCCCCAGCCTCCCATGTAGCTGGGACTACAGGCGCATGCCACTGCACTCAGCTAATTTTTTGTATTTTTAGTAGAGACAGGGTTTCACCATGTTGGACAGGCTGGTCTTGAACTCCTGACCTTGTGTTCCGCCCACCTCGGCCTCCCAAAGTGCTGGGATTACAGGTGTGAGCCACTGCGCCCAGCCAGATTATTTTACTTTTTAAAATATTGATGTTAAGTTGTGAAGCCACATACGCTGTTACAAGTGACAATGTGTGACAATGTGTTCATAAAATGAACAAGGTCTTTGCCCTCATGGAACTTACCCTGATGAGTTTACAATAGAAATAATCAAACATATGCTGTGAGCTCTGAGAAGGGCTGTAAAGAGAATAAACAAGGGTGAAGATACAGGAGATGGGAGAGTGAGCATGTAGTTATCTGAGGAAAAGCATTCCATACAAAGTGAACAGTAAATTCAAAAGTCCTGAGGTGGGAGCAAAGAGGAGCATCATACGGTCCTTTACCATGTGTTAACAAAGCAGCTGTGATCTCTTCCCTGGAAATCTGTCACCAAGGCCATCCAAAAAGTTTCCATTAAATTACTTTTCCAGATGTTTCTTGTCCCAAAAATATGTTTAATGAACTTTATCTAAAGGCAGGATATGTCAATACTATTTTTTCTCATAGCTAAGTTTTGATAAGGTTTTAAGATATTCATACAATATATGTATTTTATATATATTTACCTATATATTATACATATATCTATGTTTATACATATCTATGTATACATATTGATAGACTGTACACATATATCCATGAGATGTCCAATAAATTACTTACACATGGTAAAGGACCGTATGATGCTCCTCTTTGCTCCCACCTCGAGACTTTTGAATTTACTGTTCACTTTGTATGGAGTGCTTTTCCCCAGATAACTACATGCTCACTCTCCCATCTCCTGTATCTTCACCCTTGTTTATTCTCTTTACAGCCCTTCTCAGAGCTCACAGGATATGTTTGATTATTTCTATTGTAAACTCATCAGGGTAAGTTCCATGAGGGCAAAGACCTTGTTCATTTTATTCACTTTATATCCCTCATGCTTATCACAATGACATATAATAGAAGCTCACTAAATATTTACAGAATGGATGGATGAATGAATGACTTAAAGGTGATTTGCTCCAACCCTCTACCATAAATATGATTTCTTTTTGCATCATTCCAAATAAGAACCTACATTAATGAATTAATTGAAGGGCACTTATAAAACAATATGGGAACAAACTGAATACAGAAGAGGTAAAAACTAAAATAAAGGAATAACCGAATTGATTTGAGAAAGAGGATGAGAAAAATTCCAGAGAGTATTTAAAAGGAAAGGAAGAAGAAGAACTCAATCTGACTTATGTTTATACCATGGAAAGAAACTGCATAATTTTCCATCAAGTTTATTATTTTTATCCCTGAATCCCTGATAAGTTAATACCTGCACAGCACTTTACAGTTAGAAGTACAGTTTATAACAAAACAGCTAAATAAATGAAAGCAAGCTGCATGAGGACTGATGAGAATATATTGTGAACCAAAGATTATAAGGTCCAATACAGAAAACACTGTACATATCTCATCTAATTTAGACCTCATAACAATCATAGAAGTTAAGTGGAACTGGTATTATTCCCATTTTTCAGATGTAGAAACTGAGTCTCAGATAAGTTAAATGATGTGCCTAAAGTTTGCACATCTTATGTATACAAGACTCCAGATTTGATGCCATATCTTTAAGATCTAAAGCCTGTAATAAATGATTGGAAAACTCAGTGCCAATTTTTCAGCAGTCCTGGAAAATAAGTTAGAAAAACATGAATTAGAAAATTATATCTCCTCTGTCCTAATGTAAACCTTATTTCCGTGTTTCTATCCACCTCAAAGCATTCCTTTTTTTTGAAAAAGTTACGATTTGTTTTAAAAGTCCACTACTTTTAATTTTTCTTCTTCCTCAGACACTTTATAACTATTTATTGAATTGATATGAATCGAGTTGTTCGGATGTGAAAGGTTCTTCACTGTGCAGTTACCCTCTTTCACCACGAGAGGTCACTTACAGGCCAGTGAGGCCGAGGGGTTTTGGGAAGTAGACAGATTTTGAGAGTTAAAATTCATGGACCATATCATGATTCTGATAGAGTGTGAAGTTGGTGACTCATAGGATCAGAGTGGCAAAAAGTTAAATATGTGGGTTTTGAGACAACTTTGGGTGGAAGTGGGGCAGAGGGCAAGAAGACAAAAAGTGCAGAGGCCTTGGCTGGCTGTGGATCCTCTCTATGACATTCTTAAACCATGTTCTAAGCACCTATAGTGTCCCAGGCATGGTCTTAGTGTTTGGAGAATGACAGTAAGGCTATAGTCCCTCCTCCCCCAAACCCACATCTAGCAGGGTGACTGACAGCCCACTCTTTACATCCACTAATGTGCCCTGTCCTTTGCTTTAGAGATGAGATTGCAAAGTGAGAGCCTGCAATGGCCTTCCCCTGGATTTCTTTGGTGTTGGCCCTTGCTCTGTTCTGTAACTACTATATATTGCTTTTTCTTCTACCTGGATTGCTTCACTCATTTGCATCACCTGTGTGGCCCCATAGACATTTGAGTCTGTCCCTGTGGCTTCCCTACATGCCCATCATGAAGACAAGCCCTACCCAGCCTTTGCTCTTCCTTTGGTTCCCACCACCCCGGGCGTTTCAGGGCTTCAGCTGTCTTGCTGCCTCAGCAGCTGCTTCTGTAATGAAGTAGATGTCAGCCACTTCAACTCCAGATGAGATCTGAAGTCAAATGACCTTGTTTGCCTCAAAGAGAAGAACAAAGGGGCTTTGTGGGGGGGAGGAGAGCATGCAACCAGTTAATTAGCAGAGTGTTCAATCTAGAGTATCTCCAACATGGCCAGTGTTGAGGGTACATGTGACCAAACGGTATTGGTGCAGGTTTGTTCTTTCTCCTCCAGGGTTTCAGTCCTTCCTCATCTTTTCCTTTTTCTTTCTTACCTTCTGAGCACCCTATTGCCTTTTACCCTTTAATGGCCTCTAGTCCATTAATTTGTCAGAAACTCTTTCTGCATAGGTAAGGAGACATTTCATTTATTAGCTGGCTTAAAACTATGAAGAATATTTCAGAAGAGCTTGCAGCCTCTGCCAACCCACTTATATAAGTTTCCTATTGTTGCTGTAACAAATTACCACAAAAGTAGTGACATAAAACAAACAAAAAAAAAAAACGTATTTATCTTAAGGTTCTATAGATGGGAAACTGACACAGGTCCCATGGAGCTAAAAGCAGTGTTGGCAGGGCTCTGTTCCTTTCTGGAGGCTCTAAGGGATAATCCATTATCTTACTCATTCAGGTTGGCAAAATGTAGGTCCCTGAGGTTGTAGGACTGAAGTTTCCATTTCCATGCTGCTATCAGCTAAGGGTCATTCCCAGCTGCTTGCATTGCTTGGTTTATGCTCCTTTCTCCCATCTTTCAGGTCAGCAGCAGGAGAAGGGATTGTGCCAAGTCCTCCTCATGCTTTGAATCTTTCCTCTTTCTTTGGTCCCATCTCTCTGACACTGTTGGAAAAGATTCTCCATTTTTAAGGACTCATGATTAGGTTGGGCCACCCAGATGATCCAGGATAATCTCCCCATTTTAAGATTCATCCTCTTAATTAGGTCTACAAAATCCCTTTATAATGTCAGGTAACATCTGTACAAGTTCTGAGATCCAGGGTGTGGACATCTTTGGAGGCCATTTTCCACTGACCATACCACTGAACCCAGCTCTTGGGTTGATAGGAACTCCAGGTGGTGGTTGTGTTGGAAACCAGACCTTGAGTGATCTGCTGAGTAAAGCGCTTTACTGAGATGGGGAAAGCTTGGATCTTCCTCCAGCCTTGAAGTCATGGCACTGGCCAAGGCAATGGGGCTTTGGTTCTTTTTGGGAATCACCAGTATGTCTAGCATTAAACTATCTTAAAAATGGAAAATTAATACAATTGCCTCAAATTCTAGTAATCAGCATTTTCAGTGGCTTCTAGGAGTCAGCATTTTCAGTGGCTAGTTTAAGAGAGACCTATTCAATCTCCATTCTTCCTTTCTTCATTACTAAGAGAACCCAGATTTTATTTGGGGTAGCAAGGTGTCCAGCCAAACAACAACCCTGGTTCTAAGTTTTCCTTGTGACTAGGGGTGTTCAGTGTGACACATTTCTGGTTGAGGAGATATAAATGGAAGTCACTAGATGGGGATTCTAGGGAAGCTCTCTAAAAGAAGCTGACTCTGCTGAAAAGGACCCTTCTTTACCTATGCCCTGTCCCTGTTGCCTGCCTGAAATACAGACACATGGCAAGCACTCAGGCTGCCATCTTGAAAATGTGAGAGTCAGGCTCTAAGGATGGCTGACTGGAGAGCTGGAAAGAGCTGAGTTGTTTCCTAACAATATTGAAAAACTCCAATACCATCCTTGGACTGTCCCCTTCTGGATTTCTTTAGTATGAGAGAACAATATGGAGGGCGTGGGAGAAGAGGGGTTGCCTTGTTCTTAAGCAGCTGAATTTAATTCCTCACTGGTCTCTGTGCTCTGACAATTGATTCTCATTCTAAAGACTTACAAGATTCATAAGTGTCTTCTAGCAATAGGAAATAACCTGTGAAAAAGGAACTTTCTTAATACTAAATTTAGCCCTAATAATTCTAAAGACTTACAAGATTCATAAGTGTCTTCTAGCAATAGGAAATAACCTGTGAAAAAGGAACTTTCTTAATACTAAATTTAGCCCAAATAATTTCAAAACAAAGAATTAGTTTTAAATGTGTGTGTAACACTTTTAAACTGCCATAGCTTTTTCACATATATGATCTCATTTTATCATCGCAGTAACTCTATAAAGTAGGTGGATCAGACGGGTGCATATCAGCATTGCCTTCATTGACACTTCAGGAAACTGAGGCACAAAGAGCTTCAGCGGCCTCTTGAAGATTCTAAGTCATTGTTTATATCTTTTGACTCTAAACCATTTGCTCTCTTCTGCTCCTTACTTTAAGATTTATTCCCTAATGTTATACAAGAAACACTACTTTATGATGTGAACAAAGGGTTTTTTTTCTTTTGCCCACCATGTGTATTTAACATGGAAAAATGATAAAATTAATCTTCTCAAAGTATCTCTCCCCCAAGAAATGGGCAACTTACTTAAGCTAGTTCTAGTTAAGGAGGAGTTGGTCAAGCTTATAGAAAGACCTCTCAGAAATGAGGAGAGCCAGACCCTGGGAATGGATCTGTGACCCTGGCAGCCATTAGGGGCAGCACCCTCTTGGTTCTCTTACTCCCTTCAGTTTTCTTGGTCTTCTCTAATTAATCTTGTCAGCTCAGGCAGAGTACCCTGGGTGGGAACAGTTCCTACAGAAATAGAACTGTGGGCAGGAAAAGCAACCCTCAACATATCTCTGGCAGTTATTTCCCCAGCACTGAAGTAGACTGACCTCCGCATCAGAATAACTCGCTCTACTACTGTTGTGAATGCTCTGATCAGAAGGATTTCAGATTTCCACAGTTTCATGGGTTAGCCTGAAAGGCAAAATGCTGATTTTTATGCTGATGAAATAAAATGTAGGCCAAAAAATACAAATGATACCCCTCAAATACAAATGACACCCCCATTTTCAGATTGCATTCTCTATTTGAAGGATTAAAGAATTCTCAGTCTGAATTCCTAATTTTTAAAGTAAATTTATCTTGTATAATTTCAAAGTTTGTGATACTTTAGAAAATTTATAAACTTACGAAAAATAAAGAAGTGTTTTCCCTCTAGCTAAAGCAGAAGTAGCTCTTCAAATACCCCCTCTTTCTTTGAAGAAGTGACTTCCACCTGTATCTTCCATGATGTTTACAAGCCTATATACTGAAGGTCATTCATTTGTAAGTTAATTGGCTAAAATATGTTGTTTTCAAATACTCTTTCTTTTTGCATTCAAAATCATTTCACATCTGAGCCGAAATGAGAAGATTCAGGACATTATAAAATCATCATCATGAATGCATGATGACTTTATAGTAGAGAAGACTTCCTACATATGTGCATTTTAAAAGTCACCCTGACGGTTACAAATTGTAGCAAAATAGGCTCAGGCTCTGACATCAATGTGTTTAGAATCCAGAGGGAGAGACAGACTAAACATATGATATCTGCAAGCATCTTCTGTGAGTTAGCAGATGTCTCCCCGCCCGATGTGATCCTGCGTTCTTGTTTATATTGGATAGAATTTTCGGTTTCAAGTAGTAGAGACTAACTCAAGCTAGCTTAAAGAGGAAAGAAAATGGGGACAAGATATAGTTAAAGAATTTGGAAATGTCTTACGGGTTCCAAGGGCCAGAGGTGCAGCCTGACCATACAAGAGACTGGAAAGCCAACAAGAATCTAGGCAGATCTTGTTTTTTGTGTGTTTTGATTTTGGTTTTGGCTTTTTGTCCCAATCTCCCTCATCTGTCCTTTCTTTCTCCATTTTAATTTCTCTGTGCCAGCTAGCACATCATCCATCAAGCCCATTTTGTTTAGTCTGGCTAAGTCACAACTCCTAAGGTAGTTTTGTTCCTGCGTTCATGAAAAGAGCCCAGATGAGAATTGAAATCTCTTAGTCCCATTTCTAAATTTCTGTAGAAAGAACTATGACCTATTCTGGGTGAGGGGTCCACCCCTAGTCAATTGGCTAAGGCCAGGGGGAAGAAACAGGGCCTAGGATCATGTGGATAGTGGAGAAACAATTCTAGAGAAGGTAGAACTGTGATAAGCTGAACAGAACCCCCAAGAGTGTCTTCTAGCCTCGTTGAAGAACTGTACATTGGATTTTAACCTGTGGGCCAAGGCCCTCCTTCGGTGGAGAATGGTGGGTGCAGGGGGGTGGGTGGAGACTCATATTTCCTGAGGGGGTCCTTCCTTGAAACCGTCTCTACCTAGATAACAGGCATTCTCTATAGACTGAAAATAAATAGTATATTCTGAGCATATATGTTGTAGAAGCTCTTAAATCCTTTCAATATGTTACCAAATTATATGTTTTAGTCATCATGTGTCTTCAATATCAATAGTAAGGCTATTCTTCTGTGGGAATCCCTGTTATGCAAAATAATGACCCTGTGTATAAGGTAAGGTATGGACTAAAAGTCTGTATGAGTAGCAGTGAGTATTGGATGGGATGTTCAACAGAAAGCTCTACACATGAATTTTATTTTATTAGTCCCCTTATTTTCTTATGTTGTCATGAACTTGTCTAAAGACACCTTACTGCATGGGAGTATGTTATATGCATATATAATAAATTGGTAGAAAGCCATTCTGAATGATAGATAATATTTAAATTGACTTTGTATTACTTTCAGCTGTATTCAGTAGCAGAAACTCAGCTAACAAAGGGCTGACAGGAGAAGATCCTTTGCAATGTGCCATAAGAAATATTTAAGCATGACTTGTAATTTGCATGCTGATTGTTGAAATGTGAGCAAATGCTTTTGAAGTGGTTTTAAAATATCCTTAAAGGTACCTTACATACTGCAGGTACTGTTTGCAGACTCTTTTCATAGATAATTGCAAAAGGGAAGTTTAAATTCAACCTAAAAATAATAACAAATAAGAGTAGTAGAAGGTAATATTACTGTGCAGTTTCTTGATACAAGCACTCCACACTTTATAAACGTATTTTTATTTTATTCTTGCAACAAATGTGGGTACTGAATCTAGGCCTGTTTTATCCAGAAGGAAATTGAGTTTGAGAGGCCTACAATTTATGTCAAATTATTTGGATCCAAATTAATTTGTTTTTATGCTGTGCAAAATACTCCTTTGAATGGAAGCAATGATGGCAGAGTGATCCAATTAACCCATTAGGTTAAGCAGGGAAATTTCAGACATTGCTGGCAAATTGGAGAGATGCATGGTTTCATTATTAAGACCAGATTCTGGAACAGATCATATGATGCAAGTTAAAATCCTAGCCCCACCAATTATCTGCTTTGTGACCCTGGGAAAGTTACTCAGCCTATCTGTTCCAGTTTCCTCCTCCTTAAACTGAAGGTGGATAATGTAACAACTAGTTCCTAGAGTTCTTATAAGGGTTAAATAATATTTAAGAGCATAGAAAAGTCCCAGGAACATGAAATGCTATTGCAGTGCTTTTGATTGGCATGACCTTCTCAGCCTAGAGCCTGTGCACTTGGTATGTCAGCACAATTGAGAGACTGCTCCCAGAGCTATTTCTTCTTTAAGTACAGGGGGCCAGATCAGTGGCAGACTGAAAATCAGTGGCGGATTGCAACAAATGCACCATTCTGGTGGGAGATGTTAATAATGGGGGAGGCAAGTGTATGCAGGGCAGGGGAGAGGAAATGTATATGGGAACTCCATACGTTTTGTTCAGTTTTACTGAGAACGTAAAACTGCTCTAAACATAGTCATAGTAGCAGGGTGCAAAATCAAGTACTTCCTCAGACCTATAATGCTTTATTTTCTAATGGTTTCCAGATTTCTTTGCTCTGCCCCAGAGTAAGGAACCAAAACAGCAAGCAGAGCCACAGGTGCAGTGCAGGCTGTGGAGGACAGGCCAGGTGGGGAAATCCCAGCACAGCAGGGAGTGGAAGTGGAGGGCCAGCTGCCAGTAGCCCGCAGCCCAGGCTCAAAGGACTGCCAGGGGCTCCCTCCAATTAGGGGCCACGGCCCCTCCCAGAACTGCCAGTCTGTTTTAAATCCATCGAGTGCTGTTCTTAGAAACTAAGGAACCCTAACTAATTGGACAATAAAAGAAGATTTTGGTCTTGAGAGGACGGCACAGTAAATGGAGTTTGCAGCAATTTTGATTGCACCCCTGCTCTGCAGCTGGCTGGCTGGGGCTGCAGAAGCCTCTTAACCTCATTGTGCTGATTTCTCCTACAAGGAAAATGAGAACTAGTTCACTTGCCCTCTCTCCTCTCCCCAGTAGTCCTCAGAAGATTAATTGCTATTTGTGATTCCTTTTGATTTGGTTCAACAAAATACAACTAGGGTGAAATGCTGTCTTTCTGTAATTTAGGATAAATTATCCTTTTTAAGTACAGTGACCATTTATCACCCATACTTGGACACTTTTGAGAATAAAAGGGGGCATTAAACATAATTAAAATGCTATAATTTTGCTTGGAAAACATCTTGGCAGTTTCTTAACAAAACTAAAAATACCTTACCATACACACAATCCAGCAATCACACTCCTTACTATTTACACAAATGAGTTGAATACTTATATCCACACAGAAGCTGCATGTGGATGTTTATAGCAGCTTTATTCATAATTGCCAACACTTGGAAGCAACCAAGATGTCCTTCGACAGGTGAATGGATAAACTGTGGAGCATCCATACAATGAAATATTATTCAATGCTAAAAAGGAATGAGCTATCAAGGCAGAAAAAGACATGGAGGAATTTTAAATGCACATTACTAAGTAAAAGAAACAAGGGCAGTGAAACTATTCTGTATGGAACAATAATGGTGGATACATGTCCTTATATATTTGTTCAAACCCATAAAGTGTACACCATGCGTGAACTCCCAAGTAAATGATGGACTTTGTTTTATAATGATGTGCCAATCTTGGTTTATTGACTGCAACAAATGTGCCACTCTGGTGGGAGATGTTAATGGTTGGGGAGGCAAGTGTATGCAGGGTAGGGGAGAGGAGATATATACAGGAACTCCATACGTTTTGTTCAGTTTTGCTGAGAACGTAAAACTGCTCTGAACATACTCATTAATTTTTAGAAGTTATGTAATTTTGGACATGTTTATTAGTTTCATTATAAATAGATATATTTTAAAACTATTTTCAAAAAAGTATTTTTATAAAAGTAAAATTTTTAAAAGAAAAAAGATATTAACTGAGATGGTCCAAGGGAATTGATGTATGTTCACCTTAGTCCCAAACACGTATGCTGAATTGAAAATAAAAAGAAAATAAAAAATAGCATGCTTATTATTTCAAGAGGATATAAATTACTTTTAAATTTTAAGAAATTACTTTTAAAGTTTTAATAAATTACTTATTAATTCAAGAGGAAATAAATTGCTTTTCTATAGTGTATTTACTCTTTTTATTGGGAAGCTTTGCTGTCAAATGTTACTCTCCTTTTATCCTAGATTTTCAATACTAACTTATCGAGTAATTCACAGCATACAAATGCTCCATTAAGTGCTTTACATACATTAATTTAGTTCTTTTAAAATAGAGATTTGTTCATTCAGTCACTCAAAAGTATTTACTGACCTACAACTCCACAGCAAGAAACAAACAAACAAACAAAAAAAGCAAAAAGGAGCAAATAACTTGAATAGACATTTCTTTGAAGAGGACATACAGATGGTCAATGAGTATATGGAAAGATGCTTAACATCACTCATCATTAAGGAAATGCAAATCAAAACCACAATGAGATAGCACCTCATACCTGTTAGGGTGGCCACTATCAAAAACAAAAACAAAAACAAAACAGAATCAGTAAATAACAAGTCCTGGCAAGGATGTGGAGAAATTGGAACCCCTGTATACTATTGGTGGGAATGTAAAATGGTTCAGCTGATATAGAAAACAGAATGGGGGGGTCCCTAAAAAATTAAAAATAGAACTGCCTTGTGATCCAGCAATCTCACTTTTGGATTTTTATCCAAAAGAATTCAAATCAAGATCTCAAAGAAATATTTGCAAAACATTTGTTGCAGCATTATTCACAATAGCCAAAGTATAGAAACAACCTAAATGTCCATTAATAGATGACTGTATAAATAAAATGTGATATATACATGCATGGAGTATTATTCAGCCTTGAAGAAGGAAATCCTGTGATATGTGACAACATGTGAACCTATAGGACATTATGCTAAATGAAATAAACTAGTCACAGAAAAACAAATGCTATATGATTTCACCTATATGAGGAATCTAAAATAGTCAAAGGCTGAGTGTGGTGGCTCATGCTTGTAATCGTAACACTTTGGGAAGCCAAGTTGGGAGGATTTCTTGAGGCCAAAAGTTCAAGACCAACCTGGACAATGTGGCAAGACCCAGTCTCTACAAAAAAAAATTAAAATTAGCCAGGCATGGTAGTGCATGCCTGTGGTACCAGCTACTTGGAATGCTGAAGTGGGAGAACCGCTTGAGCCCAGGAGATCAATGCTGCAGTGAGCTATGATAGTATGAGTGCAGTCCAGCCTGAGCGACAGAGCGAGACCCTGTCTCTAAAATAACTAAATAAATAATAAAATAGTCAAACTTACCTAAGCAGAGAGTAGGTAGTGGTTGTCAGAGGTTTTGGAGGAGGGGACAATGAGAAGTTGCTATTCAACAGGTATAAAGTTTTAGTTGTGCAAGATGAGTAAGTTCTAGAGATCCATCATACAACATTGTGTCTACACTTAGCAATACTGTACTCTATTGTACAGTTACAAATTTGTTAAGAGGGTATCTCTCATGCCAAGTGTTCTTACCACAATTAAAACAAAAATGTACTGAGAATTTCTTAAGTATCAACACTGTTCCAGACACTAGGGACACAGCCATGGTGGGGGAGAGAGACAAACAATAACTAAATATGTAATGTATCAGGTAAAAAGTGCTATGAAGAAAAAGTAAGCAGATAGTGATGGAGACTACTATTTTAGATAAGTTGTCAGGGAGCGTGTCTTATAAGGTGACGTTGTTGTTGTTGTTGTTGAGACGGAGTTTTTCTCCTGTTGCCCAGGTTGAAATGCAATGGTGCAATCTCAGCTCAATACAACCTCTGCCTCCTGAGTTCAAGCAGTTCTCCTGCCTCAGCCTCCCAAGTAGCTGGGATTATAGGCACACACCACCATGCCTGGCTAATTTTTGTATTTTTAGTAGAGACAGGGTTTCACCACATTGGCCAGTCTGGTCTTGAACTCTTGACCTCAGGTGATCTGCCAGCCTCAGCCTCCCAAAGTGCTGGGGTTACAGGCGTGAGCCACCGCCCCTGGCTTATAAGGTGACATATAAGCAGACGCATGCAGAAGTGACAGGAATAAGCCCAGTGAATTATCTGGGAGAAGATCAGTAGAGGCAGAGGGAAAGGAGAGTGCAAGGCAGGTATTGTCACTTCATGGAGTAGCAAGGAGGCTCATGTGGCTGTGAAAACAAGGACAGGAGGAGCATAACCATTGAGGTGAGAGGTGCGAAGGAGAGTGAGATGAGAAATCTTTCAAGGAGATGTGTGATCTAACTTACACTTGGGCGAGATTTTGGAAATCTCAAGATAAATTAGGAAGCTGTTGACATGGTCCAGGTAAGAAGAGATGGTGGTGGTTGAAATGGAGGGAATAAAAAGTGTTTGGTTGGTTCTTGATCCATTTTGAAAGTAGAAATAACAAGAGTTGCTGACAGACTTGATATAGGGCATAAAAAAAAGGATTAAAAGATAATGCCAAGGTTTTGCCTGAGCAACTGGAAGAAGGATGATGAGGCAGACAATGGAAAGAACGGGTTTAGAATGAGAAATCAGAAGTCTGTTTTAACACATGATAATTTGATATCCATGGTGAAGTATTAAAGAGGCACAGTTATGTCTAAAGGAGTTCAGGGGAACAGTTTGAGCTGTCAATGTAAATTTAAGAATTGCCATTGTATAGATGGTAGATAAATCATGAGCCTTCATGTGATCACCTGGGAGGATAGTGTAGACAGTGAACAGTTGAGTCCAAGGACTGAGCCTGGGTCCTCCAGTGTAGAGAGGTCTGACGGATAAAGAGGAACCCACCAATGAGACGGGGAAGGAACAGGAGAAAGTGGTGGCCTGGAAGCGTGGAGAGAAGAGTGCTTTGAAAACAAGTGTGTGATAGGCTGTATCAAATGCTGCCCAGTAGTTAAGTACAATGACTGCAAGATATTGCAATATGGAACTCATTGGTGACCCAGACAAAAGCTGATTCAGTGGAGCAGTAGGGATGGGAGCCCAATTGGAATGGGCTTAAGACAGAACAGAAGGGAAGAAATCAAGGGACAGTCCAGAAGGGTTAGTAACCTTGCTGATAAAAACACATCTTGTAAGTGCCAGAGCTAGGACTCTAAGTAGAATCTTTTTTTACTCCAAAGTCTAGGCAGTTTATAGAAGTTTAGAGTCTTGAATCAGGAGTCAGGACAGCTTTGACACTAGCTGTGTGTGCGACCTCAAGTAACTGATCATTCAGCAAACTTCTTTGAGGTCCTACTGTGTGCCAGGCACAGATGAGTAACACAAACCACTGATCCAGACTAGGCTATAGGAAAGAAAGTTGGGGATGGCTCCTAGAGAGAGTTGAAATAGCCATTTGAGTTCTCCTCATCTCCTAAATAAGTAGGGTGTTAGGGCCAGGAACGCACTAAGTGCCTTTCTGTCCTTATTAAGTGCCATGGATTTGGGATGCCAGCAAATCCTTTCACCTACAGATGCAGAAGGGAAAATCAGCACAGGTTTTCCATCCCCTTCCAGGGTGTATCACCAAGGTGTTTAAAGATGTCAACCCCTAATTAGAATTTTAAATTTGGAGAAATGTGTGCAGGCATTTTAGGTGCAATTAGCACAGTAGATTAAAATCATTTTGAAGTGACCTCATTCACTCCCCAAATTGCTTAAATTGATTTTATAATTTCCTGCCCATGCAAATGGCCAGATGAAACATGGATAACTGGGGAACTACTAGTAGATTTCAATGAGGTTACCCTTGTCAACCAAGGGAAAGAGATAAAAACTATTATAGCAAGTCTTCTAGTGCATTTTTTTTCAAGGCTCCAACCTTTTTCAATGGGCTTTTGTAGGATTTTCCACAAACCTGGGTGCCCAAGATTCTATTGTGTTTCATCACGACAAAACAGTCCTCATCTTTGCTAAGTGGCATCACTAAATAAAACGTAAGTTTCTCTGTGGAAACAAACTATAAAGCCAGTCAAAAGACAGATTATAAACTGGGAGAAAACATTTGCAACAATGTGACAGACAAAAAGTTAATACCCCTAATATTAAAAAGCCTCTTGGCAAGTGTTTAAAAAAAAAAAAAAAACTCAATAGAAAACCAGACAGTTCACAGAAAGGGAAATGCAATGGCCAATAAGCTTGTGAAAAAAGGGCCACCTTATTGGTTTTCAGAGCAATTCAAGTTAAAACATCACCTACCAGATTGACAACAATTAAATACATTGATAACATCTATTAGGGAAGCCCCATTTCCCTGCCTTATGACTTATTTTGAAAGAACATTCCTGGCTTCTCTCCCCGACCCTCCTTCCCTCCTTTCCAGAAAAGGATTGTGAGAGAATTTGGGAAAGGAGGTGGATCTGTTGGCCAGTGCCATCTGGGTCCTCTTTTTCCAGCTCTGCTTGCCTGAATTGAGGGTGGATCCCCATGTGCTCCTAGCCATATAGGCTTCCCTAGACAGGCCCTGCACCTGTAAGGGTTCACAGCTGTCCCAGTGAAAAGGTGGGATCAGCTACCTAGTGCAGAGGTGAAGTATTCGCAAGACAGTTTGATTGCAGATCTAAAGACACATCATCCAATTCACCTTTTCAGACGATATTTTAAAATCTACATTTGTGTGACTCCTATATGTTTCTTCGTTGGTTCAGAGCTTGGGAGAGAAAGAGAGGAATGTTTGTTTCCTGCCCTCTTCCCACCCAGAAATAAAAGAAAAATATGTTGATGGTCACATGTAGAGAAATAGAAGTTCTATGGAGATCTGAGGAAATTACTAAGATTTGGGGGAAGTCATTATATATATATATATATATATATATGTATCTTAGTGCATAATAGTGTTGACTGCACAACAGAACAACATGAGTGTTCTTTTTAGTCTTTTTTTTTCTTTTAGATTCAGGAGAGACATGTGCAGATTGGATACGTGTGTATATCACATAAAGGAGGGGTTTGGGCTACATAAACGTTTTTATGTTTTGGTTTTTTGGGTTTTTTTGTTTTTTTTTTTGTTTTTTGTTTTTTTTTTTTTTGAGACAGAGTCTTGTTCTGTCATCCAGGCTGGAGTGCAGTGGCACGATCTCAGCTCACTGCAACCTCAGCCTCCTGAATTCAAGCAATTCTTCTGCCTCAGCCTCCTGAGTAGCTGGGATTACAGGTGTGTGCCAACATGCCTGCCTAATTTTTTTTTTTTTTTTTTTTTTAGTACAGACGGAGTTTCTTCATGTTGGCCATGCTGCTCTCGAACTCCTGACCTCCATCAGTCTGCCTGCCTCAGCCTCCCAAAGTGCTGGGATTACAGACATGAGCTACCACACCCATCCTATGTGAATGTTCTTAATGCCACAGAATTGTATATTTAAAGGTAGTCCAAATGGTAAAATTTATGTTATATATATTTTGCCACAATAGAAAATGTGTATAAGTTCAGATGAAATTATTAGATTTCTGGCATTTGCTTCAATGTAATACAAGAGGATGGGGCAAATGAACAGGCGTATGGAGAACTCAAGACTGGCCATCATCATGTCTTTAATCCTCTCAAGCAAATAAGGAGAATCATTACACCATTCTCCCTAGTTTCTCATGTATTTGACATTTTCCATAATAAAAACTTGTTTTTTCATGTGTACGGCTTTCAACTAGCATTGCCAGTTTTAGGGGTTCCATATAAATAACTGTACTCATTCATAAGGATATAATCTATGAGGAGCTTCATTGAAACACTGCATAGGAAAAATGTGGAAATGACCTAATGATTATGAATAAGAGAATGGGTAAGCAATAGTAAATTGTGACATTATGAAACAGAATAAATGAGAAGAAACAGCCTTACTTGCACAACATCAAAAAAAAACTTCACACCATCTACCTAATCCTTTATTTTTAAGTATGAACAGAATCACCAAATATGTGGGGGAAAATAGCAACATGAAAGAGAAAGACCAAGATACACAGAAAAAAAGTGAGCCAGAGGAAGCAAAGGCAAACCAGGACACTTCAAACAAAGAAGAGCTCCCATTAATGTGTTCGGAGAACTCTAAGAATGCATAATATTTTTTTAAAGTGATACAAAAACAGATTATAAGAAAATAAAGAGCTTTTAGAGATTAGACAGAGGCTTGCCAAAAATTCAATAGAGAGGGCCTGGGGAAAAATAAGATGAGGAAATAGAACAGAGCATGCAACAAAAAGAGAATGAGATGGAAACAGAGAAAAGATAAGAGAAGTAGAGGATCATTCCAGAAGCTCTGACATCTGACTAGTAGGAGTCTCAAAGTAAAACCAGAGAAAAGGGCAGGAGGCAGAGGGAGGAAACGATCACAGAAATAATAGAACATTCCCCAAAGCTGAAGAAAGACACAGCTCTTCAGATTGAATGGCCTACCAAGTGCTCATGACAATGATTAACACCTTGATTCATCTTCCGAAAATTTCCAAACACTGAGAGTAAGAAAAACATGTTGAAAGGTACCAGAGAGAAAAAACTACCAAGGGATAGGAGTTAGGTTAGTACCAGGCTTATCATTAGCACCTCTGAATACTGGAAACTACTTCCATGTGGTCCTCAGACCAGCTACAGGAGCATCAGCCAGAGTCTTAGAAGAATTACAGAATCCCAGGCCCCAGCCATGACCCACCAGCCATAATCTGCATTTTAACAAAATCCCCAGGTGATTCCTTGGCATACAGGTAAACATTATTTACATAGTCATAATCGAGTAATGGTTCTTTATTGAGTCTCAGGATTTCAAATCAACTTATGAACAAAGCATCGGCAGATGATAAAATACATGTTGTTTTGACAAATATGAAAAGTAAAATTGTAGTTGACAGCAGGTGGGAGGTAGAAGGGGAAAGATAAAGTGGAAAGACAAGATGATGTGTCATTTACAGAAAAAGAAGTCGATATACTAATTATAAAAATAGTATTTAAAATTATGAATGACCAATAAAAATATAATTATTAAACATTGGGAGAGAGAAGTAAAAGGAGAAATTAAGTGAGCTATATCCTCATCTTTCACCGTAGGAAGTCAATAGATATTGCCTAAATTAACTCAATATGTTGTAATAGATCGTATAGAGTTATGGAAGTAACCCCTAGAAGAATTAGAAGAGCCCCTAGAAGAGAAACAGAAACACTGAAAAGGGGACATTTTTCTCATGATACTTGTGATTCTTTTTTAAAGCTGAGAGTTAGGCTCATTTTCAGGTCCCAGTGAAATGTTCCTGTGCATTGATTTAGAATAACATAAACAAACTCCAAAATTGTATTGACTTATTGTATTAAAACTTAACTTCCTAACAGTGGCAATCCAATGCAGGTCATTTCTGGTTGGAACAGTTTTCCTCCAAGTGGTTGATTCAGGGATCCAGGATACTTCCTTCTGGAGATTCTGATGTCTTTTGGGTCTCGGAGTCCTCCGCGTTTATAGTGAAAGAGAACATGGAAAAAGCAAACTCATTGGTTAGATGACCCAGCTCAGAAATGACATCCTCACTTCCACTTCTATTCCTTTGAATAGAACTAATCATGGTCCCAGCTAGATGCAAGGAGAGTTTATAAACATAGTTCTAATGCTCTATTGTGAAGGGCGAGCTTCAATTTTTGGTAGGCAGGAACTCATTTCTGCCACACTTTATATCCAAATAGCCATATGTGAATGGCAGATCCTCCTTGCCCTCTCCTCAGAAAGGTCATGTGTATGCTGAACATTGGAAATCCAAGTGTTCTTTAGGTAGAAAAGATGGTGGGTGAATCAGATTTGCTTTGTATTGTTTGCATATTTTGAATTACTTTCCCTTGCTCTGACACTATTTTTCTAAGCCTCTTTTTGTAATTATTTTCTTTTGTTTAGTAGATCTTTCTTCTTTACTTGGATGTCATGTCCTCTTGGTAAGTGAATGCATTGGGATTATGGTGGGATAGTGGAAGGAGGTGCAGAAAGTGACCTAGCAACAAGCTCTCTAGTGCTGCATTAGCTCATGCTTGAGTTTGGACAAGCCATGCAATCTCTCCACTCCTTGGTTTTCTTCTCTGTAAAATATGGAACTTGTTGGGCTTTGCCAATGCTTTCAGTTCTACATTTCTGTTACATTATAATTATATCCATCAGTGAACTGATAGTATTGAATTTCTGGAACACAGATGTGAATGACCACAGCCTGTACTAGAAGTTCCAACAAAAGTGTAACAACTCTTAAAGTCCTTTTTACCACTCCCACCCCTGCAATTTGTCAACAGAGACATCACTCTTGAATAGTGAGGCTTAAAGTAAACAGAAGTTGAGTACCAGCATGGCAGCAAGAAACCTGACATGTGGTAAGAAAATTCCTTCAGCAGCAGAACAGAAAGGTTTTGCGGGGATTCAGCTCATCAGCCATTCCTCAAAGCCTTTCCTCAGCAAGAGAGGAAGGTAAATTTTCTCAGGCACTTTACGATTCATAAAGCAACCACCACTCCCATAAAGTAGGCAGAACGGGTTATTATTTTTATTATGTATTTGGTTTTTTAAATAGGTTCATGGTTCAAACATCATAATGCACAAAAAGGAATATGCTTAAAAGCCTGTATCCCATCCCAGTCCCCAATCTTCTCAGTTCTCATTCCTTCCCTGCCTCCAAAAGAAATAGCCACTGGTATCGATTTCTTACTTATCATTTCAGAGATTTTAATACATATCCTGTCCGCTCCATCATACATATACAGCAATATTGATTACATGATGATCTGAGCTTTACTGGATCAGGGCAGTTATTTCTATATCTGTTACACAGATCACCTTCTTTGTGTATCATAGGATTCTATCCAAGGACACAACATAATTTATTTTACCAATTGACTAATGATAGACATTTTAGTTGTTTTTGGTCTTTTGTGAACACAAACCGTGCATTAGTCATTTAAATAGCCTTGTGCTTAAGTCATTTCATACAATTATGTATGAAGTATGAGTATATACATAAATTCCTCTGAGTGGTAATTTTGATGGATACTTTCAAATTACCCTTCATGGACCAATTTTATAGATGGAAGAAAGGTTGTAAGAATTAATTATTGCAAATCAAGGGCTGCAAACAGCTTGCCCACTTAGAGGTGTGATTTTCCTGAGTTGGACATGGATGGTGTGAGTAACACAAGGTCAAAGAGGTTTGGTATTGTACACTGAAGCAGGCTGCTGTGAGGTGGGCAAGCAGAGTCACTCAACAACTCACCGAAGCACACACTGAAATAATGAGGCTTGGTTGCAGCATGCTGGGAAGTCACAGCAGCAGATGTGAGCTGAGTGCTACCAATGCATGAGCAGGCACTTTGTGAGCCAGAAGCCCAGAGTGTAGGGACAAGCTTGGCAGGAGGCTCCAGAAATAGCAGTTACACACACAGATGTCACAGGGTGGTGTTTGCGCCAGGTGGTCAGGAAGAGACCTCCCGTGCCAATCAGTTTCCTGCCACCCACACTTGGACCCATTGGGTCTTAGAATTGGACCAGTGATAGGACAGTGGCCGACTTGTGGCCCACCCACATGTCTTTTAAGCTTCAGATAAGGTTAGTTTTGTTAAGGTGAAGCAGTCTTACTTGTATATGTTAATTAATGGAATGTATACACACACACACACACTTTATTTTGTATAGCAGCATAGGTTTACAGAAAAAAATTAATGGAAAGTACAGAGTACTCATATACCCCCTTTCCTCCCCCCACACACAGCCTCCCCAGCTATCAACATCTCTTACCAGAGTGGTACATTTGTTACAATTGATGAACCTATTGATAAACCATTATCACTTCAAGTCCATAGTTTACATTTGGGTTCACTCTTAGTGTTGTGCAATCTATGGGTTGACAAGAATATTTTAAAATTATTGTTCTTAGCGCTACTTTAGCTTATTTAATTCTTGCAATATGAGCCAGATTGAGAAGAGAAAACTGAAGCACAGTAAGGTTAAATGACTTGCCCAAGGTCACATAGCTAGTGAGTGCTGGAATTGAGATTGGGACCAGAGGTCTGACTCCGTGTGCATTCTTAACCACTATGCCTTCCTGCCTTTTACTCCATTCCCCAGTTCTTAGGGTTCTCTTTCCCCTTCCAACTCCTCCTCCAAGTGAGAGAAAAGAGTTATCTCGGTTTTTTACTTTCCCTGGCTTCACCTGAGCCTCATTGTCTGTCTAAGAAATCTCTGGGCAACTTCTCCTACTGATTTAAGTACAGAGGCTATGAGTGCTGAAGGGCAGGGGCAGTGGGTGAGCTGTGGTCATGCACTTGAGGATTGTCTGTGGGACACAAAAGGCGAAAGGGAGGGCAAGGCTGGAGTGCTGGAGAGGGGAAGGAGCAGGTGCAATGACAGTGAGGGGCCCATTGAGACCTGAAATTAGAGGATAGTGATAAGGATTGAGGGATGGAAGAATAATGAAGCCAGCCCCCTTGGGAGACTGATGACCAGGCAGTATAGGACTTGGTTCATAATCTCCTATTATTTAACAGAGAAAATTCTGATAATTGAAGGATCTTTTCTTTGTTGAACAGAGTGGTGGAGGAGGGTGATGGTACACACTTTTGGAAGAGCTGACAAAGCCAAATTATTGTGCAAAAGAAAAGAGAGAGTTTAGGAGGCTTAGAAGGAAGCACTAGAACTGTACTGTCCATCATGGAAGTCACTAACCACATGGTAGCTGTCAAACCTTGAAGTGGGGCTAGTCCAAATTGATATGTGCTATAGTGTAAGATACACTGGATTTTGATGACTTTGTAGGAAGAAAAGAATGTAGACTTTCTCAATAATAATTTTTATATTGATCATATGTTGAAATAATATTTTGAATATATTAGATAAAATATTAAAATTTTCTTTTAAAAAATGTTAATGTGCATACTAGAAAATTTGGGATTATATATGTGACTCACATTACATTTTTTTCTGGACTGTGGTGATCCAGAAGGAAGAAACATGAACCATTAAGACTCAGGACTGTGTAGCAGAGAGGGGCAACTCTATGACTGGTGACTGAGAAGAAAGACTTGGGAAAATTTAACCAATACAGAATTTTTTTGGAGAATAAGTGGTGTGGTGTGTGATATAATCTCCCACCTCGGTCTTCCCTATGAAATCTTCAGTAAGATCAACACTACTTTAAAAAAATTATATTTTAGATTTAGGGAGTACATGTGTGTTTGTTACATGGGTATGTTGCATACTGGTGGGGACTGGGCTTCTGGTGTACCCATTACCCAAAAAGTGAATATTGTACCAGATAGGTAAGGTTTTCAACCCTCACTTCTACCACCCTTTCCTCTTTTGGAGTCCCTGGTATCTATAGTTTCCATCTTCATGTCCATGTGTACCCATTGTTTAACTTCCACATATAACTGAGAACATGAGGAGTTTGGTTTTCTGTTTCTTAGTTCACTTAGAACAATGACTCTAGCTCTATCCATGTTGCTACAAAGAATATTATTTCATTCTTTTTTATGGCTGCATAGTATTCCATGGTGTATGTGTGTGTGTGTGTGTGTGTGTGTTTGTGTGTGTGTATCTTGTTTTTAATCCAGTCAACCACTGATAGACACTTGGGTTGATTCCATGACTTTGCTATTGTGAATAGTCCTCCAATGAACATATAAGTGCATGTGTCTTTTTAATATAATAATGATTTCTTTTTCTTTGGGTAGATTTCCAGTAATGGGATTGCTGGGTCAATTGGTAGTTCTATTTTTAGTTCTTTGAGAAATCTCCATACTGTTTTCCATATAGATGGAATTAATTTACATTCCCACCAACAGTGTATAAGTGTTTGCTTTTCTTCACATCCATGCCTACATCTGTTGTTTTTTGACTTAATGATAGTCATTCTGATTGGTATAAGATGATATTTCAGTGTGGTTTTAATTTGCATTTCTCTGATGATTAACGATGTGAGCATTTTTTCATGTGTTTCTTGGCCATTTGTACTTCTTTTGAGAAATGTCTGCTCATTTCCTTTGCACAGTCTTTAATGGAGTTGTTTGTTTTTTCTTGTTGAGTTGTTCGAGTTCCTTGTAGATTCTGGATATTAGTCCTTTGTCAGAGGCATAATTTGGAAATATTTTCTCCTATTCTATAGGTGGTCTGTTTAATCTGAAGATGAACATTATTTTTAATAAAGCAAATTAAGAATTTCCTCTGGAAGGTCATGTCTTCCCTTGAGGTGACTGAAAGATTGTGGATCTTCAAAACCACATTTGGATTTTACTGATCTTACCTTATTGGGAGCCAAAATGAAATTAGTGAACTAGAAGAGTATAGATGCAGATACCATATCTGTTTACATTCTGATCGACATGGCCAATGAACTACTATGGGTTTTCAGATTATCCATTTGTCATTTTTAAGAAAAAATTGTTTTGCCTTTCCCTACATTATATTTCTTTTCCTGTTAACTTTTTGCTAACATGACTGAACTTAGAGAATTGATTGTCTTGGGAGGCTTTGAATCATTATGGGATTTCTGGCTCATCAAATTCAAATTGAAGGCATCTCCATTGTTGCTACCTAATAGTTGCTTAGTGAATTTTGTTCTTTGGGAGTTGTGAAGCTGAATTGTCAGAAAGTGAGCCTTCCTGAATATGACTGCTTTTAATCATTTAGTGTAGCCCTAGCATAGCAGATTTGAGGCATAACCAAAAATATGTTTGAGGATTATGACCAGCATAGCCTTTGCTGCTTTCCTGACCTATGAATACAAAGAAGCTCAGGAACAAGAATTCAATTTGAAGCTTCATAATTAGGATTGCAACTGATACTCTGGTATAAAATTGGATAAGGAAGATGCTAGAAGAAGCTACAGAAAACTTGAGGGAATTGAGACAGGCAAGTTAACTGACTTTTTAATGAACCAAATGATCTGTAAACGTAACAATAGCAGTAAATTTGAAGTGACGTGGTCTCAAAAAAAAAAAAAAGACTACATTTTAATGAATTACTGTTCAATTTGTTCTTTGCCTGATATCACTGTTTTCATCTCCTTTGGCAGTGTGAATTAATGAGCCTCTGAAAACTAACATAGCTTAACTGATTTTAGAGACTTACTATCCTTAATACTGTAGTGTGTGTGTGTGTGTGTGTGAAAATGGTCCAGATTGATTGTAACTGGTAATTTAATACCTGCCAACTTAGTGTAATGTAGCAATAGAGATAACAGTAGAAAGGAAGTTGTTTAAGAGCATAAAAAGGGATTGTAACAGAATAAAAATACCAAGTTGGTATAACCTTCAATAAATTATGAAATATGTAGACATTTTTTTATTTAATACCAAGGCATTTCACAAAAATTCAGATAGACTCTTAATTGGCTTTGATTTCCAGAGACTGTCTCTTGAGTTTTCTGTAAAATTTGCAAGATCTTCCCTCTGAGTTTCAGTGATTGCCGTAAGCTTATTTCATGTATTTTATTGGAATCAGAATGATAAATGAGTGATTGGATTGTTGAAGTGCTAGACAATAGGAAAGTCTGCATAAGTTCAAAATTTTCTCTTTAATCAAAGGCTGGGCTGTGATCAGAGCTTTGTGGTTGGCACTACTGAACTAATCCAAGTGGATGAATTAATTTTCCTGCCTGGTTAGTGTTACCGAAATTTTTTTTTTTTGAGACGGAGGAGTTTCGCTCTGTCGCCCAGGCTGGAGTGCAGTGGCGCGATCTCGGCTCACTGCAAGCTCCGCCTCCCGGGTTTACGCCATTCTCCTGCCTCAGCCTCCCGAGTAGCTGGGACTACAGGCGCCGGCCATCTCGCCCGGCTAGTTTTTTGTATTTTTTAGTAGAGACGGGGTTTCACCGTGTAGACCAGGATGGTCTCGATCTCCTGACCTCGTGATCCGCCCGTCTCGGCCTCCCAAAGTGCTGGGATTACAGGCTTGAGCCACCACGCCCGGCCAGAGCCACCGCGCCCGGCCCCGAAAATTATACAGATTGCAAGGGGGGATGAAAGTAATGAACCTGATTTTGTAGTCATCACACAAGAATATAAATATATTCACCCAATTGGCTTCTGTCCTTTTATTTTCCCTGTGAGGATGAAGGTTTATATTAAAGATGTGGCCACTAGCCAAAGCAATTTTTAAAGCCATCTTATGGAATTAACTTCAGAGCTTATGCCAGAGTCTTTTCAATAATCTTGGCTTCATGCACATCTTCATCTTTTAGGGATATACTTGATATTTGGAGAACATCAAAAAACATTCACAGCCAAATCTTCTAAATAAGGTGCATAATAAACCTGGATGATACCCTTTGAGGTAAAAAATCAGATATAATAAAAAATGATTATAGAATATTAAAAATGATTTGCTGGTAGTTTCGAAGCCTATAAATTAACTTCGAAATCACTTCCAATATAGGCGTGACCAAAGTGTTTTGAGCAAACACAGTGCCCTTGGAACTTGTAAGTATAGAGTCGGCCAAGGTGACTATTCTAAAAGGGATTACACCAATTTAGATGTTTGTTTAAAAAAAATCAATTGTATCACTTTATGAGCTCAGTGTAATGTAATAGGAAGAGCATGAACAGTGAGAGCCAGGCAGGTCTACCTTCACCCCTTTCAGCTCTAAGTGACCTTGGACAAGTTATTTAAGCTGTCTGAGCTTCTGCTTCATAATCAGAAAGTGCAGGTAATAATTCCCGCTGGGATTGTTGTGAGGGCTAGAAATATAGTATGTAAAATACCACATATATTGGCCTATGCATAGTTCAGTATTTGTGATTTGTTGTTTGATTTATACCCAGCTTTATTTCAAAATAGATCAAAAGTAGCTTAACTGCTTGTTTTCCACCCCTACATAGCCTCATTTAGAAAATAATAATATTAATATATGTACCATGTGCTCAAGTCATTTATATTAACATTTTTTCCACAATTTTTAAAAATCTCAACTTTTAGATTCAGGGGGTACATGCACAGATTTGTTATCTGGGTATACTGCATGATGCTAAGGTTTGGGATGTGATTGATACCATCACTCAAATACTGAGCATAGTACCCAATAGTTTTTCAGCCCATACTCTCCTCTGTCCTTCCCCACTCTAGTAGTCCCCACTGTCTATTGTTACCATCTTTATGTCCGTGAGTACCCAATGTTTAGCTCCCACTTGTAAGTAAGAACATGTAGTATTTGGTTTTCTGTTCCTGCATTACTTTGCTTAGGACAATGGCCTTCAGCTGCATGCATGTTGCTACAAAGGACATTAGTTCACGCTTTTTCATGGCTGCATAGTATTCCATGGTGTATGGTGTATATGTGCCACATTTTCTTTATCCAGCCCACCATTGATGAGCACCTAGGTTGGTTCCATGTCTGTGCTATTGTGAATAGTGCTGTGATGAACATACAAGTGCATGTGACTTTTTGGTAGAACAACATTCTACCAAGAACAATTATCTTTTGGATATATACCCAGCAGTGCAATTGCTGGGTCGAATAGTAGTTCTTTGAGAAATCTCCAAACTGCTTTTCACAGTGGCTAAACTAATTTACATTCCAACCAACAGTGCATAAATGTTCTCTTTTCTCCACAGTCTCACTGGCATCTGTTGTTTTTGAGTTTTTGTAATAGCCATTCTGACTGGGTGAATTGGTACTTCATTGTGGCTTTGACTTGCAATTATCTGATGATTAGTGATATTGAACATTTTTTCATATGTTTCTTGGCCACTTGTATGTCTTCGAGAAGTGTTTGTTCACGTCTTTTCTGCATTTTTAATGGGGTTATTTGGTTTTTGCTTGTTCAATTGTTTAAGTTCCTTATAGATTCTGGATTTTAGACCTTTGTCAGATGTATAGTTTGTGAATATTTTCACTCATTCTGTAGGTCATCTGTTTACTCTGTTGTTAGTTTCTTTTGCTGTGCAGAAGCTCTTTCATTTAATTAGGTTCCACTTGTCAATATTTGTTCTTGTTGCTATTGCTTTTGAGGACTTAATCATAAATTCTTTCCTAAGGCTGATGTGGTGTTCCCAAGACCAAATGATGTTTTCTAGATTTTCTTCTAGGAGTCTTATAGTTTGGTATTTTACATTTATCTTTAATCCAACTTAATTTTTTACATGGTGAAAAGTAGGGGTCTCATTCTTCATTCTTCTGCATATCACTAGGCAGCTATCCCAGCACCATTTATTGAATAAGGACTCCTTTCCCCGTCGCTTATTTTTCTTGACTTCAACTGAAGATCAGATAGTTGTAGGTGTGTGGCTTTATCTCTGAATTCTCTATTCTGTTACATTCATCTATGTGTCTGTTTTTGTACCAGTACCATGATGTTTTGGTCCCTGTGGCCTTATAGTATAGTTTGAAGTCTGGTAATGTGTTACCTCTGGCTTTGCTCTTTTTGCTTAGGATTGGCTATTCAGGCTCTTTTGTGGTTCCATATAAATTTTAGAATAGTTTTCTCTAGTTCTGTGAAAAAAATGATGTTGGTAGTTTGATAGGAATAACATTGAATCTGTAAATTTCTTTGGGTATATGGCCATTTCAATGATATTGATTCTTTCAATCCATAAGCATGGAATGTTTTACCCTTTGTTTGTGTTATCTATGATTTCTTTTAGCAGTGTCTTATAGTGCTCCTTGTAGAGATTTTTCTTCTCCTTGCTTAGACGTAGTCCTAGATTTTTTGTGTGTGTGCAGGGGGGAGGAGGGCAGCGCAGGTATTTGAAATGGAATTGAGTTATTGATTTGGCTCTCAGGTTGAATGTTATTGGTGTTTAGACATGCTACTGATTTTTGTATATTGATGTCATGTCCTGAAACTTTGCTGAAGTCATTTATCAATTCTAGGAGCCTTCTGGCGTAGTCTTTAGGATTTTCTGATATAGAATCATATTGTCAGGAAAGAGAGATAGTTTTGACTTCTTCTTTTCCTATTTTGATACCTTTAATTAGTTTCTCTTGCCTGATTGCTCTGGTTAGGACCTCCAATACTATGCTGAATAGGTGGTGACAGTGGGCATCCTTGTCGTGTTCCAGTTCTCAAAGGTAATGCTTCCAGTTTTTGCCCATTTAGTATGATGTTGACTGTGGTTTTGTCATAGATGGCTCTTATTATTTTGAGGTATGTTCCTTTGATGCCTACTTTCTTACGGGCTTTTATCATGAAGGGATGTTGGATTTCATCGAAAGCGTTTTCCATGTCTGTTGAGATGATCATATAGTTTTGGTTTTCAATTCTATTTATGTGGTGAACCACATTTATTGATTTGCATATGTTGAACCAACCTTGCATTCCAGCAATGAAGCCTACTTGATCATGGTGAATTAACTTTTTGATGTGCTGCTGAATTCAGTTTGCTGGTATTTTGTTGAGGATTTTTGTGTCTATGTTTGTCAAGGATATTGGCCTCTAGTTTCTTTTTCCATTGTATTTTTTCCAAGTTTTTGGTGTCAGGATAATGGCTGGCTTTGTAGAATGAGTTAGGGAGTCCCTCCTCCATAATTTTTGTAATAGTTTCAGTAGAATTGGTACCAGCTCTTTGCACATCTGGTAGAATTCAGCTGTGAATCCATCTGTTACAGGGTTTTTTCAGTTGGTAGGGTTTTTTTTTTTTTTTTTTTTTTGTATTACTGATTCAGTTTTGGAACTTGATATTGGTTTGTTCAAGGTTTCAATTTCTTTCTGATTCAATCTTGGGAGAGTGTGTGTTTCCAGGAATTTATCCATCTCCACTAGATTTTCTAGTTTGTGTGTATAGAGGTGTTCATAATAGTCTCTGAGGATCTTTTCTATTTCTGTGTGATTGGTTATAATGTCACCTTTGTCATTTCTGATTGTGTTTATTTGGATCTTCTCTCTTTTTTTCTTTGTTTATCTAGGTAGCAGTCTATCAATCTTGTTTATCCTTTCAAGTAACCAACTTTTGGCTTCACCGATTCTTTGTATAGATTTTCAGGTCTCAATTTTCTTCATTCTTGCTCTGATTTTAGTTATTCTTTTCTGCTAGCTTTGGGTTAGTTTGTTCTTGTTTTTCTAGTTCCTCTAGGTGTGATGTTAGATTGTTAATTTGAGACCTTTCTAAATTTTCGAGGTAGGCATTTAACACTATAAACTCTTCTTTTAACACTGCTTTTGCTGCATCCCAGAGATTTTGGTATCTTGTGCCTCTCTTTTCATTTATTTCAGAGAATGTTTTGATTTCTGCCTTAATGTCATCATTTACCCAAAAGTCATTTAGGAGCAAGTTGCTTAATTTCCATGTAATTGTGTGGTTTTGAGAGATCTTCTTGGTATTGATTTCTATTTTATTCCATTGTGATCCAAGAATATAGCTGATATGATTTTAATTTTGATTTTTTTGAATTCATGGAGACTTGCTTTATGGCCAAGCATGTGTTTGATCTTGGAGTATGTTCCATGTTCATGTAGATGAGAAGAATGTATAGTCTGTAGTTAATGGGTGAAGTATTCTGTAGATGTCTATTAGGTTCAATTGGTCAAATGTAGAATTTAAGTCCAGAATTCTTTGTTAGTTTTTTGCTTTGATGATCTAACACTGTTAGTGGGGTGTTGAAGTCCCCTACTACTATTGTATGGCTAAGTCTTTTCGTAGGTCTAGAAGCTCTTGTTTTATGAATCTGGGTGCTCTAATGTTAGGTGTGTGTATATTTATGATAGCTAAGTCTTCATGTTGAATTGAACCCTTTATCATTATGTAATGCTCTTTTTTGTTCTTTATTACTGATGTACACAAACTCCTCTCTGTGTTAACAACCTGGTATGATGCCTTTTGCTCTTTTTTACATTGCATTTGCCTTATGTCTGACCCCTCTTCTAACACTACTTCTGAATATGCTAAAAGGGACAGTTTATTGGAAATGCTCATCAATGATTACTTAAGGAAAGAGCAACTAAAGTAATTTACAACCTCCCCTTCTATCAATCCCAAATCAACATGAGCCTCTCCCACACATTATGAGATACCTGGATTCAACTGCTGAATCATGAACTATTCTATTTCTAAATGGTGCACTGAAGTGGAATACCCTCTTTTTGTTCATCTTTTCCACCCAAGCTGTGGAACATTCTAGAACCATAGACCAGAAAGCTATCTGTGCTTCACCACTGATAACCTGGATACCCTCATCCTGTAGCCAGGATGCCACAGCACCCCTTCTTGATGTTTTGCAGGTGTCCCTGAGGTGAGGACTATTCTGCCTGTGTTTTCCAGGTCATCCAACTTTTTTTGTAGAGGAGGAGAGATTTTCTTCCATCAGCTGCTCTTCCTCTATTTGCCTCTGCCTTCCTCCAGAGGTACATGGGTCATCATCAAGGACTTTTATTAGATGATGCCACTTCTTTCCTCAGCTTGCTTGGGATGCTCACTAGCTCATGAAATCCAGAACCCATAAGAACAGCAGCACTTAATATGATTCACAAGGTGTTACAATTGTTGTCATTGTTTTAACTCTAGGCTCCTTTTGTATCTTGAGGATATTTCTATTTTGCACTTACACCAGGTATCATAACTATCAAAGCTGTCTGCCCTGAACCATAGTTTGGTTCACCTAACCTTTCTAATCACTTGTTTCCTCATTTTCAGAAGAGCTGATAATGGCAGTACTCTTCATTGGCTAGTGTGAAGGTTAAACACGTCACGTGGAAAATGCCTAGTAGTACCTGGGACATAGTTAGCTAAGCATTTATACTGTGCCCTAGAAGGGAATCACTAAAGAGTTTAAGGAGTAAGGTTATGGGATTCAGATTTGTATTTTATAAAGATCATCAGTGGGGAGGATGGACTGGAGGGGGCTGATAAAGCAGAGTCAAGGAAGCAACCAGGTAGTGAAGACAGACCAAGACAAAGCAGTGGCAGCAAGGCTGATCCAAGAGTTATTAAGACAGTGGACTCTGGCATCAGTTTGAGGAGGGAGATAAGGGAAGGAGATTATTCAGTGGGTGGCTGGTGGTGCCATTTGCCCATATGGGAAATACAGGAGGGAACCCAGTTTGAGAGCCAGGGTGGGAAGGGAGGGTGAGGAGGTGTGATTTCTTCAGCTGTGGCTGGCTGAGTTAAGTGTTATGGAAACTCCAGGTGGAGCTTCCCAGAGAGAAAACCCCCACATCTTTCTGATCACAATATAACCCTAACATGATTAGCATTGTACTTATCAGTACTTAATAAATATTAGCGCTTAATATTTGGTGTTTAAAATTTTTGCTTTTGGAGAAAATACTGTGAGAAACATTTTTGTCCACATTCAAGTTTTTTTCTTTTAGACTTCTATATGTAGAATTACTGGGGCAAAAGGTATGCTAGCTTTTGAAGAATTTAATTCATCTTGCCAAATTGCTTTTCAAAAATTTTGTCCCAACAATATACTCCCACAATAACCTGGGATTTTTAAAAAGCAGCTTAGATGTTTTTCATAAATACCACTCCCAAAGTTGCCAGGGTATGGAGAACAGTCCTCTTGCGTGTAGGGATAAACCTAAGCATCAACTTCAGCTCCTTCCTTAAAAATTGACAATTGCCTTTTTGTCTTAGGGAAACTCCCAAAGTCAATGTCTGTTATTCATTAACATGTTGCAATACCACAACCCAAATCATATTCTTGAAAACACGATGGTGTGTAAAATACAAACACTGTATATGTAAATACTCCCATGAGGTCTGTGGATGGTGGTATAAGAAGGCACTTAAGGAACAAAAAGTTCTGTTGTACCAAAACTACATTAACACGGTCTTCCACCACCCCCTGGCCCACCAGAGAACTTCCTTTACCACAGTTTAGTGGATATACACGGAAGGAAATTCCATTTCCTTTGAATCAATACATGGGTTATAAGAGGGTACCATTCACCAATGTTAACCCAGAATAAGCTAAAACTTCTTTTTAATACATATGCCAATAAATTTTCATCAAGCTAAAGAAGAGCCATTTTCCCTGAAGACAGCATTTTGGTCAGTTCCACATACGGTTATCATGAATTGTTGGTCATTCAGGTGCTTTCTGTGGTTTTTGTTACTGTTTTTCTTACACTGACCACATACAACTGAGACACCTCAGGGTAACAGAACCCAAGAAAGTCTGTGATATGTTTGCTATCTTTTTCTGTGAATGCTCACTTTGTGTTTATTAGAAGTAGATTTGTACATTACAAAACCAGTGTAGATTTAATGAAGATTTACCTGTTGTCTTTTTTAGAAAGTCCTTATGAAGGAAACTTGGGTACACTGTTCTTGTCCATGTGTTGTATTGAGTTGAATATTTGTTCTGTGTTTCTCATAATCCACTGGAGGCCATTTAACTCGGTGGCCTGCAGCAGCAACACTTGCCTCTTCTGTTTAGAGCAAGGGTCCCCAACCACTGGGCCGTGGACCAGTATCAGTCCATGGCCTATAGGAACCGGGCTGCACAACAGCAGGTGAGTGAGCATTACCACCTGAGCTCTGCCTCCTGTCAGATCAGCAGCAGCATTAGATTCTCCTAGGAGCATGAACTCTATTATGAATTGCACATGCAAGGGATCTAGGTCGTGCACTCCTTATGAAAATCTAACTGATGGCTGATGATCTGAGGTGGAACAGCTCCAATCATGCCCCACCCCACCCTGCCACTGGTTTACAGCCTTAACCATCCATCAAGGTTTGAAGGGAGATTCATACTTGCTTTTGGAAGACTTTCTTATACTTAGTCCACATTTGCTGTTCTCAGGAGTTAATGGGAGAAGCCCACAATTTTTCAAAAGAGGCTGGGTCTAATTTGTATCAAGTGGGACTCACATCAAGTAGGGAAGCAATAAAGACTGTTCATCTCTTGTAAACCATGATTCTTTTCTTCTAGCGAGCACAAGTCGGGGTGGATCCATCAAACAATGGGAAGACATGATACTTTTGCTTGAATGTGGACTTGGTAGCTCCAAAGTGGTCTCCTTTGCTATTGGGATGGTCATCAATGCTTGAAGGAAATTGCTGTGGTTGTGATGGGGAGTTGAGTAGAATATAATGCATCTCACTACTAGAGAGTCAATCAGATGTCCCTGGTCCTCCTGGGGCTGTCTGCTATTATATTTAAGAGTTCACTTCCCATCCATTGTGTCCATTTGTAAGAGAGGCTCTCCAAAAGAACACAATAGCAAGTTTACACATACTGTTGAGCCTATTTACTACAGGGATCTCAAAATCATAGTGGTCCCGCCTGTTTTGTTGTTGTTCTTTACATTCTTTGTGTCTATTTCTATACACTGCACCAATTATACTATAAAGCTATTTTGTGATAAGAAGAATTGAGAGAGACTGAAACCAAATCTTTCTCTCAAGCTACAAAAGTTCTCTGAAAATAGAAAGAGACCTACCCATATTTTTTAAAAATTACACTTGTTATCCAGTTAGAGCTATAATGGCAACTCATAAAATCATAGAATTTTAGATGTAGGTTATATGGGGAAAGTGAATATAGTCCTCCCTTGGTATCTGTGGGGGTTGGTTTCAGGACCCCAGTGGATATAAAAATCCATTATAAAATTGTATAGTATTTGCATATGATCTATGCACATCCTCCCATATACTGTAAATCATCTCTAGATTTCTTACAATACCTACTACAATATAAATGCTATGTAAATTGTTGTTATACTTTATTTTTACTTGCATTATTTTTTATTGTTGTATTGGATTTTTTTCCCTAATATTGTCTCCGTGGTTGGTTGTATCCTGGATGCTGAGTGCGCAATAGGGAGGCCTGACTATTAGAAACCAGCTGCTGTGTAACATTGGCCTCCAGGAAAACGTGCCTCCTGGTCAAACAAGTTAGGGAAAGCCTGTATCCTGTATCTTCCTCCTTCTGGATATTAACAATGAAAAGTCAACTGTAACTCAGCATTTTCCAAACTGATTTGATTACAGAATCTTTTTTACCCTGCGTAATAGCTATTAACACCCTGCATGCAGGAAATGAGTCCAGTCACACCGTGGAGGTCCAGAAAATTAAGCCACTTGCCTGAGGTCACAGAGTCAGTAATGACAGAGTCATGGCGGGACCCCACTGCTAGCTGATAGCCTCCCTCACAATGGCTCCATACTTGTGTTGCCAGCAATGGCTTCAAAAGATGTTCAAGATTATGTGTCTTTGAAATTGATTTAAAGAGTGATTTCTAAAGTTGTAGGATCCTAGTTTAATTTGGAGAGATTTATCTGTTAGCATATAGAAAATGTGTCAGTTGGCCCATTCAATTTAGTAGTACTCTTTATTCAGATGCATCAGAAATGGGACCCGAATCGTATGCGTGGTGGAGAACAAAACGTTCCTGAGGTGCTCAGTGTGAGGGGTGGGGAACGGAGAAAGCCAATAAGCAATTAAACAAGTAGATATGTAGTTACAAATTATGATGCGTGCTATGTATGTGTTGTCAGATTGAGCTTAAATTTGCAGTCATTTTTTAATTGACCCAGAACCAAAAGGAATCAATAGCAGTTGTTTTCATGGTTATCTAAATATTCAGCTCATAACGACAGTTTGCACCACATGACAGCCTCTTCCCTTCTTGTTTTTCCAGCCCAGTCGAGCAAAATGAGAGCGCAGTGAGCCGGACCCAGCTTCTCTCCTAGCCGTCCCCGACTCCCAGCATGAACCACTTGGAGGGGTCTGCGGAGGTGGAGGTGACTGACGAGGCGGCAGGTGGGGAGGTGAACGAGTCAGTGGAGGCTGACCTGGAGCACCCCGACGTTGAAGAGGAGCAGCAGCAGCCGCCACAGCAGCAGCACTATGCGGGCCGCCACCAGCGCGGGGGCGCCCTGGAGGACCTCCGCGCCCAGCTGGGCCAAGAGGAGGAGGAGCGTGGGGAATGCCTGGAGCGCTCAGCCAGCACCGAGAGTGGCTTCCACAACCACACGGACACCGCCGAGGGCGACGTGATCTCCGCGGCCCGCGACGGCTACGATGCGGAGCGTGCACAAGACCCCGAGGACGAGAGCGCCTACGCCGTGCAGTACCGGCCGGAGGCCGAGGAGTACACGGAGCAGGCGGAGGCCGAGCACGCTGAGGCCACGCACCGCCCTGCACTGCCCAACCACTTGCACTTCCACTCGTTGGAGCACGAGGAGGCCATGAACGCGGCCTACTCAGGCTATGTGTACACGCACCGGCTCTTCCATCGCGGCGAGGACGAGCCCTACGCCGAGCCCTACGCTGACTACGGCGGTCTTCAGGAGCACGTGTACGAGGAGATAGGGGACGCTCCCGAGCTGGACGCGCGCGATGGCCTGCGGCTCTACGAGCAGGAGCGCGACGAGGCGGCCGCATACCGCCAGGAGGCCCTGGGCGCGCGGCTGCACCACTACGACGAGCGCTCAGACGGCGAGTCTGACAGCCCTGAGAAGGAGGCCGAGTTCGCGCCCTATCCGCGCATGGACAGCTACGAGCAGGAGGAGGACATCGACCAGATCGTGGCCGAGGTCAAGCAGAGCATGAGCTCGCAGAGCCTCGACAAGGCAGCCGAGGACATGCCCGAGGCCGAGCAGGACCTGGAGCGACCCCCTACCCCGGCCGGGGGTCGCCCGGACAGCCCCGGGCTGCAGGCGCCGGCGGGGCAGCAGCGGGCGACAGGCCCCGCCGGCGGCGGTGAAGTGGGGCAGCGGTACAGCAAGGAGAAGCGCGATGCCATCTCGCTGGCCATCAAGGACATCAAGGAGGCCATCGAGGAGGTGAAAACCAGGACCATCCGTTCGCCTTACACCCCCGACGAGCCCAAAGAGCCCATCTGGGTCATGCGCCAGGACATTAGCCCCACCAGGGACTGTGATGACCAGAGGCCGATGGACGGAGATGTAAGTAGGTGCAGGTTCGGGCTTCCTCGGCCCCATGCGGCGGGAGGGAAGATGGCGCCCCATGGCCTTGTGTGCCCTTGGGTAGTGACTTTATGGGAAATGGTCTGTGGGGAGGCTAATAACTTTTCCACCCTAAGCCTCAGAAACAGGTTGCACTTAAACTCTTAAATACCAGCGGGAGAGAAGGTGTCGAATGCACTCGTCAGATTATTAGCAGGATGGCTTCAAATCAGTGCTTCCCACACTGTGCCTGGAGGCCTTGTGAGAAATGCTTTCTTGGGTACATCGCCCTCCACCCCCAGTTTCTGATTCAGAAAGAGTGGGGTGGGGCCCGAGAATTTGTATTTCTAATGCCAAATGAAAAACAAGCCCTGATTGAGGAAGGAGAGACTTCCTTGGAAAGGATTATTGCAAAGGGGAGAAAGATACTGTTTCATTATAGGGAGGAAGGACTGTTGCGGTAGGAGAACCTCTGACCTAAGATCTTTAAGGGTCTCTAGGGTTAGGAACAAGGGGGAAGTTGTTTTATAGGGAGGAGTAGCCAAGTAGAAAGAACGGGGTGTGTGAAAGTGGCGTGAAAAGGGTGGGAGTTGAATGTGCTGTGGATCAGAGAATGTTTCTACCTGAGACCAGCGTTTTTTCAGGAGTGGTAGTATGCTGGCCAAAGTTCACGCACCTGGAGGAAGGAGAGACACTTAACCAAAGTTTGGTTAGCAAGCAGTTCAGCTGATGGTTGGTGAAGAAAGAATGGAAATGTGGAGGGTCTGCGTCTGGCCTTGTCATAGGTAAACAAGAGGAGCATCCCTATCCCTGCTCTAAGTCAGAGGAGAAGGAGTTTCCCAGAACACAAAAGGATGGGAGTATTTCTTCATTTTGTTTCTCTGATTCTCAGGTAAAGTTCAACGTTGTCACTAGCAAGTTCCCATGTGATGCTGCTGGTCCCAGGACCACAATTTGAGAACTGCCGTAAATCAATCCCTTGAAGATTTGGGATGGGTAGTGTGCCCTCTTTGGAGGAAATCCTTCTGAGCCTTTTTCTGCCAGGGGTTTCTGCAGTTTTGTTTGTTTGTTTGTTTGTTTTGTTTTGTTTTGAGATGGAGTCTTGCTCTGTCACCCAGGCTGGAGCTCAGTGATGCGATCTCTGCTCACTGCAACCTCTGCCTCATGGGTTCAAGCAATTCTACCTCAGTCTCCCGAGTAGCTTGGATTACAAGCAAGTGTCACCGCGTCCGGCTAATTTTTGTATTTTTTAGTAGAGACGGGGTTTCATAATGTTGGCCAGGCTGGTCTCGAACTGCTGTCCTCAAGTGATCCACTCACCTCAGCCTCCCCAAGTGCTGGGATTACAGATGTGAGCCACAGCATCTGGCCAGTTTCTGCGATTTTTTTGTTTCAGTTTGGTTTTTTGAGACAGAATTTCACTCTTTTTGCCCAGGCTTGAGTGGAATGGTGCGATCTTGGCTCACAGCAACCTCCGTCTCCCAGGTTCAAGTGATTCTCCTGCCTCAGTCTCCTGAGTAGGTGGCATGACAGGCACATCCACCATGCTCAACTAATTTTGTATTTTTAGTAGGGATGGGGTTTCACCATGTTGGCTAGGCTGGTCTTGAACTCCTGACCTCAGGTGATCTGCCTGCCTTGGCCTCCCAAAGTGCTGGGATCACAGGTATGAAACACCGCACCCGGCCTCTGCAGTGTTTTCACCCACCCTATGCCTCATTGTGGGCTTCAGTAGGTGCATAATTTTCACATCTGGTTGTATCAGGTCATCCTTCCCACTTCACAAAAGATATGTATTCTGTTTTAAACCAAATTGTGTTTCATTGTGAAGAGCTACACAAAGTAATTGATGCCACTGTTGACATTTTCCATTTTTGAAATACCTAGGAAATGTTATAACATGGCAAGTTTAGGTGTCACTATCTGTTAAGAATATATCAGAAAGACTAACTTTTGCTCTGATTCCTTTTCTATAAAGATTCTCTCTGCTTCTACTCTCCCTTTCCATACTCTTGAATAATTTTTAAGCCTTCCATTTTAAAATGGATCTTAGCGTAAGATAAGGGTTGAGAGCTTATATTCAATTTCATTTAATTCTACATTTTATGATTGCACCAGGCCATTTCTCAATACATATCTTTGGAGTGAGAAACCATTATTGTAAGGTATTTGTTCATTTTACTTACACATAAAGAGCTATGCAGGTCAGAGTGGTAGCATTCACCTCCTCTTTAAGGAATAGTCGGCATTTGCTGTTAGCGGATTAGAAAAGGTTGGAAACTAGTAGGGAAGGGAACTTCATTTCTCTCCAGCAAGGGGCAGCATTGGGTCAGTGAGTTCAGACATGTCCTGCCTGTCTCTTTTCTAGGCTTCTAATTCAGTGAAAAACAGGTGCACTCACACGTAGAATTCTCCTTGACCTCCAGCTGTCTCCAGATTCCTCCCAGCTAGGAGGGATTGCAGCAAGCATTTTGCAAATGAGGTGGAAATAGAGCAGCTTTTCAAAAGTAGGGAGTTGGCAAAAGGCTGACTTCTATATCCTTTTAGAAACCTGGAAAGCCACCAGAGGAAAAAGCTGCAGGCACAGTTGGTCCAGATGCTGGCCTCTGCCTTCAGCTTTCTCCAGTGCGCCAGCTCCTTGAAATGACCTGCTTAACCAATTGCCCCTGCAGCCTCACAATGAGCCCACAGCACAGCCTATGGTAGGGCTAGAGGCTGACTTTTATTCATTTGACCTAGGAGAACAACTTAAGTCTCTTGCATACTGTTTCATTCAAAAGGTAAAGTTAATTATAGAACATTGTATGATGCTTTAGGAACCCACTGTGTCAGAAATACAGCTTAATGCTAAGAAATCAGTATGGATCACTGGGTTATGAATAGTTAATATGAAGCAAAACTGAAAACCTGTGCTTTAGAGTATTCCAGCAGTCATTTTTAAGCTATTTGTGGGTTGTATTTCATCTGTCATGCCATATTTATAGGAAAGACCTTCCTTTGCTGCCTCTTTAATGGTCTTATGAGAATATAATGATATTATATTCTGTTGATTTCCATCTCAGCATCAAAAAATTTTTACTGAACACTCATTTTCCATGTACGCTGTCATAGAAAATGGAAAGGTGTTTTAAAGCCATGTGGTCTGAAGTCTGTCTGGGTGGTACTTATTAGAAATGCAAGTTACTGCCCTTCCTTTCCAAACCAGAATACCTGATGTGGGGCTCAGTGATTTGGTTTTTTGTTTCATTTTATTTTATTTTGTTTTGTAAACTTTCTCTGAGATTCATGAGCATGTGAAAGATTGAGAACTAATGTTTTAAAGGAAAAAATGTATTATCTGGGCACTTTCTCCATGTAAGTGCTGTGGATATAAGATTTAACTAAATCTTTTATTAGCACAGGTAAAGTTTTAACAAAAAGAGCTATCTCACTGTGATTATGGTCAGCAGACCTGGAGAAATGGTATTCTTACAAAAGCAGTATTTTGAGTATTTGCATTCTCAAAGTGGCAAGATCAGAAACTATAATGAAGCAAATAAAAGGAGACAAAAAAACCTGTATTGCCATTTGTCAGCCACCATTGCTAATTGCTAAATCTGCTTTTAACACTACTTTTAATTCCCCCAGAACTTAAGCACATTTTTCTTGGAGCAAACTGGCATTTGTTTGCTGGTGAGTTGTATAGAGAGAGAAAACGGGATTGCTTATCCATAAGAGTTTACTGAACACATCTATTACATGCTCAGCACTGAGAGAAAATAACTGTGTTCTAAACATTTGAAAAAATACTTACGTGCTTTTCTTCTAGTAAGGAGTTTCCATTTTCTAAATATATGCTTGAGAAGTATCTCCCAATCCCCTTCTTGAAAAATATTGATGATGAAGACCTGTCCTTTTCCTTTTCTTTGTTTTGTTTTGTTTTGTTTTGTTTTTGAGATGGAGTTTTGCTCTGTTGCCCAGGCTGGAGTGCAGTGGCGCAATCTTGGCTCACTGCAACCTCTGCCTCCCAGGCTCAAGCAATTCTCCTGTCTCAGCCTCCCGAGTAGCTGGGACTACAGGTGCATGCCACCATCGCCATCTAATTTTTGTATTTTTTAGAAGATAAGGGGTTTTGCCTTATTGGCCAGGCTGGTCTTGAACTCCTGACCTCAGGTGATCCACCTGCTTCAGCCTCCCAAAATACTGGGATTACAGGCATGAGCCACCAAGCCCAGCCTGAAGACCAGTTCTGAAAACCCATAGCCTACTGATCTGTCTATAGGCAACAGAATCATTCGAGAACAGAGTCACAGTAGACTCAGGGAGATTGATGCTAGCAAGCACACGGTGTAAACTGGATGGTTTTGGCTACTTTAAGTGGTGTGGTATATAGCTTGAAATGATGTTTATCTCTGCTCCCTCCTAGAATTTCAGTAAAATAATAAAAAGCACAAACACTGACAGAGGAAACAGTAACAGATGAGCACAACAAAATTTGGCAACACCCAAGTGGTAACTGGCTGTGATGGAAGGGTTAGTGTGCCCCAGGATTTCCAGTTCTTTTATTTTTTCAAACACGGAGAAGACTGCACTTCCTCACCCTCTAGAAGTTAAGCATGGCCAGGGAAACGTGAGCCCTGAAGTGTTTGCTTCCAAGTGGGAACAACTAAGGCCATGCTTTCTTCCCCAGTGGAAACAGACCCCAAAGCCTTATGTTAAGGGGGCAGCCTCACAAGATGGCTGTGCCGCTGTCAGCACAGGTCCCATGAAACCACAATGGGTAGGGCTCCCTGGGACATGTATTCTGAGAGAGGAATCAACCTTTATCGTTTTAAGCCACAGAGATTTTTGGGGTGGTTTGTTATCACCGCACAGCCTGGTCCATCCTGACTAACACACTGATGAGGTTTCTGTTTTCTCTCTTCTGCCAAGTGTTTGTGAGGATGTGTGCGGTAGACACCCCCCAAAAAAGACTTAAGAATTTGAGACACAGATACCTCAGGTGGCAGAAATATGAGGAGTAGGGCTGAAAAAAAGAAGAGGATTATTTGGAAGCCCGTCACAGGAGACATTAAACTTCCTGGTGCCTTCTCCAACCCATGAAGCCAGGCGACTTCTCCAACCCATGAAGCCAGGCGACTCCTCCTCCCCGCAGAAGATGGGAGGCTTCTGTAAGGAAAGGGTGAACCAGAGGAGCACTGAAACTGGGGACATGGCAACAGTTGGAAATGGAAACAAGTGGGAAACACAGGGCCCACTAAGCAGCGAGACCCAAAGAATGCCTTACAACTCTTAGTTGTCAGGCTTAGAATCCAACCCACTCAGGACCCCTAGTCCCCAGCAGATGAGTGCATTCCTCTCAGAGGTAACAGGCCCAAGAGAAAATACTACAGATACTAATGTTTGGGGGTTTCCCAGTACACCACTTGGCTTTCCACCTGATCACCCCATAGTGATGGCTCCTGCATCATAAGCACATGATCTTCCAGTAGGCTTTTTGGGGATTTACTCTTAAGTATGAGTGAACAGCCAAGGATCACCAGACATTTAAAGAACATCTCTAACATGAAAGACAAAGACATGAAGCAAATGGAAAGTCACTTGCAGAAATCAAGGCAGCAAAATTGAGGAAATCTTCAAAACAGAAAAACAAGTATGGCAAAAGTAGTAGGAACAAAGATAAAACAGAAGGGGAAATAATGAAAGACCATGCCCTGGAGCCAAAGAACACAGGAACTTCCAGATTAAAAGAGTCTACTGGGTACCCATCTAGAATAATGAAATAGAAAAGACCCACAGAAGTTTCAGAACAGGAGGGAGAAAGAGAAGATTGTACAGGCTTTAGAGAAATAAAAACAACAATGATCAGGAAACACAATGATGTTGGACTTTTCACAAGCAACACTGGTAACTGGGGGACCTACAGCCAGTCTATCTTCAATTCAGTGTGAAGGTGCAAAAGATGTTTTCAGACATGCATGGTCCCAGAAAATTTACCTCACATGCACCCTTTCTCAGGAAACCACTGGAGGATTGCTCTTCTTGCATGGGAGCATAAACCAAGAAAAAAGATGCAAGATCCAGAAACAGGGAACCCAACCTGGGAATGCAGCAGAGAGAATCTCCAGGTGATGGGAAAGGAGATCCCAGGATCACAATGGTGCAGAAGTCCAGCCACCAATCCCGTGTGGCCTGCTGCTCGCAGGGCCCCAGTTAGTCTCTAGAAAGAGTGAAACTGAGAGATTTCCTGATAAATTTGTGCCACCAGGAGTTTTAGAAAGTTTTAGGAGAGTTTGGCATAAATTATTGATCAGTCCATAGAAGACTAAGCAAATGGAAAAACAATTCCATTATTTACTTCAGTAAAAGCAATTGTTATATTGGCAAGAAATGCAATGATAATATGCGTTGTAGTTCAGCAGGGAAGAGTATAGTCTTCAGAACACAAGCCCTGAATATTGATTAACCAGAAATTGTAATATTGAGAGGATGAGGGTGCATGTAACATGAAAGAGGTAAACCTTAATTGTTTATAGTAGAGCCAGGAAATAATATCTAAAATTGAAAAACCAAGGTAAGGCAGTATAAACATGCTATTTATGAATATGGAAATAAATACCAGGGAAAAATGTTAGAAGAGCAGGACCACAGCATGGGAGGGAGAGGGAAGACTTCAATTTTTGCCATAAACTGCATGATATCATTTGACTTTTAAAATTATATTCATGTATTTCTTCACCTTAATTGAAAAATATGCAAGAGTAAAAACCCTTTAGAGATGACTCACAAAGGAACCATCTCATTATTACTGCTTTCCTGGAGACACAAAGGCAAACACTTCTGTACATTTTGTGCACAATTTCTAAGAAACAACTGCTTTATTAACTATGTTATGTGGTAAGATGAGTGCACTAAGTTTTTAATTTCCTGCAGTGTTTGTGTTAAGCACACACACTTGCATTTGACTTACATGACACACATAAGAGTAAAGAAATAAAAAGTAGGTCAAGGCGGGAACTGTACTACTTAAGGTGAAGAACGCTAATTGATAAATGAATTTACACCGTGACAGTGGAAAACCTGAAGAGTTCAGGAGCTGTGGACTTGATAGTGTGCTTAGTTTGGAAAGCACAGAACAGTTATGGGAAGGATAGCAGCAAGAATACTAACTGCAGTGGGAGTGATGCTTGCTGAGGTGAAATGTGATGCGTTCATTTTTCCTCGGATTTGTATACTTATGTAGGTTAATGGTCTTTACTTCAAAAATGAAATGTTTTTGAGACGACTTCTTTTACCAGGGCGCATGTAATGGCCCATTCTGCAACTTAGGATCTGCAGTAAAGTGTCATTTCTGTCAGTGGGGAATAATGCTCTAAGAGACCTTAGTTGTCAATAACAACAACAAAATGAGGCGTTTTTCTGTGAACTGTGAGAACCTAATGCAACTGGAGTAATTTTTTTAAAGATTTAATGATCTTACTGGTACACCTTTAAAATGAAAATGCTTCACCTTGAAATCCCATTTGAAGAGTAAATGATTCATTTCAATCAAGAAAAAAAACAAAAGGAGATGGAAGAATGTTTGCTTTTGATCTCACCACCTGGATTGGAAGTATTGCCTCCAATTATTTTAACTTGTCTTTAGAGTTTCACCTGTCAGTTCATCTCTAGGCAAGACGTGTTGCCTGGCAGGTGTCTCCCCCACTGACATCAGACCATCACCACCTAGAAATCACCAGAGCAAAACTTGTCCGGTGATCTGCACACCAGAAGGCAAGTTCTCCAGTTACTTTGTGCTCTGTAGAATAAAAGAAAGTGATGGAGAAGATTGATCTTTTTTAACCCTCTGGGCTCTAATGTTTTTCTCTTTGCCTGACCCCTCTCCCGAGAGGAATCTTTCTCAACTTTTTTGATGGATTGTCTCACCAGACGTTATATGTGTGAAACTCTGCCCAGAAGTGATGGGACAAACAAGATGGAAAGAAATGGACGATTTAGTGAGAGAGAATTTTGTTGTCAGTTTCCAGTCAGAGTTGCAGCTCATAGGCCACAGTTCGGGCATCTGACATGCTTGCTGAATAAGTGTATGCTCAATAAACTGCCCAGTAGTCTTTAGAAAAATTGTGTCCTCTGCTCTGACTATGCACTCTTTAGAGACAGTCTCACTCTGTGACCCAGGCTGAAGTGCAAGGATACAATCCTAGCTCACTGCAGCCTTACACTTCTGGGCTCAAGCAATCCTCCTGCCTCAACCTACGTAGTAGCTAGGGCTACAGGTGCATACCATCATGCCCAGCTAATTAGTGTGTGTGTGTGTGTGTGTGTGTGTGTGTGTGTGTGCGCGCGCATGTGTGTTTTGTAGAGACAGAGTCTTGTTATGTTGCCCAGGCTGGTCTCAAACTCCTGGCCTTAAGCATTGGCCTCTCAAAGTGTCATATTACAGGCATGAGCCACCATGCCCAGCCACTCTCATTTTTTCGATGATAAGTGTACTGGGGCTGTATTGGAGAGGAAGGGAAGGTGCTGGGAGAGGAACAGATATATCATAGATAATTGAATTTCATATGTAACCCAGTTGTATCCTGGAGCGCATGTTGTCCTGGAAGTTGTGAAACGTGATTTGAGTATAAATATAATCATCTTTAAAATGAAAAATACTCCAATTACACGTGTAACTGGCAGCATGTTCTGAGTTCAAAAATGTAGTTTCTCAATCCACTTGTTTTGAAACACAGTCTTCGCTGACTGCTTTCTTGTCAGCAGCCATAAGAGAGGAGGATTTCTGTTTAGACACAGGCCTCTTCACTCCCCTGAGGAGTTCCACTTGCAGTTTTTCTCCTGTTGTTTCTCATATTGAGACAACAGACATTCAACTTGACAGGCCTAGCTGACCCCTTGGTCAGACCCTACCCGTGGGATACCAAAAAGTAAGTAAATAAGTCTGGTAATGGATTGAAGGAGATTTGGAGCCAGTCTGAACATTTTGGCCCCAGTTTACCCAGAAGGAGTAGCTGAAAATAGACGACTTTTTTGACCCAGGAGAATTATGAAGTGCGATTTGACTATAAATGTGATCATCTTTAAAATGAAAAATGCTAAATATCTTTATGCTTATCTGGACTGGCCTCTACTCCGTGCTTGTAACCTTGTGGATCTCGCCTCTATCCAGGTCACATTCCGATTAAATAAAGTCAGGGCCTCGCTCTCTAAACAGATTTCAAGGCCCCAGACTTCTTGATTAGAGCCTTTGGAGGTTGGCTCTTGGCACGGGTATTAATGAGATTCAGTCAAAATTGGTAAGCACTGGCTTAGGCTGTGGACCAGAGTGTAACACTCAATTCTTTAGGATCTCATTTTCCACTTTCCTTGCACGCGTTAACCTGTTGCCTCTGTAATTCACTGTCGGCGTCTCATCCTCTGTATCTCCCTCAGAGCAAGTCACACAGATGTGCTGCTTAGAGTGTCCACCATATGTAAATCTTTGGCTCACAGTTGATCTGCTGCAGTCACCTTGAGTTGGTCACCTGCTTTCCTCCCAGGCTTCAGTTTCCTCATCGGTAGAATGAGTTAATCAGATTTCTGTCCCAGGGTAGCTATGAGAGAAAATGGTTTTGCAGATATTGAATCCTATATGGAAATGTGAAATAAGAATCACAAGTTTGATGTGTCACTTACATTTGGAAGTCAAAGCTCACTTAACATTTGGGGTTGGTCACTGGCGAACTGAATCGGGGGGCTGGCCTTTAGCAGCCCTTCCTCACCCTCTCTGGGCTGGTGTTTCCTTTCTGCTGTCCTCAGCACTCAGATCCCCCACTGGGCTGCCCAGCCTGGTCAGCCACTCAGGTGACCCTACTTCTCAGCTTCCACCTTAAGCAGCATTATACCGCCAGCCTTTTCTTCCAGGGTTGGTCTGATTAAGTCAAACTAAACTGCTAATTAGTGATAATGGCACCATGCACCGCACCTCCAGATAACATTTACCTTTTATTGGCCTTCTACTCCTGATTCCAGAGACCACTGGAGAAAGTATTTTGAAGCAGGAAACCATTTCAGCACTAATGCTTCTTAATCAGAAACCAGCCGCTCTCCTGCTGAGACAGAGGTATTGTCAAAATCCTGGGAAGTGAGGGCTTGGTGTGAACTCTTGCCCTGATCATGTGTACTTTTATATCCACATTTTTTTAATTTCAAGAAAAATGTTACAGTGAGGGTGTAGGAGGAGTACCATGGCTTCACCTGGGACCTTGATTTCCTTGATGTTACCCCTTCCCTGCCCTGAATTCAGCATGCCACTGACATGGAATTTTTTTTTTTTTTTTTTTTTGACCGTTGCTAGGAGACTTCTGATCAAGGTCAAGTGCACATGCTAATTCATTAAGACTTGTTAGCAGCATCTTATCCTGTCGACCTTGCTGTTGTGTTGTCAAGCTTACAAGGGCGAGTGAAAAGAACTGTCTTGCTGCCAAAAGATTCAATTTTTTGTGAAGGATTCTTGTTAAGGTATTCTGAACTGAGAGATTTCCTCTTGCTGATTACACCTTGCAGAGTTCTGGCCAGACAAAATTTTTCCAGGATCTGGTTAGCAAAGGATGAAGTTGAAATGGGATCTGAAATCAAGTAGACAGAATTTGGAATTAATATGTGTTCAGTTGGAGCCCTGTTTCCCCAAGTGGATCGATTCTTGGCTGGAATATGATGTACTCTTAGGGAAGGGAAGAAGGGTGGTTCTAGGATAGTTAGCCCCAGTCTGTGTGTGGTGTTAAGAGGAAAAAAACTCCAAGCATCCTTATCTCTGATTTTCCCCTTACCCGCTGCAGAAGAGTATACATTCCAGTGTCGGCTCTAAAACCAACTTTGTTTTCTTATATGATCCAGACTGTTTAGAAAAATGGGGCTGGCAGACCCTCTAAGTCAACATCCCAGAAGCTTATTCAGAAGCGTAACCTTAGAACCAAAGGACCTGCTGCCAGGACAGCAGTAATGGAACCCAGTGTATTTTCCAGGGAGACCTCAGAAAAGGATGGGAAACTTCTTACACAAGCAAATAGTATCAGAGATATAAATGTGTTCTCAACCATCTGCTATGCAAAGTGATTGAGCTGAGTTGTCATAGCTGTTTCTCTGCTAATACCTTTGTGTTTTGTTGAACACCAGCTATATATAGGAATAAGAAATACAGCCTCAAAGCTATGCTGTTCCTTGTTTTGCCAGTGAACTAGAGAGAGTTTGTGACTACTGTCCTTAGTCAAAAGTTCAAAGTGCATCATACAATTTATCATCCACACATTCAATAAACATTTTTAGATCCCTCTATAGATCACGCACTGTGCAAGACCCCAGGGATACAGCAATGACAGATAGAGGCTCCGACTGATGCAGACACAGGCTCTGCTGGTGCAGAGTGTACGAATCTAAGCTAGTCCTTTGTCAAGCCCCAAGCCAGACCTTCGAGCCTCCTCTGCTCTTGAGCCTTTCATCTGAATCTTTATTTGGTGTCTTAATTATCTGTTGCTGTGTAACAAATTTCCCCAAAAGTTAGTGGCATAAAACAACCCTCCTTGATTATCTCACAGTTTCTCTCCGTTAGGGTCTCTTGGAGGCTGCCATCAGGGGGTCAGGTGGCCTGCAGTCATCCCAAGCTCACATGCTTGTGGGCAGGATTCAGCTTCTCATGGGCAGTGGGGCTGAGGGCCTCAGTTCGCAATGGACTGTTGGCCAGAGGTGTCCCCAGTTCTCTGCTACACGGACTCTCTGACACTTGGCATCTTGCTTCATAAAGTACGCAGGATAAGAAGGTCATGGAGTCTGATAGCAAGATGGAAGTCATGGTTTTTTGTAACCCAGTCACAGGTGATACCCTGTCATCTTTGCTGTATTTTATTGCTTAGAGTAAGTCACTCAGCCGTGCTCCCTCCCCAGGGAGGAGATTTACCCAAGAGGCTGAATACCAGGAGGTAGAGATGATTGGGAGCCATTTGAGAAGGCTGCCTGCCACATTTGGTATCTGGCATCGTCCCATGTCAACTCCTGGACTTCAAATTTAGGGCAGAGCAGCTGCTGGCCTTGTCCTCTCTTAGTGATCTTGTCAACCATTACCAACTCCTGGGCCGCGTTTGTTTTGTTGTCTGGCTGCGAGGAGGCAGATTTGCAGATCCCGAAGTGATCGATGGATGATGAAACCAAAGTGGCATAAAAGGGAAGGTGTGTGAGAGCCAGCACGGAGATGGGGCAGGGGGCCACACCAGAGAAAGCTGGGACTAGGGCAGGCTGTGGAAATGGAGAAGAGGAGGTGTTGTCCTAAAGAAAGAGTAGGTCCATGGTGGACTGCTCAGAAGGAGAAGGAGTTTAACTTTATTCCCAAGGGACTGCCATTGTCAAAAGAATTTGCTGTAAAGACCCTTTCATAAGTTAAGGCAGAGTTTTTCAACCAGTGCTGATGATCCTCCCGGACTTTGGGGATGGGGAGTGATCTGGGCCACCAGGCACGTTGTCTTCAGCCCTTGTGCAGCCTCATCATGGCCTCCAGGTCCTCTCTGTGTGATCCAGTGTATTGTACAAATGTTAACATTTCCCTGTGTGCCATGATGCAAAAAGTTCGGTAAGCACAGAGTTAAGGGGTCTTGCTGGTATGGGGGAGCCGTGCAGGAGAGACCAGGCCTTGAGACAGACTGGTGTCTCAGTGCTTGGTTTCTCCCTTGGGTGTGGCATGTGGATCTTCCTCTTCAGGCTTCCATCTCAACCGCCTTTGCTCTGCTGGGGGAGTTTTCCATCGCAGGTGTTATCCATTATTGATGAGGCATGGAGAAGGTGATGGTGAATAATTAAGTAGGTTTCAGGTGCAGAATGAACATGAAAGGGAAGAAACAATGAAAACAAAAAAGCCAGAGAAAGAATTCTAAGTTCTTTTGTACCAATAGGACACCGGGTAGCTGCTTTCTATAACTTTCCAGAAGGCCTGGCATTTTTCTTTGAGTCTGATTAGTGACTTTAAATCTTAGGTGTGCTGGTCATTTCTGAGTAATAACTGAAACAGTTGCAAGCTTTTCACAGCAGCAATGAACATTCTAAACAGCTTCACCCACCCCGTTCTGAGCAGTTCATAAATGGAAACCAGTGCAATTTTCAAGAGTGATAATGGGGGAAAGGCTGCACCATGGGCTAGGGAGAGTTAAATGATGGGGAGTATTCAGTCTGGACTCTTAGGAATCAACACCCCAAGATTTTCTCTCTTTAAATAATTAATAGAAGGAAGAAAGTGTTTTGAGAGATGCCCAGTGCTGTAAAGTAGGAAGAGATACCTCCTGCGGTGCTCACCATTTAGAAAGGACTTTCTAGAATAGTGGCTAACAGCTATGGGACTTGCATCCCACTGATTCAGATTAGAGTAGGTGCAATGCGACTGCCGACAAGAGTGGTCAGAAATGTCAGAACAATGAGGAGAGAGAGGGCAGTGCCTGAGGACACCCTCTCTCTGGCCCCGTTTCCCACTTTGGCCTACGGAGCTTGTCTACAGCACAGCAAACTGTCAACTAGCATGGGAGGATTTGCCAGCTGTGGATTGTTCACAGACCCTTTGTGTCTCTTTTTTCTACCTTTTGGTCCTATCTTAGCACATTAGCCAATCAGGTAGGCTCACAGAGAGACCTGTCAGCATGTCTGATAAAGGGTTTGATGAGAGAGAAGGCTAAAGTCTTCTACTCAGATGAGCACTTTTCATGCATCCACATCCTTCCTCATCGCCACAGATCATTGAGAGGCTGATTAGCTCTGAAGGTGTCTCTGCAGAGGTCTCCCTGTCTGCCTCCTGCCTTCAGAACCACACTGCTGCCTCTGTTTCCAAGAGCTCCTCCATCCAGCTCAGTTCTGCCTGGTTTGAATTGACCTTCCTCTGGTCTGGTCTGGTCTTAACCAGCATATATAGTCTGGCACTTGAGCCCAATGTAGGATTATCTGTTGCTTTGGTTCAAACCGTACTGGCCTTGGAGGCAGCCCTTTTCTGTGTTGGTGTCGCTGGCTCGGCATACCCCTTATTCAGACTGCAGCGTGAGGCTGTCTTAGGCCCTCGGTAAAGGTGAAGAGACTTCCTGTGCCTAGAGGCGCGGCCCCTAGCTGGCCTCAGTGTCCTCCAGGCTCGCACCACATGCCCAGGTGCATCCTGATGCAGGTCCTGAGAGAGCCTCTTTTCCCTTGACTCCCACCCGTTCCTTCCACATGAGCTGGATGCTTTTTCACAGGTTCTATAAACGTAGCAGAGTTTGGGGTGTGTGAAAGTTTCTGGTAGCAATTCAGAGCCGACTGTGTTTTCTCCAGAAATAGTAGGTGCTGCTGCCAGGAGGGATAGGCCAGCCCCTCCTCAGAAACATCAGCTGCTGATGCCCAGCAGTGACGCATGACTGCCTGGACCATTCAGGCAGCGAGGGGTTAATGCGAGGGTCAGACACCCTGGGAGGTGGTCACATCTCCTGTTACCAGTTGCATGATTGACTCGGGTATCTAACAACACTGGAAACAATTCACACTGGTACTGAGGTCAGGACTTAGCCTCAGCTCTCAAGTGAAGGCACTAGAGGTGGCCCAGCTGCCCAAACAGCACCCGGAAAGATGGAGAACTTTTGGATGTACCGATTTGAGTGTCACGAAGGAGAGGTAGGTGGATCCTAAGGCTTCAAAATCACATTTGCTGTTTTGCTTTTTATTTTCTTCTTCTCATCCTGTCAGGTTGTAAGTTGGTCTCTGCATTTCCCTTGACGGTAGGAGTTAGTACAGCAAGAATAGAGAGGGGAAGTGTGCCTTACCCCAGACAGGAGGCAGTGGAATCAGGTTTGCCTGGGGCTTGGAAGTCCAAGATGGCAAGGACAGAGCAAAGGCTGCTCGATCACTCAGAAAGGGTGCTTGGAAAGGGGTTGTGTTCCTTGCTTTCTCCCCATCAGCATTGCGTTCTGATTCTCCACGTTCTAATAAATGAGTCACTTTGGGCAGTGTACCTCCAATTCCATGCTCTGTGTTATGTTTTGTGCTTCTGTGATGCTAATGAAAATGAATGGAGATTAGTGCCTTGCACATAGGAACTGCTTTGCTAGTCAGTGAAGTACTACGAGTATAATGTCCCCTTGTACAGTGCCTGGCACACATAGTAAGCCGTCTGTAAATGGTCACTATGACTGTTCTTAACAGGTAATGTGCTGTTACAGAAAATCTGCTTGTGCTCTTAGCTACATCTCTTAATAGGAATTAAAAGTGACTTTGGTTTTTCTCTCCCACAGAGCTAAGGGCCAGTGGCCTGGGAATGAGTGTGGGAACACCATCAAGGAATGGATGGACTTAAATGTAGAAATGAATAAAAGACTCCCTCATTTTTCCAAATTGTAATGCATTTCATTTAAGTACAGTGAGGCTGTTTCAAAGGGGGAAGAGATAACCTCTGTGTATAAGTCAGTTTTATCAGATAAGAACTTGTTTCACCTTACACTGGTGTAGTTAATTGGTTATTTATTTATTTATTGCCTTTGAGAGCATGACTTCAGCAGCTTTTTGATGGTGAGAAATGCATTATTTTTGTGGCCTCTGAAGATGACATCACCCTCTGTTGGAGCAGATTGCTGCTGTGCAAGGCTCTGGGCTTCGAGTGACCCAAGTCTTCAACCTATAGATTTAACATGGGTTAAACCGACCTGGGGCTGGGAACAGGAGGGCTTTGCCTATGGGAAAAGAGAGAACAAAAATGGTTAGAATATTTTAGCTGATGGTTATCTCAAGATGTTTCATTGGTATTACTTGAATCTATTATAAATATGTATATAAAACAGTTCATTAAGCCTAGGCTATTATCATTTTAATGACATAATTATGCCCCTACAATGCCATGATAACTTTCCACTTCACCACATTAAAGAAACACAAATGTGCATTGATAATATAGTTTAAATTGAGACTGAATAGTTATGGATTTCTTAACCAGTTTCGATTTTTAGAAGCACAAACATATCTTGGGGCAAGAAAAAAAACTAATCATATATTTGGGGTTTTTAAAAACCATTCCAATGTGGAATGAGGTTAGTCTAAAATAACTTGGATCAGTGAGGGAAACAACGTACATTGGTGTGAGAAAAGAGATAAAGCTGGATAAACCAGTAAGCGTAAGTGCAAAGCTATTTGAGGACAGTGGACCTTGAGAAGTAATGCTGCATGTGTTCAGACCCACTCTCTATATAAACCTGTTTTTTGCTTCCTTTTTCTCTGATACAAAATGGATGTCTATACATGCTTCCATTTATTCAACATGTTTATTGAACTCCTGCTATATATTTTATGGGGTCTCTGTATGAGGCACTTGGAGAGGAAACATGTAAACTGATGATAAATCCTGCCTTTGTGGTGCTTATTAAAATATTGTGCTCAAAATATGATTACTGTCCTGTAGCATTATATTTTTATAAAATAGAAGGGAGACAGTGAGGCACCATAAGAATGGTGCAAACAAAATGCATGCAGACAGTTCTTGCAAGAGGGGCTTTCCTTTCCCTTCAGAGAGCTAAGAAGGCTGCATGAAAGAAGTACTATTTGAAATGGAGACGGACTGCTGGAGCTTCCTGTATGTGAGGAGTTCAGACAGGAGCATAAATAAAGACGCTGAGCAGAAATGCGGGTGATGTGCTGGGAACAGAAAGTAGTTCCGTTTGGATTGATGAAAGAGAATAGGAAGTAGAAGAGGGGAAAAAATAGTAAAACAATTAAGGCCAACCCTTGGAGTGCCTTAAGTGCCAAAGTAAAGACTCTAGAATGTGTTCTATAAGCAAAAAGGAATGACTAAAGATTTTTGAACTGAGGAATGACTTGTTCAGGGCTTGTTAAATCTGCATTTTAAATGAGAGTAAATAGGTGCTTAATGACAGGTGTCTGGTGAAGAAGTTCATGAGCTCTTAGTGCTTTAGTCTCATGCAGCATATTGGCCGCTTAGTCACTTAAAGGATAAAAACCAAACACCTTATTCTCAGGTTCTCTGTGTTGTTCTACATATGTGAAATTACTAAATAACTCAGTCTCAGATGGATTTGGCAAAACTGTGTAATTTTTAAAGAATTATGTTCTGCCCTTCATTACCATGAATTTCTGTCGCTGAGTTTCGTTGGAGGAAAGAGGCCAACAAGTGTTGGAACTCATTAAGGCTGGCTAGGGCTTGCTGGGGTATTTCACCGGGGGTCCTAATCAGCAGTGTGCCAAAGTCGTGTGTGAGCTATGCTATAAATTAACAGTAGAGGCATGCATATGCCCTGATTCTCTTTTGTAAATCAATCACTATAATAGCATCACCCTCAAGTCTTACATTTGGAAATGCTGTCTTGGTCGGGAGATAGTGGACATGCCAGAAGCTGCACATAGCAGTTGTATATACCCCCTAGCCTTAGCTAGTAATGAGCTGTTCTTACCGATAGACCATTAAGAGTGTTGGAGCTTATGAATTAATGTAGAATCTTGGTATGATTTTATAGAGCCTTTTTGCTTTTCAATTTTACCCGGGAATAAAATTTTAATAAGGAAGGAAACGAGATGAAGAAAACATCCTCATGGGTGTTTGTTGTCCTTGTGAGCATTCTCCCAGAGGGCTGAAATAACTTTTCTAACTGTTCAGATCATTAAAAGACTTGAATGCTTTGCCCGTGCCCAGGCACTAAACCCACCACTGATGTGCATTATCACCAATTAATCCTCATGGCAACCCAGGAGGTGGGTGGTAGCTGTTTCCCCATTTCTCAGAAATTATCAGAGAGGATGGATGACCTGCCCAGTATCAGAGCCATGAGTGGTAGCCAGAATTCAGACTCTGATCTGCCAGATGCTGGGGCTTAAGCATTTAATCACCTTACTCTCCTGAAACATAAGTTACCTTGTTCGGCCACAATATAAAATTAAAAACATTTCAAGGGGCTAGGTGCAGCAGTGGCTCATGCCTGTAATCCCAGCACTTGGGGAAGCTGAGGCAGGTGGATCACTTGAGGTCAGGAGTTCGAGACCAGCCTGGCCAACATGGTGAAACCCCATCTCTACTAAAAATACAAAAATTGACTGGGTGTGGTGGCAGATGCCTTTAATCCCAGCTACTCGGGAGGCTGAGGCAGGAGAATTTCTTGAACCCGGGAGGTGGAGGTTGCAGTGAGCTGAGATTGCACCACTGCATTCCAGGCTGTGCAACAAAGCAAGACTCCATCTCAAAAAAAAAAAAAAAAAAAAAAATACATTTCAGGGGAGAAATTAAATGTAATTATGTATGTAACTGTGTTCCCTGGAATCACACTATGCTTTTCAAAGTGGATCCTAATATAGGAAAGCAGAAAATGGTGGCTTTGAGGACTAAACCCATTGTCTTAGGAGTTGATTGATTTTCAACCAACAGGCTTTATTCTAGAGCCTTTGGAGTCCCAAGCGCTGTGATAGGAGATGATTCTGTGTCTCCTCCACTGGAAGGGTTTCTGGCCCAGCCGGTGTAGGTGACCTCTGCAACCCTTACCTGTCTTGGCAGCCATCATGCCACACTTCAGCCACTGGGGCGGAGGTGCTCTAAGGAATCCCTGCATGTGTGTACCTTCAAAAAGCTGCTTAACATTCATTCGTTTGAAATGAGGACCAGCATTATCAAAGTATCAGTAAGAAGTGATTCAGTTAGAACTTTACCTTGAGAGCAATACTAAAAAATATAAATATAACCTTAGTTTATCTTTTGACTCTCAACCTATAGGTTATAGTTCCAACTGTACACGAATCTTAGAAGAGAGAAGTAGTACTGATTTTATATGATGTAGTATTGATCTTAGTTATAACTGTTTTCAAAGAAAAGTCACTGAATCACACAAAATAACCTTCAAATCACATGTGACTTTTGCAGCATGTTCAGAAAGGGTCATCTCAATCATAAAGAGAAACCAATTTCAGTAAAAATATTTAAGGACTGACTCCATTTTCTTAAGGGCCTTTCTTAATTATTTGATATTCCAGTCATTCTCTTTAGAAGCACCTCTAATGTTACCATTCTTTCCATTCATCACTCCTTCACTAACCAGTGCAACCCCGCCAGTTTCTTCACTGTCAACAGCTAGTTTGAGAAAGACTCCAAATTTGCTCTCTTCAACTTTATGCAGTTCTGCTATCCCTGTATTTATTTTTGCAATATTTGCACCTCTGCACTTTGTTTGCTATTATTTGTTTTTGTTTTGTTTTTGCCTTGTAACAACAGATGGTCCCAACAGTCAAAAGAACAGTTGACAAAGATGTGGACCAGATAAATAGATGCTAGTGTTTGGGACCGTTCAGGTAGGCACTAGTGTTGTGTCTTAGTCTGTTTTCTTTTAGTTCTGGAGGCTGGGAAGTCCAAGGTGGAGGGGCCGCATCTGGTAAGGGTTTTCTTGCTGGTGGGGACTCCACAGTGCAGGGCATCACATGTCAAGGGGGTTCACAAGGGACGACCAAACTGACTTTTATAATAGCTCCACTCTCACAGTAACTAACCCACTCCCTCAATAACCCATTACTCCATCAATCCTTGAATGTATCAATCCATTCATGAGGGTACAGCTCTCATGACCCAGTCACCTCCCAAAAGTTCTACCTCTCAACACTGCCACACTGGGGACCAAGTTTCTAACACAAGAATTCTAGGGAACACACTCAAACTTAGCACATTATAAGTAGCCGGCTCATTTGTGACTTTTTGTGACATTAAAACTTTTGTTTTCCTGCAGCTACTCAGACAGTGACCACTGTTTACAGAAGTCACCCTGTATTTGTAACCTATATGGGTTTGTCTCCCCTGAAAGACCAGGCATTTCTTAGGGGAGGCAGGGATCTGGGTTTATTTGGACACTGTCAGCATTTCACTGTTGAATGAATGGCCCACATAGAACTCACTTTTTGTGTGTCTCTTGACTAGAATTTCTCCAAAACTCTTTCAAGATCCCTGAATTCCTCTCCACGTCATGGCCCTGCCCTCTGAAATCCTGCCTCAGTCCTCAGGCCTTTCTAGAATAGAATGTTGTTCATCATCTATTTGGAAGGAGGCAGGAACCCTTTACTTCCAGCTTTGGGGGATTCTTATCATCCCATCTACTTTTCCTAATTATAAAAGTTTCTTTCTGCAGATCTCCAAGGGGTGAGAGTGGTAACTCAATCCCTCATTCCTTTAGATCTTTGGTTCAACTCAGGAAATAGTTCTGAATGCCTATATTAGGCTTCTTCAATGAGAGGAGCAGGCCAGTGACTCAGAAAAAAAAAAAAAGAAAAGAAAAAAAGAAAAAGAAAAAAAAAATCCACTCCTGGGGAAGAGTAGGAGCTGAGCTGTAGCTGTTAGTAACACCCTGTGCTATCCTCCATGGGGCTCCAGCCACTAGTCCCTGCCCGGCTCCACAGCCTCATTTCCTACCTGCAAGAGCTGTGCTGTTCCTCCTCCCTGCCTGTGTTTCTAGTATCTTCCCTGCTTTTCTGTCCCACACTACTCTATGAAGACCATATGGTGTTCAGGACTCAGCTGAAGCACTACTTCCCCAGGAAGCATGGCCTGATGCACACCCCTCCCCTCCTGCAGAACTGACCACTCCCTCTGTGTCCCCACTGTGCAGAAGAACATCCTGGCCACCTGCTGGGGGCCTGCCTTTCCATATCTGCCTCCTCCCATTCTCTGAAAACAGGTCTCCTTCCTCTTTGTTTCCTGGCCCAGTGTTAGGAACACAGATAGGCACGGAGATGTCTGTCGAAGGAACAAATAAATAATAATAACTTGTGGTGGTGCTTCTCTTCCCTTCAAACAGCCTGAAAGTTCCAGGATCTATTTGTATGTCTCCCCACTACCACAAGAAGTACTGTCTTTGCCCTTAAGAGATGTTCAGACAGAGTTAAAATGAGGCCGGGGACAGTGTCTCATGCCTGTAATCCCAATACTTTGGGAGGCCAAGGTGGGTGGATCACTTGAGGTCAGGAGTTTGAGACTAGCCTGGCCAACACGATGAAACCTCATCTCTATCAAGAATACAAAAATTAGCTGGGCGTGGTGGTGTGCATCTGTAGTCCTAGCTACTTGGGAGGATAAGGCAGGAGAATCACTTGAACCCAGGAGGCAGAGGTTGCACTGAGCTGAGATCACACCACTGCACTCCAGCCTGGGCAAAAAGAGCGAAACTCTGTCCCCCCCCCAAAAAAAGAATTAAAATGAACAATCAACTTTGCCTTGGGATACTTGTATATCCTTTACCCACCTCTGGCTCCAATGCCAATGGACAGGATGATACATTTCTTGTCTGGGATTCAGGAACCTGGTCTTGAGGCTGAAAGCTTTGCTCTGCGGAATCCCAGAGCTGTGGTAGTAAAACTTAGATGGTAGCTGTAGAGAATCTACTAGAACATTATCTGCAGAATATGAGTTGTTAGCTTAAGGAGACCTTGTACTTATGTAGAACAGGGAGTTGTTGGTGAGTCATCTCTGCGCACTGCATCATAGATAGACTTCTGGGTTCGGCACTTACCTTTGTAAACTCTTGACCCTGCATTTACATCCCACCCTCACAAGCAAATGGTCTTGTTTGCTTAAAATTGGATATCCATCCAGTGGCCCAGAAGGCATGAGACTCCAGAGAGAGATATATGTGACAACAATTTTACTTTTTCTATCATATTTCATTGCCTAAATTTTGCCTGCAATGTATTCTTTGAAAGTTAACAGTATTATATAATTTCTGTTTTTTTCCTCCATTTTTAAGAGTATATCAAGGTGGAAGTTGGATGTAATGGACATAGGTCTTGTAAAGCAGACATTTGAGATGAGCCAAACACTAACACCATTGTTTAGGCTTCATGGGGCCATGTCTGTTTTGAAGCTGTTTGTCCACCCTTGACATTTAGATAATGATGTGGTGATTTTTAGGCTTCCATTAGATGGGTTCCTCTCTCATTTGGGGACAGCTTTCTGCATCAAAAGAGTGTCCTTGGAGCCCAGGTGACAGTCATCAAAGGCAAAGACCATTTCTCTAATTCAAAATGCAGATTGAGGCCAGCCACAGCAGCTCACACCTGTAACCCCAGTGTTTTTGGAGTCCGAGGCAGGAGGATTGCTTGAGCCCAGGAGTTCGAGACCTGCCTGGGCAACATAACGAGAATCTGTCTTTACCAAAAAAAAAAAATGTTTTTTAGTTTAAAAAAACTGCATATTGAATGTTCTACACACAACACTAGAGGGATGCTGTATCAGAAAAGGGCCTACCATTGGCCACTGAAAAGTGAAGAAAGCATTGGGTGTATCTGTAACATATCTGCTTCCTATGTTAGCTGGAAAACATTGTAAAGCTAGAATAAATTGAAGCCATTTATTCAGTAAACATTTACTGAGTGCCTACTGTTTACAAGACCCAAGGCAAGGCAGTTGGAGGATGAACATGAACAAGACAAGGTCCCTACCGCCTGAAAGCTCTTGGGGGAGAAGGGGCATAACGCGTAACGTGAACAGATAATTACACAGCATGGCACATGGCTGTGGAGAAAAGGAATGCACTGTGAATAGGGTCTGCGGAAGCTTCAGCAAGATGACTACTTTTGAGCTGAACATTGAACGTAGGAAAGAATGAGAGTGAACTTTCTAGGTGGAGGTGATTAATTGCACATGCAAACGGAAGGAAACTTGAATTAGCTCAAGCACGTGCCTTTGGCAAGAGCACCCGGGGTCTGCGGGGAAGCAGTCCCTGATGTGGTGGGTGTGGGTCCAACCAGAGCCTCTGCAAGGGCGGTGTCCACTGCAGGCTCATTTGTGCCCCCTCCCCCTATTCCATTTGGGTACTCAGCAGCAGTCACCTCACTTTACTGTGGGGTCTGGGCTCCCTCTTCCATGCCCCTGCTCACTGTCTGTGTAACCTGTCTTCTTACATCATCCTAAGATCATCAGGTGCCCATAATGTTGTAAAGAATTTGTTTTTAGAAGATTTAGAGCAATTGAGAAATAGGAAATGTGAGACTCTCTGGAGGATTGTTTTTAATGAAGGTGTGATACAGCCCTCAAACCATGCAATTAAAGAAAATCCAGCTACACCAGGTTCCCTGGGGGCCAGACCCTTAAAATCTTTGTGACAGAAAATTACTTGGGGGAAAAAATAGAATCGTGCATATCCGAAGAAGCTCTTCAGATCTGAAAAACTGGGGAAATTTAAAGGCATTAACTTCTCATGAAGACTTTACTACATTAATTTGGAGTCAGCCAGAGAGCAAAATCAGCAAATACGCACCAGCTCTCTTTGGTGCCAAATAAAAGTTGTATGTGTTTCTTCTTGAAGGCATGCAGGGCTACTTTATTGCAGCCAAGGGCTATGGGGCCTGGGGTTCTTTATGCCAGCTGTTACCCTGGGCCTGCCCTCTTGGCTTCCCCACTGAGTGTCTGATGTCTGCATGTGAACATTTAAGGGGTTCTTTCATTGTCCTCACCTCCCTGCCTAGAATCAGGTGTATGGGATCACAAGAAACAAATTCAAGTCTCACAGCATTAGGCTGGGATCATACAACTGCTTCATCTGAAATAAAATGAATTTCACTGCATTGTCTTTCTGTTCATTTGTGGCCCCCTATATTCTCCATAATTCAGACTTTTTGGAAAAGGTTTATTTTTGTTTGTTTGTTTCACACAATGCTCACCAAGCTCCCCCTTGTCTATCAGCGTGCCCCCACTGCCCCAATACCGGCACCGTTTCTGTGTGAAACATTCTCCCTTTCCATGAAGATATTTTACTGATGTCTCTATGCCTCAGCTTCCCCAAGGGGGCTGGTCCCAAGAGATCAGACATGGGTTCAAGCAAGGACTAGGGTTATTTTGCTTCCTTTGCCCAGACTCACATCCTCACGCTTCCTGAGGGAATACATCTGTGTTGGGTTTTTCTCTGTGTTTTATGCCTTTTGTCAAACATTGCCAACAGACTGTGAAGCAGCATAGCCTTCCTCTAAGAGGACCATCGCTGCAGAATTCTTAAGCATCTCTGTGGCTCACCTGAAGATGCCTTTCATCTCCCAAGATTTCAGGAGCACACAACAATATTTGGCTATAGGCCGAGGAGTGTTTTCCAGGCCTGTATCAGTCCCATCCCTGTGCTTGCTTGTTTTATTTGCCCATCCATTCAGAAGATATTTATGGAGCACCTTCTGTGTACACCGACCTGGGAGCTTCCTATTCACATCTAGCGGGGCTTGCCTGCACAGGGAGCTGGGGTCCCATCAGCCCAGGCAATACCACACCCAACCAGGCCATTCTCCCTGAGCCGATTTTTCTTTCTTTTTTTTTTTTTTTTTTTTTTTCATTATTATACTTTAAGTTCTAGGGTACATGTGCACAACACGCAGGTTTGTTACATATGTATACATGTGCCATGTTGGTGTGCTGCACCCATTAACTCATCATTTACATTAGGTAAATCTCCTAATGCTATCCCTCCCCCTTTCCCCCCCACCCCACGACAGACCCTGGTGTGTGATATTCCCCTTCCTGTGTCCAAGTGTTCTCATTGTTCAGTTCCCACTTGTGAGTGAGAACATGCAGTGTTTGGTTTTCTGTTCTTGGGATAGTTTCCTGAGAATGATGGTTTCCAGCTGCATCCTTGTCCCTACAAAGGACATGAACTCATCCTTTTTTATGACTGCATAGTATTCCATGGTGTATATGTGCCACATTTTCTTTATCCAGTCTGTCATTGATGAACATTTGGGTTGGTTCCAAGTCTTTGCTATTGTGAATAGTGCCACAATAAACATACGTGTGCTTGTGTCTTTATAGCAGCATGATTTATAATCCGTTAGGTATATACCCAGTAATGGGGTGGCTGGGTCAAATGGTATTTCTAGTTCTAGATCCTTGAGGAATCGCCACACTGTGTTCCACAATGGTTGAACTAGTTTACAGTCCCACCAACAGTGTAAAAGTGTTCCTGTTTCTCCACATCCTCTCCAGCGCCTGTTGTTTCCTGACTTTTTAATGATCACCATTCTAACTGGCATGAGATGGTATCTCATTGTGGTTTTGATTTGCATTTCTCTAATGACCAGTGATGATGAGCATTTTTTCATGTGTCTGTTGGCTGCATAAATGTCTTCTTTTGAGAAATGTCTGTTCATATCTTTTGCCCACTTTTTGATGGGGTTTTTTTCTCTTGTAAATTTGTTTGAGTTCTTTGTAGGTTCTGGATATTAGCCCTTTGTCAGATGAGTAGATTGCAAAAATTTTCTCCCATTCTGTAGGTTGCCTGTTCACTCTCATGGTAGTTTCTTTTGCTGTGCAGAAGCTCTTTAGTTTAATTAGATCCCATTTGTCAATTTTGGCTTTTGTTGCCATTGCTTTTGGTGTTTCAGACATGAAGTCCTTGCCCATGCCTATGTCCTGAATGGTATTGCCTAGGTTTTCTTCAAGGGGTTTTATGGTTTTAGGTCTAACATTTAAGTCTCTAATCCATCTTGAATTAATTTTTGTATAAGGTGTAAGGAAGGGATCCAGTTTCAGCTTTCTACTTATGGCTAGCCAGTTTTCCCAGCACCATTTATTAAATAGGGAATCCTTTCCCCATTTCTTGTTTTTGTCAGGCTTGTCAAAGATCAGATGGCTGTAGATGTGTGGTATTATTTATGAAGGCTCTGTTCTGTTCCACTGGTCTGTATCTCTGTTTTGGTACCAGTACCATGCTGTTTTGGTTACTGTAGCCTTGTAGTATAGTTTGAGGTCAGATAGCATGATGCCTCCAGCTTTGTTTTTTTGGCTTAGGATTGTCTTGGCAATGTAGGCGTCTTTTTTGGTTCCATATGAACTTTAGTTTTTTCCAATTCTGTGAAGAAAGTCATTGGTAGCTTAGTGGGGATGGCATTGAATCTATAAATTACCTTGGGCAGTATGGCCATTTTCATGATATTGATTCTTCCTATCCAAGAGCATGGAACATTCTTCCATTTGTTTGCGTCCTCTTTTATTTCATTGAGCAGTGGTTTGTCGTTCACTTTGAAGAGGTCCTTTACATCCCTTATAAGTTGGATTCCTAGGTATTTTATTCTATTTGAAGCAATTGTGAATAGGAGTTCACTCATGATTTGGCTTTCTGTTTGTCTGTTATTGGTGTATAAGAATGCTTGTGATTTTTGCACATTGATTTTGTATCCTGAGACTTTGCTGAAGTTGCTTATCAGCTTAAGAAGATTTTGGGCTGAGATGATGGGGTTTTCTAAATATACAATCATGTCATCTGCAAACAGGGACAATTTGACTTCCTCTTTTCCTAATTGAATACCCTTTCTTTCTTTCTCCTGCCTGATTGCCCTGGCCAGAACTTCCGACACTGTGTTGAACAGAAGTGGTGAGAGAGGGCATCCCTGTCTTATGCCAGTTTTCAAAGGGAATGCTTCCAGTTTTTGCCCATTCAGTATGATATTGGCTATGGGTTTGTCATAAAAAGCTCTTATTATTTTGAGATACGTTCCATCAATACTGAATTTATTGAGAGATTTTAGCATGAAGGGTTGTTGAATTTTGTCAAAGGCCTTTTCTGCATCTATTGAGATAATCACGTGGTTTTTGTTTTTGGTTCTGTTTATATGCTGGATTACGTTTATAAGCCTTATTTTCTGATATACTGTTTGACAAAGGATTTTTGAACTGTTCTAAGAGCATCCAAGGTAGTGTTCAGATGCTAAAATGCTGAAATTTCTCTGAATTTTCAATAGCCTGTAGACTAAATCAGAAATATTTGAAATCTGAATTGACTAGGAAAATACAGGTGGTATGGTTTCTAGTCATCAAAATCAGGCCCAGCTGCCTCTTTAAAAATGTGTGTTTTAATTTTTACTTTTCATTTGGATCATTTGGGGCAGGCAATTTTATAAGACATTTGATGCCCTAAATATTTGGCTTCGTCAGTAAGAAAAAAATGTTTTAAACATATTTGTGTAATATCCTTAGCTCAATCCATTTAGGACTTTTAATATTCAACCTTTTCTGTATTTTCTTTCGACATTTGGCCTAAGGGAAATAACAGCCCAGAGCTATGAAATCTCCTTTGAAAGCATGGCAGGACTTGAAAAAGAAAGCTTGAAAACCACAAGTGTTTTACGTACAGTTGGCAGCTCCTTTCTAAGAGGTTTTCTCCCCACTGCAGTGTCTGTTCGGTTGTGTTCTGCTTTGCTTCTCTCTCCCGGCCCCTTTCCCCCAGCCAAGTGTCTGCCAAGTCTCTCAAGTTCTTACTGTGTTTCCTCTTGCTGTGTTCTAGTCTCCGTCTCCTGGCAGCTCCTCACCCTTGGGTGCAGAGTCATCAGGCACACCTCTTCACCCCAGTGACCCCGCAGAAGCCTCCACAAATAAAGAGGTAGGGTGCTGTTTTGTTACCAAGGCCATCGGGCCACTTTGCTTTACTCTAATACTGCTCTGTGCTTCCTAATACAGCATTCTACAGTGCTCCTGACCCACTTTACCCTGGTGAAAACAATCCTGATTTCTCCTCTCCAGTGTACAGTTCACCTGTTAAAGCCATGTCATCCAGTTTGATAGCCACTGGCTGCAGGTGTCTAATTAATGAATAAAATGAAAAGTTTATTTCCTCAGGCACAGTAGCCACATTTCAAGTGCTCGGTAGCCACCTGTGATGGCTGCCAGTGGTGGATACTGTATTGGAGAGGGTGGATTACAGAGCATTTGCATCATTGCAGGAAGTACTGTCGAACAGCACTTGACCTTGGATACCAAAAACTCTACGTACAGCATCTTTCCTCCTGGCATTACATGCCAGGACTTGGAGTTGCTGTGTGCTTTGGGAAATATGTTAGTTTCTTAAACACCCATTTATTTCAGGCCCAAATGCGATATCTTTCATAAGAATAGACTGGCCATATGTTCCCAGTTTACCTAGGGTGTGGTTCCAGTCCACGCCTGTTGTCCAGGCAGCCCGTCTTATGAGCGCGCCCTTCTGTCTTGCTGGTGCGGTGCTGTCTGTGAGAACGTTCCACGATGCTGGAAATGTTCCACTTCTGCTCTGTCCACTGTGGTAGTCATTAGCCTCATGTGCCTGTCAAACCCTGGAAATGTGGCCAGTGTACCTGAGGAACTGAAGTTTTCATTTTATCCCATTTTAATTAACTTAAATAGCCACGTGTGGCTGCAGACTGCCCGACAGTGCAGCTCTAAAGTATCCCTTTTGGACAAGAAATTCTGTGGTCTCCTTGCTTATGGAACATTTCAGTGAGAAGATGCTGCTTTCTCCCACTGAGGTGCCTGGAGCTGAGAAAGGGCAGCCCCAGAGGGGAGACACTGCCTTCTCCTATACCCAGGGTCCTTTTACAATGAGTGAACTGCCACTCACACCTGCTAATGAGCCAACATCAAGTAAATGTTGGTCTGCGCCATAGTCTGTGTGTGGGCTCAGCTCACTCTAAATATAGCTGCTCCCTCATCAACACTGAGGAGATGTGTTAAAGAGGTAAACCACATGATGAACGATGGTTTCCTTTTCCCTCATTTTGCTGATAATTTTATGTTAAATGCAATGAAAAAAACAATCTCTGTTTTAAACTGAGTGGCAGATCGCTTTTAAAGGGAGTCTTAGTTAAAATTTACCCTTGAGGTACCCTTGAATACACATATATTTGCCATTAATATGCAAAGGAAAAGTATTTTTATTAATCTGTTCATATTAAACCAAACAATCAAAGATAGACCGTCTCTGAAATGACCAACATTAGAATTTAGACTAGAAATATACTTAGGCCTCTTCTGGTCTTGAACCTCAGACCCTTGGCCATTTGAAGCAGGAGTGACGGGGCACAGTTTCTGTTGTTCCACTGTTCCACAGTTTGCTTCATTCTCACATCACATGGTTGGGTGAGAACGCATAGTAAGACGAAAAAAAGGACAGGTGCCATGATGATAACAGTAATGAGCATTATCATTTCTTGAGCATTGACAATGTTCCAGGAACTGGGCTGAGAAAAATCACAGATAGTGTCTCATTTAATTCTTAAAATAATTCTGTGAGGTAGGTATCATTGTTCTCATTTGCTGGTTGAAGAAGCTAAGAGGTTGAGTAACTTACCTGAGATTGTAGAGCTCACAAGTGGTCAGCCAGGATTCAAATCCAGAGCTCATGGGAACCCACACTCTTAACTGCCAAGATCTGCCACTCCCAGAGTAGAAAGTGTTCACAGGCCACAGACTACATGGACAAGGTAGCTTGTCTGTCATTGTTCCAGTTGCCCAATTGTGCCTCCAAGTTCTGCCCATGAGTTGATTTGTGTGACCCCCAAACACAAATCCCGAAGATCTTAGCCTTTAACTTTTTAAATGGAGCTTTATTGATTCTTGAAAGTTAAGGATCAGCAGATGTTCATCTCAGTCCACGTGTGAAATAAAGGGCTAACCAGACATCTAAATATTCAGCATTTGATTATGCTTCAGATATAATAAGGCAAATTTGTTAGTTTCTCAGTCCCTCAAGACTTTGCTCACGTTTCTACATATCCTTAGAAATGATGATGAAAATCCTATTTGTGTGCAGTAGTTAGAGATTCTTGCATTTCACAAAACTCTTTAAAAAAAAAAAAATCTTACCACCCCAGAGACTAAGAAAGCTAGTCGTGAGCTCATGAATAGAGAATAAGTGAATGTACCAAATGCTGTCTGTTGTAGCTCTTAATAAAATGGCAGCTTTTAGAACTATAGACTGAAGTAATTCTTTTGTAGCTTCTGCTACAATCTGGACACTGTCTTTGAGATTAGCATTCAGAAAAGTATCCAAATAGAGCAAGAAAATGTGAATTGACTTCTTAGATGTACCTGGAGCCTAAGCAATTTTGATTAAACAAACTCTCATTACCCCAGGCTCTAGTTACTTGGGACAAGGGTAGGGAAATGGTTGGGAAATAATAACTTAAAAGTTTTTGGCCCCTATGAAGATGCTAGCTTCCATCTGCATAACATGAAGTTATGAGGGTTTTTTTTTTTCTTTAAACCAATCTGAATTAGATAGATTTGGCTGCTGGCCCTCAACTGGGCCTATCTTCTCACTTAGGTAAGTGGAAAATACAATTAACGTAAAGCACTGCTGAAACTGGAGTTCTCTTTCCCCCATCCACATATCCTGGCTTTTATTTGGTGTGCATTTTCTCATAAATGCATTACTAGCCAGTAACTTTTTATTCCTGGTGGACTAGAAACCCACCTACTTTGGCATGCAGAGCCATTTCATCTCAGTGAACACACATGCAGCAGGTTTACTGAAAAGCTGCCCTGTACAATATATTATTGTGTGATTAGTGTTGAGTTGTCATTATCCTGAATTGACCTGGAGTCTTATAACTAGGTTTCTTCAACTGCCCCAATTTTTCACAAAACAATTGAAACTACTATTTTTAGACTGTTGTCCAAGTATTAACTAAGTTATCATCCCTTTGCCATTCCCATCCTCCAAGGAAAGAGCACTGTGTTAAGTGCTAGGTTAGGGAGTTGCTCCCAATGACATCCCAACACTCAACCAGGGCGCTTTCCTCATCCAACCTGCCAGGCACCCGAGAGTCTACCATCTATGCAGGTCAGCCTATCCAACAGCTATTCAGTGCCAGATATCTTTCCTCTTAAAGTCATGCATTTAAATAATCACCTAAGACTGGGTAGGTTCTCAGCAATGAAATTCTTGGCCATACAAATCTTACCTTCTACGCATTTTAGGGACTTGTCTTTAACAATAGCTCTCCACTCTCCTGTGATTCTTGTATCACCCTGGTCCAGACACACCAGCTACAAATTTTACTGGTAGAAGCAGGGGTGAATTTATTTCTCTTATCTCAGTCAGTGTTACATCTAGGACATCTGCTTCTGAAAGGAACGTATGGTGAGTTTTGCTCCTCTGAGAGCAGGCAGTTAAGCTGCCATCTAGTCAGACTCTAAAAGGCGTCTAGCTCATCATCTCTGCTTCCAACAGTGCTGTGAGAACACTGACCTTTGCTCTGAGATGCAGAAGAAATTCCAGGGTTTACTGGAATTTACTCCATTATTGTGTTCTTATTCAGAAAACACACAATAATGATTTATATAATGGAGTTTTTCAACTAAAATAAATCAGTAGGAGATGAAAGGAAGAGATTTTAAAAACCTCTAGCACCCGTTTTTAGCACAGTGAGAGATCAATGTGGCAAAGAGTAAAATAAATTTCTCTAAGAGAATTCTTACTTTCAGCATTTAGTCATAACGTTGTTGCTTTCACTAATCGGTTTTTCACATGGAAATGCAGATCCTTAAGACTACAAATTGTGCCCTTTTTATTGTTGTTGTTGTTGTTAGAGATTTTTGTCTGTGGGATTGTTTTTTAGTTGGCAAATACCTCTCTGTGAAATGTAAGATTTCTAGGTTATCTAAAATATGAATGGACTATTCTGGATTTTAGGTAACCTTTACTAATAAATGCATATTTATCTGCACTTTACTTTCTCTAACTAAAAATGATCAGTAACTGGTAACTGCCACTGATGATGTGTTTATTTTTCATGTTGCATGGATGATTGTGTTAATGCATATTTCATTATACTTTGCTCTTTTTGAAACCTCTTTGTCTTAATTACAGTCAAGAAAAAGCTTGGCTTCATTCCCAACCTACGTTGAAGGTAAGAGCTGAAAAGAAAATATTGAGCACTGAGTCATTCATGAATCTTTTAGTATTGGGGCATATGAAGCACTGAGATATAAGACAATAGAAGGGAAGAAAGGCCATAAAGTCACTTGTTCACAATGTTAACAGTCTTAGAATCTTAGACTCAAAAGGGTGATAGCTGGGAGCCTCTCAAAAATCCTTCTCACGTCTTTGCCTATTATGTGGATGAGGACTCTGAAATTGGAGTCGAAGCTGTGGGCTTTACCCAGTGTCGTGCAGCTTAGCAGTGGTCACACTGGATCAAAAACCCAAGTCTCCTTATTCTGTCCCTGTGCACCCCGTACATTCAATAAGAAAAATTCAAGTGGGAATGAACATTAAGGTAGAAATTTTGGTCTTTTTTAATAAGAAAAGCCTTCCCAGCAATTTTCATCTATTATGTGGATGAGCTAGTAATAGTAACGGTTACCGCATGCTTACTCTGCCAGGTTCTGTTCTAAGCACCTCCCATGTAATAACTAATTGAATCCTCACATCAATCCTGTGAAATGAGTTTTATTATTATCCCCATGTTATAATGAGACGACTGAGGCATCAAGATTATAACTTGCCCAAGATCCCACAGTTGGCAGGGCAGAGCCAGGCTATGAATTGGCAGGCTGGCACCATACTTCTCTCTGGAAACTGGTGTCTTTGTGGGGCTGCCACACCTGGTTGTGCAGGTTACTCACTGCACAAGGGCACGCACTCAGAGGCCAAGTGGAGCCAAAGTTCAGCCAAGCTCTGCACTCCAGCTGGAGATTATACCATCCAAATGGGGCACCAAATCAGGCACCATTTCTCATTCACAAAGAGGCACTCAACTCTCTGGCTAGAGGTGGTGCTGAGGGTGCATCACCATTTCCTTGAAGGAGCCTTTTCTGGAGGCCAGAGAATGCCCAGATATCTCTCTGAGGGTGTGTCTGGCCTTTGGATCCTGTGCGTGAACAGTCATTGTGTTCCACTGCCTGGGAAAGGGTTACCAGGGCTCATAAACCTTCATGAACCCTTGGGCTCAAAGCCCAGGACAAGCTCACAGTTTTGGTTTAGTTACTCAGGTTTCTCTCTTCAGTCATCTGTAAATTATTTGCATCATTTTTGTGAGGCTCTGAAATTCTGTGAGAGCACTCTGGGAAGTTTTCTGAAGTTTGAAAGCTCCCTTCTTCATATTCGTCCCCCTGGCCTAGAGATTTTTCAGGCTCAACGTTAGCCTGAGTGTGAGGATGTCACGTGTGCAGTCCCTCATCCACAGAGCAACCCGAAGGCAGCACTAAAGGGAAACCACGTTCTGAAAGGCCAAGAGAAAACTTGCAATTCTCTGACACAGGATCATTAAGGGTTTAATTTTTTTTAACTTTGTAAGAATATACTAGCACTGAGCCCAAAGTGAATTTATGAAATTGGGGCTTTTATTTTTCTGGGTGTGATGCGGTGACAGTGACATTCAATTATATTCAATTTCCTGAAAGGATAAATGGCAATAAGATCATATCTCAAAATGTGTTTAGGTCTGATATTTGTGTGTCTTGGCTGCTTGGCATTTCTACAGTCATTTAAATATAATTTGGATTGCTTTTAAACATTTCCCCATACCCACACTTACTGTAGTCAAAAAGGGACCTTCTCAGGGCTAAATCAGAGAAGAATCTATGATGTTACAAGCCCTGTAGAGAAGGTAATTAGTTTTTGTTTTTCTTTTAACGTTGATTTTTAAAAAATAGATGGAAGACTTTTAAAGTTCATTTCCCAGATGAGATCTTTCTTCTCCATATCTGGTTGGCAATAATGATTATGTTTCAATAACACTGAAATGCATCACCAGGAACTTATCATAGAAGAAGTGACAGTCTTTTACTTTATATAAAGTGTAATGTGGATTCAGACCTGTTCATATATTATTTTATATGCTTCCCTGCCATACAACTGAACCTGTATATCATATATAGCCCGAATCCATCTCACATCTATAAAAGATTCAGAGCAGGCCCCTGTGGCTGTTGAGTAGAGTGTGAATTACTGGTAAGTAGTGGAGGCAGATTTGTCTGTGTACCACTCACAGTGTTAGCCTCGAAGTCTTGCTTGTAAAAATGGAGAATAAGACAAATAACAGGCTTCCTTATTTAATTACTACATAGATGTTTTGTGAAAGCCCTTCCTAAAACACTTTTAATTTCTTTGTTTCAAGCACCACCTTAGTTTTAGATAAATGAGTAGATTATTTTACATCTGTACTCTGATAAGTAGTTCAGCACAGGAAGCAGCTGTGTAAACTCAAGATGAGCTTCATGTTTAAGGGTAAAAATAAAAAGCATTTCAGATTAGCCTTCCAAGAGGAAAAAGCAAATTGTTTCCATTACAAGTTATCTAATTTAAGACCCTGAGGTTTTAACAGTGGGTTAAAATGTATATTTTAGTCTCCCCAGATGTACCACTCAAGGCAAATAAAATACACAGGGCCGGGCGTGGTGGTTCATGCCTATAATCTCAGCACTTTGGGAGGCTGAGGCGGGCAAATTGCTTGAGCCCAGGAGTCCAAGACCAGCCTGGGCAACATGGCAAAACTCCATCTCTACAAAAACTACAAAAATTAGTCAAGCATGGTAGTGCCTGTAGTTTCAGCCACTTGGGAGGCTGAGGTGGGAGTATCCCTTGAACCTGGGAGGCAGAGGTTGCAGTGAGCCGAGATCACACCACTGTACTCCAGCCTGAGCAAGAGAGTGAGACCCTGTCTCAAAAAAAAGAAAGAAAATAAAATATGTATGTTTCAATTGCAGATTAAAATACCTTTTTAAGTGGACTGTTATACAGTTATATGTTAATCACGGACATGTTTTAATTTCGAGTTAGGGTTTACAATTAGAATTACAATTCTAGTTGTGGTTAGAATCAGGTGCCCCCAATTAAAATATTTAAAACAGGTTTGACTTAAAAGGCTGGTAAATTAGAACAGAAAATTTGATTTTCCTTGGAATCTGTCTGTGTGTAGGCACAGGCCAAGAACATTATACCCTGTAAGTGAACAAGATTGACAGCGTGGGACCATGGCTTTGAGGTCATGTTATCTGTCTTGCACAATTGAGGTCAGAAGCCATTACAGGAATCTGGACATTCTGAAACAGATATCCTAATTTTCTGATCTATAAATTTGTTTCTTCCATTATGGATTACATGGAGGAAGAGATATGAATAGGGGGCAAGTAATAGGAATTGCTGTAAAAAGCTTTTCTAAAAAGACAGTCATCTAGTTACTTAACCATTTATCCAGCAAACATCTAGTTGATACCTCCTGGGTGACAGTAAGACACAAGAGAGTCAGAGGTGAATATGACATGGTCTTTGTCCCCTAAGAGCTCAGTCTAACAGGAGAAACAGTATGCTTTATTGGTGAATTTTATGTTCCATATTTAAGTAAATATTTGCATCACTTTCCATGGTAAATGGTTTTAGAGAAGCAAATTATTCTAGAAACTGTGCCTTCTATTTGAAAATGAGGTGTGGGTGCAGATAGACACAGAGAGATGCCTTAGACCAGGAGGTTGGCTCTGCCTCACGTGTGCCAGCGGTGAGGCACGGAAGAGGGGTGATGTGCCATTGAGGGGGTTGGCAGGCCCCGCCCCAGGATGGCTTCCCTCACTGTGGCTCTGTGTGTTACAGTTCCGGGACCCTGCGACCCCGAAGACTTGATCGATGGAATCATTTTTGCTGCCAATTACCTTGGCTCCACCCAGCTGCTCTCAGACAAAACTCCTTCCAAAAACGTGCGCATGATGCAGGCCCAGGAAGCCGTAAGCAGGATCAAGGTGAGGACATCTGGGTGCTCCTGCAGGGATGGTGGGCAGGTGTGGGCACTTGAGCAGTCTACAGCACTGGCCACGGCTCCACATCTAGTTTAGAGGAGAATGGTTTGAGATGATATCACACAGGCAGTGCTTATCCACGTGCCTGTTAACAAAATTTCCAAAGTCTACTGGAGTCTTTTTGTACAAACATGATCTATTTAGGTTGTTATAAATGGCCAGTCTTGAGAAGAAGTACTTATGATCACAATCTTTGAAAAGTTGATATAATGAGGAAGGATGCCATTTTGAGTATTATGTCTCAAGTGCACGACATGTACCACTGGATTTCCACTGACAGCTGGAGGTCAGTGGCAAACATTCATGTTACAGAGTTGGTTCAAACTAGGTGGCATTGCTTTTGAACCAGTCCATCATGTTCAAGCTAGATTGAACTGGCTTGCTTCAAGGACAGCGAACCCTTTGATCAAATCTAACCTGGCTAGTCTAAGGTCAGTGCAAGGCTAATCCAGTTTAAACTAGTTTGAGCCAGTCATAACATGTTTGAATCTGTTTAATCAAGACATTAAAGGAACGAGCCTGTTTGATCCAGGAGGAACCACTCTCATCTGGTTTAAGTCATTCACAACTAGTTTGAACCATCCAGAACCGGTTTATTCCCATGAATAAATGCAGAAATGCAGAGCTCTAGAATCTCCACCACGATACCAAAACTACCTAGAATAATGGGCAAACCAGGAGTCCAGGAACACTTAAGGTACATTCATGTCATCCACTTGCCATTGTGCCACCAGTACCTGGAACCACTGGGCAGCCTCCCCGAGCCTTGAGGCCATTGTCACCTAGAGCCCTAGGGACAGCATCATGGTAGAAGTTCAGGACCAGGTATTTCCAGCAAATTGGAATAGGTTAGGCCTTGCAAGAGTCTGTTTTATCCAGTTTCAACTGGTCCAAATGGATTCTTCCCTCAAGGAGCCACTCTGTGTTTCATACCTTCTCTCTCATACACTTCCAGGCTGCACCCTGGTGTTTGTGTGGTAATGTGGAAGGAGAAAGAGGGACAGGTAGACCGCAGTAACTGAGACTCCTTAATCTCGCAATCAAAGAAAAAATTATTCCTTGAGCACTTAGACATGCAGGGCTGTGCAGGGTCTTGGCAGGGAGGAAAAACAGCAACTGATAAAGTGAGATCCTTGTCCTCAAGCTCAGCCAGAGTGCCGCCAGAGTGCAGGGGAAGCCTGCAGATGTGAACACCTCTGACCGCTGCCTTCTGCCTGAGAGGTAGAAAGGAACAGTAAGTGACCAACAGTTCCAGGAGGTGCTTGCAGAGGAGAGGCAGTTGGCTTGGGCCTCTTGCCCAGGCTGATTCTTATGATTGTCACGTGTCCAGACTCCACCATGTGGTAAATAATAAGCAGCTCATAGCATCACCGACACCGTAATTATGATGCCCCTGAACCTTCAGCTGTCCAGTTATCCTGCAGTTCCCAGGATGCTGTGTGAATGGCCCCATGTCCCTCTCATGGCTTCCTCCTCAGGCTGCTCACTGCCGCTCCTGCTGCTGGGGCCTCTGTGTGTCACCCACTGATCTGACCACCTCTCTGCACTTGGAGGAGATGCTTCTCCCCCAAGCTCAGAGCTGGCCGTTCCCTTAACTCCTCCTAGGACAGTAAGCCTATGCTGCAACTTTTGACATGTCTACTGATGTTTTTATAAACCAGGGAGGAGTGATTTGCAACTGCCTCAAGAGTGGCTGTTGTCACCACCCTGCTAGGCCAGACCTAGTGTCAGGATTACTGACAGGACCTTTTAGTTCCTTCCATGTGTCAGGGATCTACTCAGCCACTTCATCTGGGGCACACAAACCTTGCCTGTGCCTCAGAGGCCCTGCTGCCATAAGGCCCATTTCTGTGGTGTTTGTCTTCTTCTAGAATTAGCCTCTCCCAGAATGATGGACCGTGGGAGGGTCCAGTTCTTTTAAGGTAAGCCGCACCCCCTGCCCAAAGAGATGTGTCTTGCCCTATGGCTCCCAACAGTACAACGCCTTGAGACAGTCTGACCTTCATACCTTTTAGGACTTTGAGACTAAACAATGCTGCAGATAGAACTTCACCAGGTTCTTGGGGAGCCGCCCATCCAAGCTTGGCCTAGTTCCCTTTTGCTGTCTTCCCGTTTCTATAAAGTGGTGACATTGTGCCAGAAAGTCTCCCCAAGGTCTTCTCCATCTTAATTTATTTGTCTTCCAGGCACAGCATTCAAAGCAACAACCCACAAGCCTCTCAGAGAGAATAAGCTGCTTTTCAGGCACAGTCACATCCTATTTTGTACAGAGCAGAGAACTTTAAATCAAAGAGACATAGAGACATAGTTCTGACTCCATGTGCCCCATGGTTACCAGATATGCCACCTGGGCTTCCAGGTGAATGGTGCTCTTAGCTTCCCCAGGTTTGGTGGAAGCCCAAAAGTCTGGTGTGCCTCACTTGGAGTCTCTGATAGACAGGGACTGCCTTTAGAAGATGTGTTTGGAAATGAGTGGGGGCACCTCTGCTTGTCACGGTAACTGGGGGCATTTACTGGGCCAGAGCCAGGTGTGCTCAAGACTCTATAACGTCCAGGGCAGAGCCACAAAACAAAGATTTTATCTCTACCAAAATGCCAAAGAGCCAGTATCAAGGAATGCTACCAGAGCCCATTCAGGCAAATCTTCCAGAACAAAGCTGCAGTCTGCCCCCAAAACAGTACTGAAGACTCCTGAGGTTGAAAACTGCATGTTGCTTTGAGGTTAGGTTTTTCTAGGTTCTATCCATCAAGGTTTCAAAGTTTTAAGGTTCAGGTTTCATTTGGGACACCTTGTTTATTAGCCCTCCGATAGCTTTGGACTCCTACAGATAGAACATTTATGCCTTTCCAGTCCCCTTATGACACTTAGGTAGTGCTGAGATGACCTTACAGGGAAAAAGCAGGCACAGGGCACATCACTGTACACAAAGCAGTGTTCAAGGTACACAGCATCCCTGTACCAAAGCTCATCAGTGCCAATTGTATTGCGAATTATCTTTTCTTATTTCCACAGTGGTGTTGTTATTCCTTCTTTAAAGTCCAGCTGCCTCATAAGAAATCAGAGATTTTACTTCAAAGCTTCCAAAGGATTGGTATCCCAAAGTTCCACAGTTCATTTGGACAAAAAATTAGATGGCTCTGTTGATCAGAACAAGCAAGATAGAGGCTTTCTGATTATAAATACATTTTAGACCTGCCTAGAGCCGAATACGCATCTGGAAAACATATATTTATTTTTACAAGCAAATTACTCTGGCGTGAGGAATTCATTATAGAGTGGTAAAATTAAATGGTTACATTTCACTCATAACTTATAAGTATCAGTTTACAATGTGCATCTATGCATTGGAAGGAACTGTTGCCTGTCATTAAATATTTTCTGCTTCATGTTCCTTTTACGTCTATTAAAATGCTCGTCAGATTGGTTGACGTTACATCTAGCTAGAAGCCTTTTCCAAGTGTAAATGGAGATGCCTGTTTAAGGGAGCACTCTCCAAAAAGTGACTGTGTCAGGGAGCGTACATGGACTTCATCAATGCACAGGGAAGCTGGGGGCAAAGAGTGTTGATCCTGAGCAGGCTGGGCTGGGCTCAAATGGAAGGAGCTTGCACCGGGTGCCAACATGTGCCTGGCAGACACTGCTCTGTAAGGAAGATGGTGCCACGCTGTTTCTGAAAGAGAGACTGACCTTTCAGAATGAGTTATTCTAGGCCACCTTGGCAGAAAGGACACAGAGCATAGCAAAGCTGCAGACTTTATAGCATCCACCCAGGAAAGAAGGAGAAAGAAAAGCTCTGTGGATCTATTTTGCAATCCATTTAGCAACGTCCTTAACCCCAAGCTGACTAGTAATTTCTGGCTTGGCACTTTCACCTAAACAAAGGTGGGGGTAGTTTCCTCCTTTATTTTCTGATTCCTCCTTCTTTCCTCACTCCCTTCAGGGACCCCAGTTTTGTCCCTCTCTTCCTCTGCCTACATTGTTTGTTTGACCAGATGGACGTGGCTGGATGTGAATGAAAACTGCTCACTACGCGCCCTGGTACTCATGGTGCTTTATCTCTGAACAGACGCTGACCTTGAAGCTTAGGTTTCCATTTCAAAGCAGTCTTTAATTTCTGTTCCATTTGTCGATTGTGGTGTCTGCCACTCACATAGTACCAACTATACTAAAATTGAACATTGCTCATTGGACTTGGACTTGGGGTTTTGAAAATTACTGTTTTCTTAATTTAACAAAAAACTTATAAGATTCATTTGCCACATGGAGAGAGAATTTGGAGCTGCAGTTTGGCCAGGTATTTTCTACTTAATGTGAAAAGAAACAAAGGAATTTGGCCCCAAATGCCAACTGTTGCTGTGCAGACTCCTGTGATAGGCCCTTTCGGAACGAAAATTAACCAATACGCAGTTCTTGAGCTTGAGAAACTTGCAGTAAAAAGAAGCCAAAAAGAATGTTAGATAACAATAATACAAGGTAAGCTGAGGGCTCTGAAATTTAAAGGCTTTTCTATCTACCACAATTTAAGAGATGACATATCTGAGGACAATCGCAGAATTAGAAGACATCTGCCATTAAATTTTGTTTGTTTGTTTTGGTCTTTGGTCCCTCCCTAATGTGTTCATTCTGCCTTTGTTGGTCATCATTTTTGAGAAGTAATATCCTTCCAGAGAGCCCTCATGTACTTTAGGGGATTGCATTACAGCTCTGGTTCTCAAAGCGTGATCCCTGGACCAGTAGCATCAGCATTGCCTATGAACTTATTGGAAGTAAAGGTTTTCAGGCCCAACCCCAAACCTACTGAGTCAGAAACTCAGAAGGTGGCACCCAGGAGTCTGTGTTTTAACAAGCTGTCCAGGAGATTCCGCTCTGCACCAGCGTTTGGGAACCACTGCCTTGGAGAAGGTGGACCTGCCAGTGTGTGAAGCATCTTTCCTCCCACTGTGCCCTGCAGCATTCTAGTCAGGCTAAGTGCTTGTCACTAATAGAGTTCCACTGGCAAATGAGCTCAAGAAAATAATCTCCTTTTCAGATATTTGCTACAGATGTCTTCCTCTTAAAGGCTCTGAGAAGTCCTGCGCTAAGAAGATTTCATTCACTTTAACTAGCAGCTCCCATATTACTTGAGCACAGAATACATTGTTACCATGCGATAGATACCTGCTAATTGTCACTATTTGATAGATACCTGTCTTATTGGTAGTATTCTCTGGAACATGTTTTGGGAGAAACTTCTAGAGAGAGCTTTGCGCTATGTGCGCAAAGTCCTTAATGTGCCCTAGATAGAAACACACCTCTTCCCTAACAGTGTGGGACTCATGCCTACCCCCTATCTAGAGAGAGCCTGACTGGAAGCCAGCACAATGAGCTCACTTGTCTTCCCTGCTCTCCACTGCATCTCTACCTTGCCTTCCACTCTCATTCCCACTTCATTCTCTGCTCTTCAGCCAGAAGATAGGGTGGCCTGCTGAGCCCTACCTGAATCACAGAGACTGCTTCATGTCCATCCACCCAGAGTGTGGTGGTGTGCCTCCATTCTTCCTATGAAGTATATGCAATTGGATTATAAATGGTGTTTAGGTATCTTGCGGTCCATGCATTTTGGCAAGCTGCATTCATTATCAAATATTCATATATCCATCTTAACTAGCCTGTCCCAAAGATCAGATTTTTTCATTCTTTTATGATTGTCTCAAAATTACGATTTCATTGTAGAAGTAAAATATCTATCATTATAGCTTGGCCTAAGTTGTATCATTTCCCAGCTTAGTTGAAAAAGTCTATCATCAGTAAAGTATTAGGCCCTTCACATGCATTATCTCAATCTCATTTACTCCTCAAAATGGATGAGGTAGAGAATATTGTGAGGTAGGTATTGTTCACCCCATGGTATAGACAAATGGAGAAGTTTACAGATGACAAGCTTGCCCCAGTTGCACAACTAGGGGTTTACAGTGGAGTGAGAGTGCCAGAATTTGAATCTCTGTTCTGCCACTTCACAGCTGTGTGACCTGGGGCAAGTTAATTAGCCTCTCTGTGCCACATTTCCCTCTTCTGAAAAATGAGGATAACATAATGTAGGCAGAAATGACAACATCTCCTTAACCTCGTGTTTCATGGGATTGATCATGGTTTACCACCTAGCAGGGTAGTAGCTCACAGGGGTGTTGTAAGCTTTTACACTGATTTATGGGAAATACTTCGAAGGATTCTGGCACATAACAAGTTCTCAGTAAATGTCAGTGGGGAAAGAAAAGATAGAACAGTCAGGAGCATCCCTGGCACGACTAATCTAGAGTGTCTTAACAACGGCAGAAACTCAGTACACATTGTGGATGGAGTAAGTGGGTGGGTGGTGCTGCAGTTTGTCCTTTGCACCACACCCCGCCATGTGGTAAGCCATGATCAATCCCATGAAACACAAGGGTTTAAATAGATGTTGTCATTCCTGGCTTAAAAATGCATGCTGGCCTTATGTTTCTCTTGGACCCCTTTCTGCTACCCTAATTTCTCATTCTGGCTCCAACTCTCCCGTCTTCTGTGATGTTATATTTAAATTTTAAGTTATAATTTATTGTAGGGTACTTGGATATCATGAGTGATTTAAAGATGGTATTACTCTAAATCCACAGAATATTTTTAACTTCATAAAAACTGTTTCAGGCCAGGCGCGGTGGCTCACACCTGTAATCCCAGCACTATGGGAGGCCAAGGTGGGTGGATCACCTGAGATCAGGAGTTCGAGATCAGCCTGGTTAACATGGTGAAACCCCGTCTCTACTAAAAATACAAAAATTAGCTGGGCATGGTGGCAGGTGCCTGTAATCCCAGCTACTCAGGAGGCTGAGGCACGAGAATTGGTTGAACCTGGGAGGCAGAAGTTGCAGTGAGCCGAGATGGCACCACTGCACTCTAGCCTGGGCGAAAGAGCGAGACTCTGTCCCCCCCCCCCCCCCCCCCCCACAAAAAAAATTCTTCAGAGCCCCTTTATAAAAAACTAAGTTTCCCTTTTGGTCCCCTTCCCCAAAACCCAGTTCCAAAAAAAAAAAAAAAAAAGGAATTTGGGTACTCGAGAGATGGTGGAACCTATTTTCTTTTGAAAGAGTTCTTTCAAATCGGTTCCCTAGAGTTGAATTTTGACCAACAGCTGTTAGGTTTGGTATCCAAAGTAATGGAAATTCCTATATTGCTGCCATATCATTTCAGGAGAGGTCAAGGTCAAACAAACATTAACGATCTCCCAGCTGTCAGTTATGCAGGTTATAACTGACGCCAGTCAGAACATCCCTGGCCAGACTCGGATTCCACATGGGAATCCTCGTGGTGTGGCGTGGTATAACATCAGCATACGGTCACTTCCCAGGTGCAGAAATATTTCCACTGCAATGTGCAGCAGTCAGGATGACACAGTTGCTACCTTCAGACTTTTTCAGAGCAGACTATTCACAGTGAACTCATGGCCACCAGTAAGAACAGCAGGGCATCTGTGCGGGAGTGCGGTTGCCCTAGTTTCCCGGGTGTACCGGAGATTCGCTATGTGGTGTCTGGATGGCTGACTCATCCAGTTTCTCTACAATGAGGCAGTATAGGCAACATATTTTAGTCACTAATGAAACAGAGATGTGCTGCTGAGAGCAGAGGAGCTTTTCTATCAGGTGAGTACCCAGGAATATGAGAGAGCAGTTCTTCCTACACCCCACTCCCATTACCACAACAGCGTCTGCAGTTTGGCCATTGACTCACCATTATTTGTAGAAGATCTGTATAAATAGCAAGCCTGAGCAAAAGGCAAGAAATTGCATCATGACCTAGGTCGATTATAATCATATAACAGCAAACACAAATATAGTGCTTAGAATGTACGAGGCACTGAAGAGCTTTGCATGTATTCATTTTGTCCTCAAAACAGCCCTGTGAGGTAGATACTATTTTTATCTTCATTTTGCAGATGAAGAAACTGAGGCACAGAGCTGTTCAGTGGCTTGCCTCAAAGTCACACAGCTAGTAAATGGCAGAGCCAGGTCTTGGTTTTGGACAATCCAGCCCCACTCTCTGCTTTTATCAACTATGCTGTCTTTTAATTGTGAGCAAAAGGGAGTATGGTACATCCATTTTTAGTTAGATGTAAACTACATTAATATTACACAAATTTAAGGCAAGAAGTATTACTAGAGATAAAGAGGGAGAACAATGAAAGGATCAATTTATCAAGCAGGCATACCATCCTACATATGTGCGTGCCTTATAACATAGCTGTAAGATAAAGTAAAGATTGACAGAATCAGGATACACAGACAAATCCACATAACAGCTGGAGGTTTTGACGCACTCAATAAATGATGGAACAAGCAGATTAAAGAACAGCAAGTACGCAGAAGGTTTGAACAATACTCTTAACCAACTTAATCGACGTAATTGTCATTGATGGAACACTGTCCCCAACAACTACAGAATGCATATGTTGAAGTCCACATGACACATCCATCAAAGTCAGTCATGTACTGGAACATACAACTAAGCCTCAGCATATTTCAGAAGATTGACATACAGACTGTGTACTCTGACCACAGTGGAATTAATTCCAAAATCAATAGAAAAAGATAACTAGAGGCCAGGCGTGGTGGCTCGCACCTGTAATCCCAGCACTTGGGGAGGCCGAGGCAGGTGGATCACCTGAGGTCGGGAATTCGAGACCAGGCTGGGAAACGTGGAGAAACCCCATCTCTACTAAAAAATACAAAAATTAGCCAGGTGTGGTGGCGCATGCCTATAATCCCAGCTACTCGGGAGGCTGAGGCAGTAGAATCTCTTGATCCTGGGAGGCGGAGGTTGCGGTGAGCCAAGATCACGCCATTGCACTCCAGCCTGGGCAACAAGAACAAAACTCCATCTCAAAAAAAAATAGTAAATAAAAAATAACTAGAAAATCCCCAAATGTATCAAAATTAATAATACAATTCTAAATAATCCAGGGTTCTAAGAAGAAATTGCAGTGGAAATTTGAAAAAAAAAATTAATGGAATAATGATTAAGTTGAAACACACAAAAATTTGTGGAATACATCCAAAGCAATGCTTAGAGGGAGATTCATAGCTTTGAATATCAGAATAAAGTTTGAAAAGCCATAATTTAAGTTTTTAGGAAGCTGAGAAGTCAGCAAATTAAACCCAAAGAAAGTAGAAGGAGATAAAGGTCTATGCTGAAATCAGTGAAATAGAAAACCAGGCCTACAATAAAGAAAATTAACAGAACCAAAACTTGGTTCTTTGGAAAGATCAATCGCAATTAAGTATAAGAAGCACTCAACACATTTCCTTTGTCTCACTTCACCACTTCCCACATACTAAATTCTGAATTACGACATTGATTATCTTTAGACTGGGATTTTTAAAAGCCAGTCCTCTTCCCACAGAAACGCTTTATGCCACTATTCAGTATTAGTTTGTCAATTCCCTTTTTGACTTTGAGTCTCTGCAAATTCTTTCTAACTATTCTCCTGTCTCTGTTTGTTCCATGCTAAGCAGATGGCCCAGAAATTAGCCAAAAGCAGGAAGAAGGTGCAGTACAAACAACTTCATCAGCTTGGTGTTATGCCTGTTCTTTTCATTCGTTTCTGTTTTACCTTTTTATATTTTCGTGTTTTTGTTTTCTGCATCCAGCAAGTTTTTGTTCAGATTTCTTTTTGAACCGCCCCCATAAGCCAGCATTTCTCAAAACTCAGTTGCCAAAGGTGGCCGTTTTCTGTTGCTCATTAGTCATTTCACTTCAGAGGAACGACAGGGAGCAGATTGGAGATGCTAAATGAATCGTATAGTAGTATGGAAGTTCCAACCATTCAGGAGCATCGATGTGGCAGGGACTTGAGTCTGTTTGATTATAGTTATGCTTGATTTGTGGATTTGTCAGATTGCTGGATGCAAAAAAGAAAACTCGCTAATAACCATACATGTACAGAGTTAAGCCCTAAATGAAGCAGACTGCGCTTTTTGGTTGTGGAGCTTCTAGGTGCTTATGAACTACTACTCCTGGGACGTTGAGGCGCTGGGGCTCTTTCTTAATGGGGTGGCTTCAGGACTGCTTCTGTGTTGCTGGGGTGGTGTGTAAAATGTAAAGACCCTCTTACCAGAACTGCATCCAAATGGCTTCATTTGCAGCTGCTATGAACATTGTCTTCCATCGGCTCAAGCAGAGGCAAATTCTAAGCGACTTCCCCAAGGTCTTTTGGTATGAGTTTTTTGCCCTATTTCTTCAATCTGTTGGGCTCCAAAACCCTTACAGAGAGGGCCACTTGCCATCATCGTTCAAAGAGTGAAATCTACTGCAGTGAGTTACTGCTTATATAGGGGAGGAAGAAAAGGGGATTCTGCATTTTTCCCTGTAACCTAGAGGTGCTAACTCTTGTCCATGTGTCCATCCTCTGTGTGGTACCTTCAGCTTTGGCAGTTTAAGCCTAGAGTCTGTATTGCTGTTCTGGTAACTGTGTCTTGGTGCCTCTGTGTGAGCTAACCTGACTCCTTCTGCATCTGGGTCAGGGCAGTGTGGTCAAACTTTCTCTTGGTGCATTTTTTCTTCTCAGGCTCCTGAAGGCGAATCTCAGCCAATGACTGAGGTGGATCTCTTCATTTCTACCCAGAGAATCAAAGTGCTGAACGCTGACACACAGGTATCAGCTGGCTTCCAGCTTTCCCAGGGGGAAGCTTAGTGGCATCGTAACTCAGAGATGCATGTGTCGGTAGAGTGGCTGTCCCCAGATGCTGGGCCCCAGTGAGCTAGAAGGTGGTGTTCACAGTGCCTGCTGCTGGATGGGGTTTGGGATTCTTTCTTAAAGCCCAAAAACGCCCCTAAGACATGGATGACGTTTAGCATTTTCAGAAATTTTAATCAGAGGATTCATTAATGTGGACACATTCGTCTTTTAAGAAATTGGGTTGAAAATCACTCATACACTCCTGCACACAAAAACAGAAACAGCCATGCCATTTTGTTTTTTTTCTGTCTTTTTTTTTAACTTCCCCACAAGAGATTCTACTGTTTAGAATTTCTTATTTCTTTTCACCTGCCACAGATCATTTCTTGCTCTTGGTTAGCCAAGGGAAATGCCCTCAGGCCTGGATGGGGATCCATTAATCCCTCAGCATGGGCTTTGCAGTGAGCCCTGGAGCCCACCCTGCATGTGAACATCCTTGACTGGCTCTGGGGTGGCAGGCGCTCTCTTGGGTCGTTAGATGCCGAGCTGGACTTACCCGCCCTCTCCTCCTGCCTCCAGGAGACAATGATGGACCACCCTCTGAGGACCATTTCCTACATTGCGGACATTGGGAACATCGTTGTGCTGATGGCCCGCCGGCGGATGCCTCGTTCCAACTCCCAGGAGAACGTGGAAGCGTCCCACCCATCCCAGGATGGGAAAAGGCAGTACAAGATGATCTGCCACGTCTTCGAGTCTGAGGATGTAAGGGTTGCTTCCTTTGATCTCCTTCTGGGTTAGGTTCTCTTGACTTTTCAGAACCTGATTCCATCTAATTCATCACACATGAAACATGTATTGTGCACATACTGTGTGTCAGGCACTGTTCCAGCACTAGAGATACAAGTCTGAATAAAACAGACAGGGTACTCATTGCAAGGGCTGAAAGGAGACAGAAAATCAATAGGTAAATATACTTAATGTAAAATTGGGTAGTGGGGAGTGCTCCACAGACAAATAAAACAGGGTCAAGGGATGGAGGAACAGGGGCTATGTCAGGTAGGGTGATCAACAGAGCCCTCGCTTGAGGAGGTGACCTTGGAGCAGAGACCTGAATAAAGTGAGAATGAGGAAGGAGCAGGTGTGAAGGCCCTGAGTCAGGGGCTAGCTGCTTTCCCTTTGAGGAAGGGAAAGGAGGCCGAGTTATTAGAGACTTTGGGATGAGGTGAAGAGTAGGAAGAATTTGGCCCCCCTGTAGGGGTTTGAGCAGGTCTGCCCAAGCATGAGGGCATTTGGGGAGGAGAGTTCTTTGTGGTCCAGGACCATCCTCTGGGCTACAGGAAAGTTAGCATCCCTGTCCCTCCCCAGCAAACAACAGCACTGCCTACCCCAGTCCTTAGGAAAACCAGCTCCTCCTCCTGGCACAAAGTCAGTGATTCCTAAGCTCCATTTCTCTGGGTGATGTGGTTAACAGAGAAAATTTGTTTACAACAGAAGCCATTTTTTCATTTGGCCTGCTTTCAGGGTTGTAATCCAAGCTGCTAGTGAGGCCACCAGGCTGCAAACTGCATTAGCACCTGAGCTGCTCCTAGGTGCTCCCCTACTTCCCCTCACCATCCTGGGCCTCAGAAGCTGCCTCCCAGGGGAGGCCACAGCCCCATAGTAATCTTTAACAGCAGAAAACTCACCCACCCCCTGAGGGCCATTGCTTTTGACTGTGCTCATGCTTCCTCCTGACGCAGAGGAATAAGCTGTTTCTCACATGGAGCACAGAGTCCTGATCTGTGAAGAGAAGATGGCGTCTTGTAGCCTTGGTTCCTTCAAAGAGGCCATTCTTCTCCAGTACAGCATTCATCTAGCTGCAGAAATTGCCTTCCTCTTGGAAGTTAGGTGTCAGCAGCCATCCTGCTTTTTTCTCCAGGGAACCAGAGCTGTCGGGGCTGTGGGCACAGAGAGGGGATGCCAACACTGTCACCATCCTTTACTGGTCTTGTTCTCTAGAAAGCAGCCACAGGACAAGGTCACTGGGAGGACAGAGAGCTTGAAATGCCTCTGCCTGCCATTCTCCCTACTGTTCCTGTAAAACTGAGGCCAACATGCAAACGGGGGGAAAATGAGTTTTAGGAGGTTCCCACAAAGTTCCAAAAGAGTGAAAATTTGGACTTTTAAGCCTCCTGTGTCCTGCGGGCCAGTGAAAAGACAGAGTTACAGGGATCGAGGATCCCTGTAGGCCCGACCGCCACCTCCATCTGGCTGGAGCTCTTAGGGAGAGGTTTCTTCTCCTTGGGGTGCCCTTGGGTCCGCCAGGGAAGAAAGGAAAGAATGGAGAAGCAAGAGGTAAGCAAGAGTGGACCTGGAATCTTACCCCTTTGCTTTCACTAGAGCAGGGCCAGAGTGTGCTGGCTCCAGAACTGGGCAAGCTGGGCTTGAGTCCTTCCTCATCCAAGCTGTGCAGTCACTAAGCCTCAGGCTCCTCTTCTGCAGGACGATAGTGCCTCCCTCGCCAGGCTGCTGCGGCACTCTCATAGATACTGCAGTTAAAGCCTGATGTGTGGCACATGGCTAGTGGTCCATAAATCTCAGTAGCCAGTGCATTCACCAGGGGCATCCGCTAATGGTGATCGGGAAGTCAACTGGTCACATTCCCAGGTATATATTTTTCAGTTTGTCTACATGCACCTCTCTGATGCTGAAAGCAATGCCTTACTCCTTCCGGTTTTACAATAGGTGGACAGTGGTAGTTCTTGATGTGACTTGTAAAGTCACCAGATTCTCACAGTGAGAAAAGTTTAGTATTTCTTTTCCCATAGCCAGCCACATGGAAAGTTCCTGTTTTGCTGTTAATAAGGTGCTTTTAGCAACATTTAGGAAAGGTGGGGAAAGAGGAGTGGAGGTTAGAATTGTGTTTTTAAAACACTGCTCTAGAGATGTTCTGGTTTGGCTTTGTTTTTCTGCCCATCAGAATTTCACAGAGAAGCTGTCCAGTGTGGTGGGCAGGAGGATGGGCTCTGGGTTCAGCCCCCAGCCCCTTCTCAGGAAGTGTGCAGTTTAACCCTTCAACCTCCATATCCAGGTCTACCCAGTGGGGACACTAATACATAATACAGATCCATAGTTCCAAAGTCTAGAAAGCTCTGAGAAACAAAAGGGATTTTTGCAGTCAGGTGACTGATAAACCTGCCTTGCCTGCCAGGAGGCCATTTATAGGATTTGTCCAGCTTACCATGAATCTTACACATTTTGCCACAGAAATGTTACTGTGCTCTGTGTACTTCCCCAGACCCTAAGGGAGGTTATGGCACAATGTCCAGTATTTGCACCCTGCTACCTTTCTAAAATTAGAAATGTTTTGAATTCTGAAACAGAGCCTCTCACATTCCAAGTGAAAGACTGTGGACCAGTCATACTAATAGCTGTCATAGAAATGATATGCAGATTCAGTGATGGTCCTTGTATAGCATTTACTTTTCATAGTATATACCTTGTATAGCATTTACTGCAGCATAGCCACATGAGAAGTGCTCAGTTGCTCTTGGCTGTCTGGATTAATAATGTTGCTTAATTAATGCAGGGAAAAGCTATCAAAGCCCAGTGCAGAAGTCAGTGCCACCTCCTGTAAGCTGTGTGACCTTGAGAGGTTCCTTTGTGTCTCTGGGCCTCCATCTCCTCAACTGGAAAACGCAGGGTTGGACCAGTCAGAGTTCTCAACTCTGTTAGACCCAACACTCCCTTTCTATAATAAATATTTTATTAATGACCCATTACTATCCTGAAATGAAATTCATAGCTAATATAACCTCCCCTATTGAAAAATCTTTCACAGAATAATCAAATTGTGGCCATAAATGTAATATAAAGGAAAGATAAGTGGAAAGCAAGCTAAAATAAAACCATATTACAATATGTATTAATAAACGCTCTGGCGCAACCATTCTGAAAGGCATAATGAGGTAGTCAAGATGCTTATACCTACTTGATTAAGCTTGAATGTAGCAGAACACAGTGTGCAGTGGGATATCGTGAACACTTTCTAGTTGACATTTCAAATTGAGGGCTAAATAACATGTATGTGTCTACAAGCACATGCAGAATCACCATGCACGACAGCACATGTGCAGGTTGATAGGTATGTGATTTATCGGCAGCACAGATACCACAACAGCACTGATGTTGACGATTTTCCAAAGTCATGAAGCTTCCTCCTGGTGAAGTGCTGAATGAAGCAAAATAACATCTTCTCTCAGTTCACACGGTATTATTCTTGAAATGTTTGATGTGTATTAGAGTCACACAAAGTCTTTGTGTTTATGTATAAATTAGAGTTGAATCCTAGACTCAGATAACTGTACACAAGTATTGCATGCTCATGAATGTCCAGTGGGATCTGTGAAGATGATGCAGGGTGTAGAATGACTCATCACTGTATCGAGCTGTTTTTTGCATAGCAGGATATTCCGCATCTCTGACTCCTGTCTGCTGAATGCCGGTAGCTCCCTTATGATCATCATCATAATCAAAAACATCCCCAGTCATTCTGAAAACGGCCCCTGGTGGGCACTGGTAGCCCCATGTAGAGCCACTGGCCCAGCAGGCGTGATGTCTAGGGCTTCTTCAAACTCCAGGAGGGCCATTGTTCAGGTGGGAAGTGCGCAAGGCTGCTCACCAGATGCACTGCTCTGCTGACCATCTTTCCTCTCTGGCTGCTGTTCCAGGCTCAGCTGATTGCACAGTCCATTGGACAGGCATTTAGCGTGGCGTACCAGGAATTCCTCAGGGCCAATGGGATTAACCCCGAAGATCTCAGCCAGAAGGAGTATAGTGACCTGCTCAATACCCAGGACATGTACAACGATGACCTGATTCACTTCTCCAAGTCGGAAAACTGTAAAGATGTGGGTACTTTCCTGAAGCTGTTCTCCAGGCTGGGTCAGCTGGGCAGGGGCCTGGGGAGGGGGGCACCCTGCCGCGGAAGTGAAGGCAGATCAAGGGTGAGGAGTGCAGTATTGGCAGGACATCGTGAAGTCGCTCACATCCATCTCTCGCTCCCTGCTCTGGGGTCCTGTCATGAAATGCTATTGTTTATAAACAGAAAGGCAGCACATCCTCCGCTCCTGGTCATCCTGAGCTAAGTTTGGGGTGGGTCCCAGAGGCAGATAGGACCTGAACTCTGCCTGTACAAACCCTGCAATCTAGGTAAGGGCACTGAAAAAGTTAAGTGATGGTGCCAGGTACAGGCACTAATCAAAACTAACTACACTTGGACAAACAGAGAAGATCTCAGGTTTCAGACAAGAGATGCTGTGGTCCTCTGGGGATGACCTGTGGTTTCAGACTGAGCTCTTCAGGAGTGCCTGTAGGAAGATGAGGCTATCCGAACTGGTCTGGCGATCTGGGGATTGTAGGGGCAAGCCGAGGGTAGGGTCTATGGAATGGTTGGAAGCCTGGAGGTCAGAAAGTTCCACATTTGTCTGGGGAATGGGGAAGTATGGTTTGGCTAGAGCAGGAGGTGGGCACAGGAAAGGAGATAGATGGGCCTGAGGTCTGGGTCAGGACTGGAGGGCCTGCAAGTCCAGCTGAGGGTTTTGGACTTGATCCCATAGGTAAAAAGAACTTTTAATGAGAAAGTGATCATTTGATCCACTGGGGTCTGTCAGGTGTCTTAGGTCAGATTCCCCAGAAGCAGAGCCTGAGGCAGGGATTCTTGTCACGGAGGTTTGTTGGGAAAGTGCCTCAGAACAGAAGGGATGTGGGAAGCTTGGTGGTGGGACACCAAGGAAGGGTGTCCCACCCTTCTGCAAGGAGCTTCCTTCTGACCCAGAGGGAAGCTCCATGGCTCAGATTGCAGGACAGATTTGTCTCACCTTGGAGCAAGGGAACTGGCAAGCCTTTGTACACCATGCCGGTCATTGGCCAAGGCTGGACAGGGGCTATATGAATTCGCTAGGGCTTCTGTCACAAAGTACCATGGACTGGGTGGCTTCAACAACAGAAACCTATTGTCTCACAGACCTTGCAGTCAGAAGACCAAAAGCAAGATGTTGGTAGTGTTGGTTCCTTCTGAGGGCCATAAGAGAAGAATCTGTTCCAAGCCTCTCTCTTTGGCTTGTAGATGGCTGTCTTCACCCTGTGTCTTCACATCATCCTTTCTCCATGCATGTCTCTATGTCCAAATTTCCTCTTCTTTTTTTGATACCCATGACAGACAACCATTCCTCTTCTTACTTAAGGACACCAGCATATTGGATTAGAGCCCATATTAATCACCTCATTTAAAATTGGTTACCTTTGTTAAGACCTTATCTCCAAATAGTCACAATCTAAGTCTAAGGCACTGGGGGGTTGGGAAGTCAACATACAAATTTTGGGGGGATACAATTCAACCTTAACAGAAGGTATCTCCCATTCAGCTAAGGACAGTTCTCCAGGGAAGGGGCTGACTGTGAGCTTCAGCAGCTGGGGGAAGCGGACATCAACCTGTGAAGGGGACTTTGTGAAGTCCCCCAAAAATACACATACATACTTTGTTGGATGCTTCCAAGAGGTGCAGTACCTTTTAGTGGCATCTCTGCAGGCCTCCCCAGAGTGCAAGTATCCAACATCAACTCCTGTCTTCTCTGCCCTGCCAGTAAAGGTTGTGAAAAATCTGTGTATCCAGGATATGCACTTCCTGTATGCATACCCAACCTTTGGTTGTGATAACTTCAGCATCACTTTTTTTTTCTTTTTTCTCAACTTTTTCTCCTTGCAGAGAAGTGTTTCTGTGTGTTTATTTATTTTTAACTCAAGAAACTTAAATGTCGGAGCGAATTGGGGAAGCACTGTGGGAGGGGGAACCTGCGCATGGAATTTGAAAAGCTATTTCTAGAAACCGTAACACACCACCCACCCACAGAGCCTCTTCTCCTGCCACTGAGGACGGGACTGAAGAAACTGAAAAAAAACAAGGAAAAAAAAAAAAAAAACTGGTGGTCCTTGTGGTTGTGTGCTGAGGCAAGTTTGTTTATGTGAAACAAGAGTGAATTACAAAAGAGTATAGACCTGTGTGAATCCATTTCTTAAAAATTCCAAATGTGTGGAATGCTGAGAAGACAGGAACTCATCTGGGAAGTGTCTTCCCCCCAGGGAAGTGTCTCTTTAGGCGAGACAGGAATGGGGGAGAGGCTTTGATTTCTACCTACCCCAGATGGTTGCTGATGCAGGCTTTCTAAATGTTTTTCTCCTTCCAGGTTTTCATAGAGAAGCAGAAAGGAGAAATCCTAGGTGTGGTGATTGTGGAGTCTGGCTGGGGATCCATCCTCCCCACCGTGATCATTGCCAATATGATGCATGGTGGCCCTGCAGAGAAATCTGGGAAGCTGAATATCGGTGACCAGATCATGTCCATTAATGGCACCAGCCTGGTGGGCCTGCCTCTGTCCACCTGCCAGAGCATTATTAAGGTACCTGAATATGGGAAAAATCAGCTGCTGTGGTAAACCTCAAGTGATGTGAAGTGTGACCCCCGTCCAGTCATTAATGGATATGAAAATATTCAAAGTGTCAGGCACCAAGGAAGACATAAACACAAAAGGCGTGGACTTGCACTCAGGAAGCTTACCATCAAGTTGCTGTTTACAGATTCTTCCCTGAAATCAATTTAGATCAGGGGAAGTGTATTTGGTTCACATAACACTACTTTCTGATAGCAGCATGTCCCTCACAGGCATCACTAGCCAATCACAGCACTCTCCCACTAAGCCCAGACTCAGCCTCAACAGAAAAGGCCTCAGCTTGGGAATCCAGACAATCACTTATAGTCAGCCAGATACACTTGGCACGATTTACCATCCCTGTCAAAAAATCACAGAAATGCTTCAAATCTGAGCGCTTTTTCCTTCCCAGTGGCCCTGACTATGATGCAGGTGAGTTTGTCCTCCCTCAGACCCCGGGTGAAGCAACTCACATGTGCTCGTTGCCAGAAGAGGAAGGAAACTCTCTTCCAGACCATGGAAGCTTTTTCATACCTGAGCATCCTTCCTGCTCAACCTGAACTGATGCTTATAAGGCTAAGAAGAGCTACTGGAAGGAAAATTAAATGTGAATACTTGAGAAGAAATGAGACTTTCTTTAGACATGAAGCATTCATGTGGAGTCTTTTGAGCACATTGGGACTTGCCGATTGCATGGCCAGTGTGACTGGGATGTCCCTCCTCCATGACAGCATCTGTAGACCCCAGTAGCTCTGCACCAAGTGCTGTGGTACTGTAGGTAGACTGAGATTCCACAACTTTTTTTTTGGTCCCGCAGAGGTTTCCTGAAAGACTTAGCTAGAATGTAGCTGTGTACATATGTGCATGTGTGAGAGAGGGAGAAGGAGAAGGGAAGGGATGAATTCATGCAAATAGTCATTGTGAGCAAAAGAAAAATCACAAAGCCAGCATCCTCGGCTGAGCGGGTGGGGATGGGAGGTTAAGGTGAATGTATAGGACACACGGATGGTGCCTTTTTGTTTTTAATGAAATGGATTAAATTCTAATTCCATGTAAGATAATCACATCTGGAAAGAAATAGTCCTCTTTGGCCTCCTCTAATTTCTTTTTCTTATATCTTAACACTTAAATGAATTCTACCTCTTGCTTAATACACATTAAAGATAAGATTAGAGAATCAACTTTGAACACGGATATTCATTCAGACAGGTTTAATTGGGCCTCTGTGAGGCAGAGCCGCGCTCTGGGGAAGCTGGCTTGACAGTATGCATGTGGAGGATAATTAGAGATGTTCAAGGGCTCTGCGGCCCTAGAGCAAAGGTCAGAGGCTATGAGTGATTAGACGGCCCATTTTATGTGATTTTAAAGTTGACCTTGAAGGAGTAAAACCTAGGTCAGTAGCAGAAAGGGAAGTGGCCTTTGGAAGTTTCTGCTTGAATTGATGGACAGGGCCCGGTGTTGAGTCAGGGAGAGATGGGGTCTGAGCCTGGCCCGGAAAGGCTGGTCTGGTATTGCTGTGATCTCATGGAGAGGCAAGTGGGAGGTGGGGCTGGGGAGGCAGGACCACAAGTCGCTCCTGCCAGTGAGCAAGTTGTTTATTAAACACCTTGGGTGCATGCATGAGAACTGCTGAGGGGCTGTGGGACCCAGGGATCCCATGGAGACAGTCCCTGCCCCCAGGGAGCTTGATCGGTTTGAGGAGAAGTGAAAGGACTTATGGCTTGCAGTGCTCAGTGCTGTGCGTCTGTGCTCTGGGTGCTCTGAGCGCTGTGTGCTCTGAGATACGTGTGGACTGACTTGCTGAGCCTTCGGGGCAGCATTCTGTGGGCAGGTACTATTGTTGCACCCATTGTACAAGCTAGGAAGCTGAGGCACAGCAAGATGATGTAACCATCCATGGTTCAGGATTGGAGGATAAGCTTCCAATACAGACTCATCCCAGGGAGGGTGTCAGGTGAAATGCTAGGCCCAAGCCAGACCCTGAGGTGGTACTTCTCAGCCAGGGGTGATCTTGCATCCCCCAAAATGTATGGAGACTGTTTGGTTTATCACCACGGGGGAGGAGAAGGTGCTGCCAGCATCCAGTGGGTAGAGGCCAGGGATGCTGTCAAACATCACACGGTGCACATCACAGCCCCACAGCACAGAGTTATCCAGCCCCAAATGAGATTGAGAAACTCTGCCTGGGCGGTGTAGGAGTTCAGATGCAAGAGAGAGAAATCGATGAGAGAGGGAAGCTGGTCAGGGACGGTTTGTGGGGAGTTGGTCTGGGTCTAGAAGGGTTGGGGAGGAGGAGAGGGGATGGGGTATTAAGTATTGAATAATATTTGTGTTCCCTCCAAATACATATTGAAACCCTAATCCCAATGTGATGCTATTTGGAGGTGGGGCCTTTAGGAAGTGATTAGCATGAGGGTGGAGCCCTCATGGTTGGGATTAGTGCCCTTAAAAAAGGGACCTCAGCAAGCTTTCTTTTGCTATGTGAAGATACTAGAAGTTGGCCATCTGCAACTCAGAAGGGGACCTCGCCAGACCCTGACAGTGCTGGTACACTGATCTCGGACTTCCAGCCTCCAGAACTGTGAGAGAGAAATGTCTGTTGTTTATAAGCCACCTAGTCTGTGGTACTTTGTCATGGTAGACTAAGAACAGACTCAGACAAGGGGAGGACTTAAGTAAAGGTGGGGATGGGGCCTGGGCAAGAACAAGCTGGGCTTCCTGAGGCCTGCAAGACTCCCGCTCATGGCCTGGAGTCACCTCCCTTCCTCCTCGGGACAGCCCACAAGGGGGACAGCAGATGCTAGGTGCACAGATGGGCCATCGGAGACTCTAAACGCACAGAAGACTTGCCCAGGGCCCCCAGCTGGCCAGTGAGTCCCCACCCTCCTGAGCATCCCTCCCGCCTCATCTGCGCGGGGACCAGAGGAGGGAAGCAGTGAGGCTGTGAGGGCGGCCTGACTCCCTCTGCAGCTGCCGTGGGATCACAGCATCAACGTGGAAGCAAAGCTTGCTGGAGTACAGACGGAGCTCTGTCTGCACAGTTTCCTAAGGGGAAACGGATTGTTTGAGGAGCTGAACTTTGATGTCTATAAATGTAGTCTCTATAGAACCAGAAAATTAAAAGGCCAAGTGGTGATGAAAGAGATGTAACTGATGAAGATGAAGAGTAAGAAAAGCAGTGCCTTCATGGCCGCCCATAGTGAAGAAGTACTTAACAGGGCAGACCCTGATTAGAGCACAGCTGAACTTCCTCCCTGCCACAGTGCGCTGCTTATTGAATGGGGAGATGTGATGGTCCGTCCGTGGACCACCCTGGCTGGTGGGAGGTGTAACCACTGATAACAGCCAGAATTGCCAGTACCAAATACAGACTGACTTCAGTGGGTTATATCACCTTTTAAAAATTCTCTAAAAAACACACCCCTTTTTGCCTGCACCTGGACAGATGTGCACACTGCCCTACCCCTACCCCTCGGGCCACTGCAGGGCAGCGTCTGGGCCGCTTCAAGGCTGTGTTAAATTTGTTTCAGTGTATGTCCATGCTCTTTGCAGTGACTTTGATAAGCAACTCTCATCCTGATGAATCAGTGCTTCTCAAACTGATTGGAATCACCTGGGGACCTTGTTCGACTGCAGGTCTGATTCAGCAGGTGTAGGGTGGGATTCTGCGTTTTCAGCAGGCTCTGTGGGGGTGATGGCATCACCAGTCTGCAGGCCACACTTTCAGGAACAGGGGTCCAAAGTGTGCATTCTGCATCTGGCCTCTTCAATACTGGTTGACCATGTTCCCCCCAGATTAGAGGAAATAGATTTCTAGAGTAGAATTATAGGTATTGACTTGCCTTCCTCTTCCTACCTCTTATTTTTTGGGTCATAATTAATTCCCAAGGCATAATTAGTGGTGGGTGGAACATTTTACAGGCTGCCTTTTTCTGGGCCTTTGCCTCTGTGGTCTTGCCCTCTGGGTTTCTGCTCTGTTTTAGAATAGCGCACAGCTTCCCTTGCTTCCCCAGGAGCATCATGGTTCTGCTCTCCCGTTGCTATAGAGACCATTCTGGCTTCTCTTTTCTCTCTTCGCCCCTCTTCTTTGGCCTTCCCCTCCCACCAGATTTCTTAATTTGCTGTACCGTTCCACTGTTGTCATGGGGACCAAATGACCCTTTATTTAATTGGCACCTCCAATAAAATGGCAGCTCAGAAATCTAAGTTAATGGGACCCAACATGAAACATTGATTAGGAACAGCAGAGCAAATGCATGGTCTGGTTATTTCCAGTTGCTATTTCTCTAAGCCTCATCTTGCAACACATTTTCCCCAATCTAGAAAATCTTTCACTGAGGGACAGATCAGGCATCTTAAATCAATTCACAGAGAAGGAAAGAACCCACCAGAGCAATGTGAAGTTTTTTAGGCAACATTGAGAAGATAATGTCATTCTCTTGCTTTTGGGTATGTTGGGTAACATTTTCTGTGTCACACAAGCGTACCTAAATAATATCAGTCGTTAACAGGTGTAAACATTTAAAGCAGGTGGCTTTGCCTGAAGAGTTGAGATTCCAACAGCATACTCCTGTCTTCATCATTCATCTCTCTTCTTTCCCACAAATTCCTGGTCTCCTAGTTTGTGATTAGAGAGAAAGAAAAGGGTAAAGGGACTCAAGCCCCCTCTGGGCTCACAGCCCTGTGCTTAGTACCGATAATGTCTCTTGTCCAGCCCCAAAAAGGGTGCACTTCCCGGAATCTCCAGTGCCTAACATATTTCTTGGCACATGACAAGTGATTCGTAAACATTGGTTGATTAAGTGGGTAGGAAGGAGGAAGCACTCAAAGCAGATAAAAATATCTGCATGAATGTCTGAGCTGCTCTCCATCATACCTCCCTTCAAAAGAAGCCCACTTTAAATTTCAGGAATAGGTTTAAGCATAATGGTTGAGATTTGGTGTTGCAGACAAAGGCATTTAGGAATAAACACATTAAAGGGGGTGCAGTCATTGAAATTAGAACTGCAAGAGACGTTAGTGAGCTTTACCATTTGTTGTGAAGATGAGGAAATAGAGGTGGGAGAAGGGTGAGCAAAGGGCTTCAGATCCCACTGCTTGGGGTAACAGAAACAAAACTTGAGTTCAGGTCTTCTCACACCAGGAGAGTCCTCTTCACCAGGCTGTGCTGGTCCTGTTGATAGGAGCGGAAGGCCAGAGCATCTCCCTTTGTTGATGGGGACGATGGGACCTGCTGCATATGGAAGGCCTGGATCCTTCGCAGATGTCCATTTCCCCAGGGAGAATCACACTCATTCCATTGCTGTGCTTTGGAATCATTTCCTTAACCAGAACAGTTCCCTGGAGATGTTCCAAAACCACTGGGAGATGCCGCATGAGTGTGAATGCCAAGTCACATGGTACATCGAGGCCACAAGCAGAGTGACAGCCATGGGGAGGCTCGAGTCCTGCAGAAAGCAGAGGAATTCAAAGCACTAGGGGAGCAGATGCTGACAGCGGGGAAATTGAGTTCCATCAAGATTCACACATTCGGAGCAGAAACTAGAACCTCATCAGTGGGGAAGCCAGGGGGTGGGGGATTATGACGACCAGGAACCCCAACAAACTCTTGCCACGTAGGAAAGTGAACTAAAAAGATGGCCCCAATTCAAGGCTGGAATTTGGGGACGCAGATTTGTTCTGTGGCTGACCCTGGCATCTTTGTGGAGCAAGCCTTATTCACAAAAGACACACCCTCTCCGGTTGTGTATATGGGGCATTATGGTGTAGAAATACTGCACATTTTGAATGCGGACAGACCTAGGATTGAATCTTGCTGTGTGTGAATGTGAGTGAGTCATTTAATATCTCTGAGTCTTACTTTCCTCTTCTATAATATATTTGTAGAATAATTATGGCCACCACATTAAATGAGACAGCTCTTGTCCTTTCCAGGCCAATGCCAGACAAGAGTGAGTGTCCAATGACAGGTAGTTACAGTCATTTTGGTTCCATTAGTTTCATCATCAGGGTAGGTTTTGATGCGCAGTGATCTTAGGGGTGTTCCTGCATGACACAGACATGCAGATGACTGACCACGGGTCAGCTGTACAGTGACTGGGCTAACAAAATTTCCCACAAGATGTCACCCTCACCCCACCCTTGCTAGCACCTGCTCTCACTGAGCACACTGGCTGCAGGTGTGACTAGTAAAGTGACATCTTTGGATGTAATCATCCGTGGAGAAATTAAGCCACCTGGATGCAGATGAGGCCATTCATCGTTCTGCAGTAGTAGTCCACACCAGTTGTTCGCAAATTGAGCGTGTACCCGAATCATCTCGGAGACTTGTCATCCACAGATTCCTGGGTCCCACCCCTAGGTTTCTGATTCAGTGGGGCTTGGGTAGAGCCCAGAATTTGCACTTCTAAAAAGTGGCCAGGGGCTGCTGCTGCTGCTGCTGCTGTGTGGGGTTTAAGAGCCATTGGTATACACCTGCTGGCCAAGCATGGTAAAGCTGGATAACCAGAGACTAAATAGCCCCTACCTCTCCCTCAATCTAAAGCATATTCTGTGACTCAGATACAGAAGGGGTGTTGGTCATTTCTGCCACTCCAAGAAGCACTCTTGCTACAGATTCTGTTTGCAGTGAAGTTGTCTAACACCAGTTTCACGCCTCTGCTAGGCAGGGTGCCTGAGCAGGGATCCATAGTTCCAGTCCTGACCCCACAGAGCCCTTGGACAAAGCAAACTCCATGTCTATGTCTTCATCTTTAAAATGTGAAATGTAAGTCCTGACCTCGCACTGAAAAGGATTTGGTAGACTGGTCAAGGAGTGACAGCAGTAGTGGCTGTGGAATTTGCAGAATTCTATTTATAGAATAAGAGGCAGACGATCACTCTTCACGCATGCTTTTTGTGGATTTGTTACTGTTCTTTCCAGGTTCTCTTTCCACTTCACTCATAGAGGGCACAAACTGGACCCACTTGTGAAATGAGCAGATGCTGTCTCTGGGCGATACTGTGGGCTTAGATAGGACAGAGCTTGCCTTTTCCCTGAGTGCTTCCTCATTCCCTGGCAGCTGTTCTCCCCTGGAGGAAAAGTTACCCACCTCTCCTCCCACCCACCCTACAGCTCCCTTTGGAGGAGTGGGCCTGGGGCTGACCTTGAGCAGTTTCCCAGACAGCTGGCCGTGTAGATGGGAGTCCAGTCAGGCAGGTGCTTCCCACTGAGGGCTCTCACCCGCACCGCCTCAGCTCTTGTAGCAGGGCCGGGGACTGCAGGGCCTCTAGCTACAACAGTGTGGTCTGTTTACCCCAGCATGTGAACAAGATTCTCCTGCATACCATGACTTGAAAAGGGTGGGAAGGCACCTGCTATTGGTCACTCCTTCTATCCCATCTGGCAATCAGGAGTTTGTTGAGGCAGAGCAGGCACCCTGGGGAGACTGGAAAGTGGACATTTGTTTCAGGGCTGAGTTCCTTTTGCCTAGCACCCTCCTCTAGGATGAAGCTGACAAGTCAGTGGTCGGGTCTGCAGGAGCAAACCTTCCCACTGCCCAACTTAGGGCAAATGTAGCTTTGTGATGGTTTTCTAAAGATGCTTCTGAGCACACCAGGGCTTCTCTCACAGCTGTGAGTCTGATCAGGGGACAGGAGCAGGAGCCTGCGATACACCGAGGTGGAAGCTTTCTACACAGTCACTGAAACTAGTCCCTTGCTTTAGTCAAAGATCGGCTTTCCCTCTATGCTCCACTTTAATTTAGAGGGAGAGGTGTGTCATCAGGGATCATGAAACAACAGTCTGCAAGTCATATTTCTTCCCCTTCCTTCTCCATCAACACCCATCCTGCAACCCTCCCCATTCTCCCAAGGACGCACACACTGATTGGAGTCCCTGGTTGCTGTGGGAATGTTGATAGCTATAAAATCTCTAACCGGCAGAAAGAAGGGGAAAGAGGAGCATCAGAGACCAGAGAAAAGAGCCATGATGAATCAGGCCAGTTGCTGTGAGTTAGATGTCCTTTGTTAGAAGAGGAGTCATTCTAGAGTTTGCTTTCCAGAAAGAAAATCCATTTCCCACTCGTGTCTTTCCTGCCTGGGGGAAATCGTGTACCTCCTTCATCTTTGAAGTCAAAAAGTACATCTGACACTTCCTCATAGTTGCGCAAGTACTTTGATCAGATCCCTTGAACCTAGTCCATTTCCCAAAAGGAAGGCATTGTCCACAGGAACCCCATCTGTGCATGGGCTGAAAGGGCTCCATCTGCACCATGTGGCATCTTCCCTGGGTAGGTGAAGCCGAGCAGTAACTGTACCAGCCCGGGCACTGAAGGCCTGCAGGCAGGCAGTGGGTCCTTCGGAAGACTCAGGGCGGCTTCTTTTGCCTTTGGTGCTGCCTGCTTTTGTTTATTCTGTCTGCCTCAGTGGTACCATACCCACTGTACTTTATTCATGTTTAAGGGCTTAAAGAATCAATCCCGAGTCAAGCTGAATATTGTGAGATGTCCTCCGGTCACCACCGTGTTAATCAGAAGACCAGACCTTCGCTACCAGCTGGGTTTCAGTGTCCAGAACGGAATTGTAAGTAGAACATCTTCCACATCCTTTTCCACAAGGTTGACAAATAAAAATGTAGCATGGCCTTTGATTTTTTTTTTTTTAATTGAGATGGAGTCTTGCTCTGTCATCCAAGATGGAGTACAGTGGCACGATCTCAGCTCACTGCAACCTCCGCCTCCTGGATTCAAGGGATTTTCCTGCCTCAGCCTCCTGAGTAGCTGGGACTACAGGCATGTGCCACTCTGCCCAGCTAATTTTTGTATTTTTAGTAGAGACGGGATTTCACCATACTGGCCAGGCTGGTCTTGAACTCCTGACCTCGTGATCTGCCTGCTTCTGCCTCCCAAAGTGCTGGTATTACAGGGCCTTTGATTTTCTTTTTTTTTTTTTTTTTTTAAGTCAATTTGTTCCCTGAAGGAATCCATCAAGAAAGACATGAGTGGATGAAGCAGGCTCAGCTCCCTCTCTGGACACAGTCCCTTCAGTGGAGATTCCCACCCAGAACCCAGCATTTCTGTGACATGCAGGGTTGTCCCCCTGGCTGCTAGCTTGAGAGTTTAGGATGCACCTTCCAAGAGCCTCCTCGCCTCTGGGCTGTCCACCCAGGTGGCACAGAGTCCCGGCAGAGCAGCTGACTCCCAAGCCTGGGGTGGTACGGTGCAGGGGCCGGCTGAGTTCCCACAGTCACAACTGGTACTCACACAGTGTGGTGTTTGAGTGATCATTCAAACCTTGGGCTTCAGGCGAAGCCAGACGGATCACTTAAGGCCAGGAGTTCGAGACCAGCCTGGCCAACATGGCAAAACCCAGTCTCTACTAAAACTACAAAATTAGCCAGGTGTGGTAGCAGACACCTGTAATCCCAGCTACTCAGGAGGGTGAGGCAGGAGGATCACCTGAACCCGGGAGGCAAAGGTTGCAGTGAGCAGAGATTGTGCCACTGCACTCCAGCCTAGGCGATAGAGCTAGATTCTGTCTCAAAAAAAAAAAAAAGTGTCCTAGATAATTAAAATATCATTCCAAATACATTTTAAGGTTTAGAAATACCCTTGAACTTCCCATTTGGGGTTGAAATATCCCGTTCCACTTTCTGCATTCTTCGTACCTGCGTAGCCTAGTTTGCCTATTAGGAGAGGACCTAGGCTGACTCTTTACAGTTTAACTCTGAGATCATCTTTTCATTGGTTTGTACATGTACTTGTTTGCTTTGTTCATAGTTAAATAGTATTAAAAGTTCGGATATGAACAAAGAGTTGTTAACACCTGTGGGTCCACTGGGAAAACACCTAAGGAGTGTTTGGACCCCAGACTAGCTAACAGAGCAGCTGGGCCACACACTCACAGAATCACACAGCATGTTGCTGCAAGATATCACTTGCAATCTTGTCTGCATCCACTTTAAATAAAGGTGCATGGTCTGGAATGAAAAGCCAACTTAGTAAATTCAGACCTACTCTTTTAGGAAAAGTTATGTTGCAGTGTGTGTGAGGTGAGGGTGGAGGGCCCATCAGCCCTGCCTGCAGCCTCGGGTCACTGCGGTGGCTGACTGTGCCATCACAAAATCTAGCCTCACTGTCGTTTCTGTGGGAAGGGAGTTTGAACAGGGGCCGCTGAATTGGGAAGCTCTAAAGGAGCCTCTCCCTCCCAGCCAGCCACACTTTGGAACACAGAGTGGGGTTCCAGCCCCACGGTGGCTCAGGCAATTGTGACCCTAAAAACAGTCTGCTGCATTAAACACTTTGGTGCTTGAGTGCTTGAGTCCCAGTCATGACTGCGGGAACTAACACTAACCTGTGTCACACAGGCTAACAGTTTGAAAACACTGGCGACTCTGCGACAGGCCCAAATGGCCCTTTTTACCCAGCTCCAGCTGGGATGAGAAGTAGAATTCAGTGTGCCGTAAAAACAGTGATGTGCCACAGTCTCTGTGCAAGCCACATGAACAAGGTGGCCATGTGGACCAACAGCACCTATTTTTTTGTGAAAAGACACTAAGAGAGTTAAATGCCCAAAGCCTAACCATGTAAGTTTCTCCAAGAGCAGAGTGCGCGGGCACGGCTTTCGGGAAAGACGGCCTTCCAGCCCGGCCACACTCTCTGCCATGAAGGTAACACAGCCTTTGACTCTGGCAGATCTGCAGCCTCATGAGAGGGGGAATAGCTGAGAGAGGAGGCGTCCGTGTGGGGCACCGGATCATTGAAATCAATGGACAGAGCGTCGTGGCCACCCCCCACGAGAAGATCGTCCACATTCTCTCCAATGCTGTTGGGGAGGTAGGAGAGATCCAGGGCTGGGGGTTGTGCTGAGGGCCGCGTCTGGTGCCCCTGCCTCATATGCCCACTGTGGCCCTGAGCAGTCCTTCTGGGAAAGCTCCCTGAGTTTCCGATCCTGAACACTCCCCAACAAGCACACCCTGCCAAACACATCTGCAAGTGGTTGTCCGGTAGCTCCTCCATGAAATGGAATCAGGTCACCCTCAGCCTTCTCTTTCATCTGATGTGCTCACCTTCTCTTTTCAGTACTCAGCTTTCTGTTGCTTTTCTGTATGGTTGCCTAAGTTGCCTCCATTTTCCCCAGTTAATCTCCCCAAATGTATTTAAAAGATTTAACTCTTAGACTCAAGTCAAATCAACAAAGTGGCCCTCCAGAGGTGTGACCCCAGTGCAGTGTGGCGTGACATATCATCACTGCTGTCAGTCAGTCATCACTGTTGTCAGTCATCACGGCTGCCATTCATCACTGCTGTCAGTCAGTCATTACTGCTGTCAGTCATCACTGCTGTCAGTCAGTTATCACTGCTATCAGTCATCACTGCTGTCATTCATTTATCACTGCTGTCAGTCATCACTGCTGTCATTCATTTATCACTGCTGTCAGTCATCACTGCTGTCAGTCAGTTATCACTGCTGTCAGTCATCACTGCTGTCAATCATCACTGCTGTCAGTCAGTTATCACTGCTATCAGTCATCACTGCTATCAGTCAGTTATCACTGCTATCAGTCATCACTGCTGTCATTCATTACTACTGTCAGTCATCACTGCTGTCATTCATTTGTCACTGCTGTCAGTCAACACTGCTGTCATTCATCACTGCTGCCAGTCATCACTGCTGTCATTCATTGATCACTGCTGTCAGCCATGGCACTGTCAGTCATCACTGCTGTCAGTCACCGCTGCTGTCATCCATCACTGCTGTCAGTCATCACTGCTGTTCTAGGGCTGATTTGTCATCCTTGCCTTATCTGCCAAGAGAGGTGAGGGAGGCAGGTGCCCTAAGAAGCCTCAAGCCCTTCTCCCTCCATTTTCAGAGTTCTCGCTTTTAAAAGGGTAGGGTCTGGTGAGAGCAAGAGCATTTGACTGAGAAATAAGCCTTGCCTGGTTTTTGTTGTTCATTTCTGTCACCCCTAAGCTTTTGAGAAAGTCAGTGGATTCCACCCTTCCTGGAGGCCACCCTGAGTCAGGTCCGTGGTGGTGGCTCGGCAGTAGGGGGGTATCTTCAAAGCACTCTATGGGAGAGGCACTGCCTCTCTCGCCGGCCCTGGGCAGTGCCCATGCAGCCAGCCCCCAGCCTCAGCCCCCACTAAAGTGTGTTCTGTACCCTCAGATTCACATGAAGACAATGCCAGCCGCCATGTACAGGCTGCTGACGGCCCAGGAGCAGCCCGTTTACATCTGACTGCGGCCGCACGCGGTGGCATGCATGGAGGACTCTCCTCATCGTGGTTGTGTTTCTCGTGCTGCATCCCTGTGTCCACTGAGACATTCCCCTCTTGCGCCCAGCATTCGGTTTTACACAGGAAGAGAAGAATCCGCAAGGACCTCTTTACTCTCTCTGATTTGCTTTTTTTTTTTTTCTTTTTTAAATACCAGGGAAGGTTCGTATGCACTCCCTTGAGGCTGGAGAGCAGCCAGCATCCACCTGGTACCGACCCAGGACCATCCTGGAGGGCCTTCTGGGCGTTTCCAGGAGTGGGCTGTCACTGCCTAAGGGGGAATCCTCCCTTCCCAAGAGGTGCAGACCTCTGAGAAGGAGCTCCCAGGGCAGTGAAGCAGCTGATTCAGCAGTGCCTAAAACCCAGTTGCTGATCTCTGCTCTCTGAGTTTGTCTGTGGGAATGTGGTAGCACCCCGGGCCAGCCCACGTCATTAAGGTTATGCACTGCCTGCCTTGTAGTTGGGGCACCATACATTATTTCCTCCCAGAATCTCTGAGCCAACCTTAAACCTCTTCTATTGCTAGTTTTGATTTCAACGTATGTGTGTTTTCTAATACGAGCCTTCTGACCCCAGGATAAAAGGGGAAATAACTGCCTTGGGCAAGGACACCATAGTGTCACAGAGAGCTTGGCAATTCATGGGGCATCTGAAGCTTTGCCAGGTTGTCCTGAAGTTATCAACCATGAGATAAACTCAGGCAGGTACTGTCTGCTTCTCTCTCTGTATCTCTCACACACACAGTCCCATTTGCATATCACCCTTCCCTGCTCCCACCACCAATGAGACAAGCTGAAGATTAGGCACACAGATCCCCTGGAAACCCACCTCTCTGGGAGGCCCCTTCCCTGGCAGGTGGCCAGGAGGGTGGGGGCTGCTCAGCCTCATTCTGAGAGACCTGCCCTCTCTGCGGCTGAGGCCCAGCCCCTCCAGCACCACCTTGGTTTAAAGCATCCTCCTCCTGGACTCCCCTTCCTGCCGAACACACATCCCAGGGGTCTGGGAATGAGGGACTGTTCCCCAGAAGGCGAGCTCCAGGTGCAATTGTGTCTTGTTTCCTGGCCCAAGGCAAGACCAGCTTTCTATGCTCAGGGCCACTAGGCAGCATGTGATACTGGGAAGGCCAGAACAGTACATAAGCCACAGAATTAAGGGGACAATAGCAACCTCAAGTTATGCCTCAGAATCCCCAGATGTGGCCCGTAAACACCCTCTTGCTGCCTTGTGGGCCTGAGAGCATTTTCAGCTGGTGTGGAATGTTCTGTGTTTTCATCAGGTGCCTCATATTTATGGCTTCTGTCTCAGTTCAGTGTAGATGTTTTAGTAATATTATAATTCTGAGCCAGTTTTCACTTGGTCCAAAGAGCATTTTGTTTTCATGTGAGGTGTGATTTGGCTTTGCTTTTGTTTTGTTTCATTCATGACCTCAGTAGAGACAGGGGAAGAGAAACTAATATATTTTGTAATTAATATAGTCCCTGTTCTCTGCATCCAGGATATTTATGTTGTGGCTACGGAAATAGGAACTCAGTGAGCAAATGTTGGATAGCATGTATTTATAGAGAGAATGGAGGGATTCTAAGGAGGGAGAAAAGTGACTATAACAAGATTAGGGACAAGAGACTTCAACCAGAGAGCTCTGTGATCAGCTCCCTGAGATCTCTGTACCTTCTGAGTTTTCTGCTTAGAATCAGGGAAGCGCAATGCTTGAAAGGAATGAGCAGCGGAACTCTCAGTTTCACTGTGCTACAAAGGAGCCTTAAGGAAGGGAGGCTGCTGGCTGCCCAGGTGCTCTGTGGGGAAAGGGGCTTCTGCCATTGCAGAAAGTGGCACGGGGTGGGGCTAGGGGCTCTGGGATGGGCCATAAAGCTCCCCAGGACTACTTTGAAGGGTGCTTTACAGAATGTTACTGGGAGACCAGCCCCAAGGTCAACCCATCACAAACGTGAGTACCAGGAAGGAACCATGGCCTGGGTTCTCCATTTGCTATAGAGTATCTGGTGATACAATGAGACACTAAAGAGTCACCAGCCAGTTCATCTTTCCTCTGCCAATAAGAGTGGATAGAACAGGAATGAAGTGTTACTGGTGGCATTTCAGGCATCAGGAGCCTTGGAAAATCATTGCAGGGGCTCATGCCTGTCTGTCCCCAGGCACCTGGGCAGCACCACAGAGGCCCGCCCACGATTGGCCAGGGGACAGAACTCCAGTAGTGCATCCCTGTACAACCTGCACATAACAGTTACCTATCTTCACCTCAAGGAGAGAATATACTTTCTATTCCTATTGCACAAAAACCTTGTAAACTTTGAGAGGTGCTGAAAAAGCCAATTCTGCAAGCCCTCCTGGAGGACTGACATTGTAACGTAAGAGTGAGACGATTTGTCCACCACATTCTTTTGTGTTAATCCAGGTGTGTCTTCACACCCAGTGAGTGGAAGTTGCTGGAGCTCGGTACAGGTCCACCCAACTGAAGTGGGTTCTTTTTCCCGCTACCACTGGGCCAGGGGAATGAGCCTAGGTATGGTCACCCCAGCAGCCAGAGTCTCAAAAGTGAGTCGCTAGATTTTTTGAAAGTCCCAAGAGAAGTGGTGGTCTTCCCTTCTGTCATCCCAGTATATATAGTTATATATGTAAATATCTAAATACCCCGTGTAACGGGAAGGCTATGTACAGAGCAGCCTTCCCAAACGCTGCGAGGGCACAGAGCCACTGTGGCTGCTCCACCAGGACGTGCTGGTGGCTCAGCTTTGGGGGTGGACTCCCACATTCACCTCCCCCTCCTGGTCCAGGCAGAGGCACCAGAACTCATCCTGCCTCTTCTCCAATGTGAGCATTTCAGGGAGCCACCATCAGCCTTGGGTTCACGAGAGGGAGAAACCCCCAAAGACCAATGCCTGGAGCCCACTTCTCCAGCGACACCTTCCCTCGCCAGAGCAGGCTCCTAGGAGCGCATTGCAGGGGCTCTGGGTCCCTGTGCACGGGTTTGCTTTCTGAACATTGCCCATCAACACCGCCTTCAGGGAGTCCCAGAGTAACCTACTACCTCCCCCATCGCTCCTCTGCCCCCCTCACCCTGTGGGCACCAACACCTCCCGCACACGGATGAAAACCATCTGCAGAGCCCTTCCCGGGTCCCTTGACCCAGTGGTGTAGCCGTTACCAATGTTTACAACCAGGGGCCGCCCCTCCTTAGATGTGTTGACTCACATTCACAGGCCGCCTGTCAGTTTGAGTTTCATGTCTGTCTCCTTCCCTGGCCTGGGTCGACTTGAGCACACAACTCGATCTTTCTTCCCCTCCATCAAGGCAGTGTGTGAGGACTGTGTGGGAATGACATTTCTTGTACATACTTAGCACAGCACCTAGAGTATGAACTTGTACTATTGTTCTGTAAAGAGGGTGAAATAGAGCTTATTGTAAAGCGTCGGGAGAAGTATAGTATTGTATTTGTAACAATATCGTTCTTTGTATACACAAAACTCAATGATCTATATATAAATATAAATAAATATATAAATAAAATATATCTACACGTAAGCCTGGAATGTGGACACCGCACACCCACTGAATGTACTTCCTCGACAGTCTGGTCACTGGTCCTTCCCTCCCTCCTCTGTACCGTGGCCACAGTCATCCGGTTTGGGGTTGTGATGTATTTACTGTGCTATCTTCCTTTATTTAACTGAACGCTAATGTCTGTATAAGAGTTGCTGCAACAATAAACAAGAACTTCACCTCTTGGCCTGGCCAAGTGTCTTCTTGTTGCAGGGAAGGCACAGGATTGTGTGATGAGTTTGTCTTTTCCCTAACAGACTAGCTCCTACCCACCCTACAGGTGCCCAGAGCCCAGGAGTTCTCTAAATGAGCTTTTCCAATTCTGTGGAACTGACTTGGTTTTAGACAAGAAAGGCTGTGTTCTCCTGTCCCAGTTGATCCTCCAGTCCTGTGGGTCTCCTTTGAACACACTGAACTGGAGAAAGAGAAATTCTCTGGATTTCATACTTGACATCCTCCATGAAGGTAGAAAAACAGGAATTAATTCTCCCCCACCTCAGTCATCTCCCATAAGGGAGGTGCCTTTTTGTAAGGGACTAAGACCTAAGTGGACAGTGGAAAACAGCGCCCTGAGAGGCCCACGTGTGAGAAGGTTCTGGGAGATTTCCTCCTGGTGCTCTTTGGAAATTCACGTTTTGAAGCTTGCCAGGCATGCCCTCCCTGCTGCCAGGGGCATGCTGGGGCCCTGGGCTCCCCAACACAGAGTGTCCAGCCCTGTTCCAAAGCAGACTGCTCATCAGCTTTTTCTTTGCATACGCCCCTCCCCCATCTTCCCTGCAAAGCCTGTTGCAGCCCCATCAGGTTCGTAGCTGCTGAAAGCCCTGAACATGGAGGCAGGGCCTTGTCCCGAGGGTCCTGTGGCCTGGCTCCCAGGAACCCCTTCTCCATCCTTCTCACAGCAAGCAGAGTGTCCCACCACTGGCATGGCTGCTGTTGGATCAAGTGGGAAGAAAGCACCTTGAACTGGTGTCGGGGGAAGTCACAATTTGGAGAATGACAGCTAGTCCTTATAGCACCTTCCACGTGCCAAGCGTCCTACAGAGATGAACTTGTTAACTCCCCACAACACCTCTAAGTGGTAGAAGCTTTTCCTGTATTACCATTGTCTCCATTTTGTACAGGAAGAAACGGGCACAGAGGGTTTAAGCACTTATGCTCAGCTTTCCAACGACTCCCACCTGCGCCCACCTGGGACGGGCTTGTCATCGCACACGGATGAACTCGGCGTTAGATTTTTTTATCTCTTTGGATTCTTAAAATGTTTTTCTTCCAGGTTTTCTTCCATTGATTTGCAAACCACAATCTCATTCACATCAGGCTGCTCCATTTCCCCATCCCCAGACTGGAATTGCGCACTGCCCTGGGAGAGCAGGGCTTGCACTCAGCTCCCTCCCTCCCTCCCTCCCTCCCTGTCTCCTTCTTTGGGTCCCTTTATGGGAAGGGGAGGATGTGCACAGAGGTTCCCCTACATTAGGAGTTGCCCTTGGGAAGGTCACAGTCCTCGCCTTGCTGTTTCATTCTGCTGATCTAGTTCACTGACCAGGAGATCAATGAAGACAAATGGCAGCAACCGGGCATTTGGGGTCCCTGAACCCTGCGCCCCATCTTCCAGCTGACCCCTTAGCCACAGTCCTCTAAAGCAGCAGTCTCCACCCTTTTTGGCACCAGGGACCAGTTTCGTGGAAGACAGTTTTTCCAGAGACCAGGTACCAGGGAGGTGGATGGTTTGGGGATGATTCAAGCACATTGTATTTATTGTGCACTTTATTTCTATGATGGTTATTTTGTAATATATAGTGTTCTGTGGTGAACTGTATAATTTAGTGGAAGCCCTGAACTTGTTTTCCTGCAACTCGATGGTCCCATCTAGGGTTGATGGGAGACAGTGACAGATCATCAGGCATTAGATTCTCGTAAGAAGCATGCAGCCTAGATCCCTCCCATGCACAGTTCACGATAGGGTTCACACTCCTATGAGAATCTACTGCTGCTGCTGATCTGACAGGAGGCGGAGCTCAGGCAGTAATGTGAGCCAGCGATGGCAAGTGGCTGTAAATACAGATGAAACTTCGCTCACTTGTTGCTCACCTCCTGCTGTGTGGCACAGTTCCTAACAGGCCACACACTGCTACCAATCTGCACATGCCTCTAAAGTGCATACCTCTTCCACCCAGGTTGTGTCCCCAGCCACCTGCAGCCACCATCTCCCCAGCCCGCAAGCTCCTGCAGCATCCAGCAACCATCCTCCTCACCCTCAGAGGAAGGGAGGTGCACCCCTGGTTGTCTCTCCCTTGCCCATCCTGGAGCCACTGCTTTCTATTATCTCTCTCACCACCCACAGCGCCGCACCTTCTGCTGCTCCGGTCCCTCAGCCACACGTAGATAAGATGGTCACCAGTGCCCAGTTCAGTGTGTGGGGAGGCAAGTGGAGGGCACGGGCCCTCGGCCTTCACAGTGATGCTCTTGGGGTTCACCTCCCTTGACTTGAGGTCAATCTTCCCTTGCCTCCCAGAGTGGAGAGGCGAGTAAGTAGCTCCTTTCCTGAATTCTGCACCCATCCCCCGCCAATGACAACACCCCTCTCACTTCACCAGGATGAAGAGGGGACGGCAGCTGGTGGAAGTGTCCAGTCTTTGAACTGGCACCTCTCAGCAAGCTCCCTGGAAGTGCGTCTGTCCCACAGGAGACCACAGTCCCCTGATGGATGGTGTCTGCCTGTGTGGGTGGTGTCTGCCCCATGGGAAGGTTGCTCCTACCATAGACTATATCTTAGCTTCCCCCTCTTGGCTTTGATCTTAGATGAAATTGCAGAACTAGAGGAAAAAACCCACTCAACCATCTTGATGCACATAGAACCATTTTATTTAGGTCTTTCTTCGATAATTTTTGCTTAAACTCTGATCCTCAGAGTTCCTTAAACCCTCTGAGCTTGTTTCCTCATCTGCAAACTAGTATCTGTCTCAGGGAGACTGTGTGAGGATAAGCTAACACATAGGAAGCTTTCAGAATGTGCATGGCACATAGTGGTTGCTGAGGAAGTACTGGCCGTTCCTGGGGCCGAGCAGATCCAGGGCCTCATAAGCTTCCTAGAATTTCCAGATCCCCTGGGTACACCAACAGGAGCCACAACTCAAGAGGCTCCCCACGCACTTGCATGGCTTAGTGCAGGTCGCCCCCAAACACCCAAAGTCCTAAACTACTGATGTACTGAACTTCATCTAAATGCAGATTTTAGCCCCTGGGAAAAACTTCTGGATGCTAATGCATACTTTTTTAAAAGTTAAAAACCCCAACTCCCATAACAAAGATGGAATGAACACATATCAGAGATTTATTAATCATTAATGATGAGACAAGTAAGATGGCAAAGCTGGTCCAAAAAGCATTTGGAGGACCTAAGTATTTATAGACATTTTAAAAGAATCTTAGAATAAAATTACTAGGTTAGAAGTAAAACTGGTTGTGACTGGACATGGTGGCTCCCACCTGTAATCCCAGAACTTTGGGAGGCCGAGGCGGGTGGATCATTTGAGGTCAGGAGATTGAAACCAGCCTGGCCAATGCGGTGAAACCCCACCTCTACTAAAAACACAAAAATTAGGCATAGTGGTGGGTATCTGTAATCCCAACTATTTGGGAGGCTGAGGCATGAGAATCGCTTGAACCCGGGAGGCGGAGGTTGCAGTGAGCCGAGATTGCACCACTGCACTACAGCCTGGGTGACAGAGCAAGACTCCATCTCAAAAATAAAATAAAAATAAAATAAAACTGGCTAATGTCCTTAAGGCAATACAATTATAACCTTTAGGGTTATCTTTCTACCAAATAGAAATCATTTGCATCTCTAGTTGCTGGCAGGAGGAGGGCAGTTGGATGGTAATCAGTGCTCTGCAGACAAAATAAAGCATGGACACTGCACTCCAGCCTGGGCAACAGAGCAAGACCCTATCTAAAATAAGATAAAATAAAAAATAAAATAAAAATGGAAAAAGAATTGGAAGCAGGGGCCCGGTGTGATGGCTCATGCCTGTGATCTCAGCACCTTGGGAGGCCAAGACAAGAGGATCATTTGAGCTCAGAAGTTCCAGACCAGTCTAGGCAACATAGCGAAACGCTGTCTCTACAAAAAAATAAAATAAAATTAGCTGGACGTGGTGGTGCAAGTCTGGAGTCCCAGCTACTCAGGAGGCTGAACTGGGAGGATTGCTTAGGCCTTGGGATGTTGAGGCTACAGTGAGTCAAGATTGTGTCACTGCAATCCAGGCTGGGCAACAGACTGAGACCTTGTCTCAAAAAGAAATAATAATAATAACAATAACAATAATTGAAATCAGGAGCTCCAACAGGTATTTGTACACCCCTATTTATGGTAGCATTATTCACAACAGCCAAAGACAGAAGCAGCCCAAGTGTCCCTCGATGAGTGGCCAGCACGACATAGTACAGGCACACAGTGGGGTATTATTCATTCAGCCTTAAAAAGGAAGGAAATTCGGGCACATGCTAGCATAAGGGTTTATCGCTACTGGAAGGACACTATGTTAAGTGAAATAAGCCAGTCACAAGAAGATAAATATTGTATGATTCCACTTACATGAGATACCTAATGTAGTCAAATTCTTACAGACAGAAAGTAGAGGAGTGGTTGCCAGGGGCCAAGGGGAGGAGAAAATGAGGAGTTATTGTTAAGTAGGTGCAGAACTCCAGTTTTGTCAGAAAAAAAAGAGCCCTGCAGATTGATTACACAGCAATGTGAATGTCCTTTACACTACTGAATTATGCACTTAAAAATAGCTAAGATGGGAAAATTTATGTTATATGCATTTAACTGTATTTTTATTTTAAAAATTAATGGTTAAAATAGTACTTTTTATGTTGTGGTATATTTTACCACAGTTTTTTAAAGATGTTTTTAACTAAAGCATAGAATGAGTTTGGGGGTGGCTATCTTATGTAGGTTGGTTAGGAAGGCCTCATGAAGAAGAAGTGAGGGAGGGCCCTGTGGATGCCTTAGGGATGCGTGTTCCAAGCTAAAGGGACAGCAAGGACAAAGGCCCTGAGGCCAGGCCTTTCGGGCAGGGCATGGAGGCGGCCCTAGGAGCTAAGAAAGGAGAATTCAAGTGGCTGAAGATGCAGCCAGCAGGCAGAGGGTGGTGGTGGGAGATATAGGTGGTTATAGGAGCTGTGGTGCTCTACACACACACACACACACACACACACACACACTCTCACTCTCACATACACTTAATTGCTAATTGCTTCCACACACTTTATCACAGTCAACTCACACTTCACCTCCTCTGAGCCCTCCCCACTAGACACCCGCTTCAGGAACCAAGTTGGTAAGAGCTATGATTTGGCGCCCTCTGGTGGAGTTACATGAGAAGTGCCAAATCCAGATAACTGCCAAGATTCCCAGGCGATTGAGTGAAGGAGCAGCCTTGGCCGCCCACCCCAGACCCCTTGTTTTCCAGATAAGGAAACTAAAGACCCCAACAGGAGTAGGACTTGCTGGAGACTACACAGTGAGCGGACAGCTAGAACCTCACTCCCTGGCTCCCAGGCTAATGCTCCTTTGTATGATCCCAGCTGCTGACAGACGACAATGCAGACCTCATCTTCCCACCCGCCAGACGCAGGAGGCCCTGGAGGCAGGCTGAGCGCACTGCTGTGACCCCAGTTCTCAGGCCAGCTCCAGAGTCTTTGTGACAGTGGCCCAGCAAGCAGCATAGATAACTGCTGCCTTCTAGTCCCTTCCTCCAGCTGGGTAGAGGCCATTCCTAGAAGGCTGAGGCTACCACTGCAGGAAGTGGGAGATGGGAAGCAGGAAACACAACTTCATTCCTACCCTGGACGCCCTTCTCCAGGGCCCACTCCACATTCTGCTCCTACTGTCAATCTCAGACATAGCACAACTGACCACCTGCTTACTACCTTAACCACCTCTTTCCCCTCCGCTAATTGCAGTTTCTTATGGGCAGGAGCCAAATCTTCCTTGACTTTCTAGTCACTGTGTGTTATAATTAGAAGAGGAGTCACAGACCGGGGTTCAAATTACAGCTTTCCTACCGATTGTCACTGTGTGATCTTGGCAAGCTACTCAACCACTCTGTGCCTCCAGTTCTTCACCTATGCAACGGGCACAGCTTGGCTCAGTTGTTCTAACCATTAGTGACTCTGTCCTTGAGCATTTAGCATGTGCAGTAGACACAGTCATTGCGTACAAGGTACAGAACTAGTCCTGGAGGGGAAGGGTCCGGGAGTTCTTCTCAGAGCAAGTGAGATCCGTGCGGGGTTTTGAATATGCTACAGGAGCTTTCCAGGTCCCAGGGTTGAAAAACAGCTTTCCATGCAGAGGCAACGAAACCTGGAACAACAGGGTGAGGAGATCCCCACCTAGCACAGAAGCATCAAGCAAGCATGGTGGCATTCCATCAAGTCAACTTAACTAGACTAGAACTTTGTTTTCCAGACTTCCCTCCCTGTATGCTTCCAAATGAGGGCTGTAGGAGAGGTTTAGGTGAGATTTGGAGGGCAGATAGGAAGCATCAGCCAAAATGCACTGTGGGTCCCCGCAGCGCCAGGGGCTGGCGCAACTCACACACATGTTGTTGCTAGTCTGCTGGCTTGCACCAGGTAGCAGGGGGCAGGGAGAGGGATGATTTGGCCGTGGGGAGCACACCCAACTCACAGTTTGACAGGAAAGGTAGGCTAGAGTTAGACATGGGGCCCAAGGGAGCAAGTCCATTTTCAGTTCCATTTTATTCTATTTTATTTCACTCTTGACTAAAGAAGAGCTCTGGGTGATGGCAGCTGGAAACTGCTGTTCATTGCTCGCTTGCATTCTCACCCTTCAGCCTTCCTGCCAAGAAAGGAGCTTCGGAGCTCTGCTTGGTGCCAGCCACGGTGCTGGGAGCTGCCGATGCAAGGCCCGTGTCGATCGTTCCATGGCTGTTAGCCACGATGATTCTAGAAGCCTCGGTGGCCCATGTCCTAGTCTGACGTCCCCACAGGCTACTGGGACTCGCCCTGCTTGGAGGTGGACGAGGCGTTTCTCTGGCCCTGGCTCTCCTGGCCTTCTCTAGCCCAATGTATGACCCGCTACAGCCACCTGGTGGGCCGCGGGGGAATACAGCAACGCTTTCAATAAGCCCCAGGACGTGGGCCCTGACGGGAAAGGAGTCTGGGGCCTGGCGTGGTCTAGATTCCCTCCCCCGGAACTTCCCAGTCCCCTTCCCCCTCCATCCTCAGTTCCCTTTAGCAATAGAGAAAGCCGTGTTCTCTCGGCTGATTTACAGTAGGCGAGGGTGGGCGTGGAATACGACGCCCGCTTCTGCTGCTTTACTCCTCAGGTTATTTCCATTCGAAAATAAATTAGGCAGGGAGGAGACATCAGGCTGGAGCCTAGAGGCAGAGAGGGAAGCGTCCACGGACCCCACCCCGCGCTCCAGAACGTTCCCTCCAGCGCAGCGGCTCCCAGTAGCTGGGATCCTGGGGGTCCCAGCGAATCTAATGGGGGTCGCGTTTTTCCCAGCCTGGGACGCCGGAGGCTCCATTCTGCACCAGAAGCGGGGAGGGCCCGGGGAGACACGAGCACAACTCGCCCGAGTGGCGCGTGGAGTCAGCCTGCAGCCGCCTCTCAGGTGGGTGCTGGAGCCCCAGAAGCCCCCAGGGGAAAACGGTCTACGCCCCTTGGACCCGCGCCTTTGCCAACAGAACCGGAACTGCCACGGCGGCTAGGAGAATGTCTTGGACAATAATAGTGTCATGGACAACGTCCAGGCCACACAGGCCATAAACCGCCACGGGAGCAGCGAGCGCCCTGTGAGTAACGCCCCCCACCCCCACCCGCGCCCCAGGAGGTGGGAACCGCGCTGGAACCCTCTAGCCAAGCACTGCACCTTCGCGGTGAGATCTGACGGCCCTAGTGGCCCCCATCCTCCAGTTGGCCGGAGACCGGACCCCGTTTACCACCACCTCCCCGCAATTTCTAGTCTCCAAATTATGCTGTCCCCGAAAACAAAGTGACCAAGAAATAGTGTGAAAATGTACCAAGAGAGTTTACTATTGAAAGAAGTCTAGCCATCAGATACATGCCTTTCACTAAGCGGTGAGTAAGTATGATGGTCTTTTTGTGGTAAATGGAATGTTTGGGTTCTTAGATTATGGTCATTCAGTCAGTCAGCAGACATCTGAGGTTAATTCTGTGCCGGGAGCTGAGAAGACCTCACTGAACAAAATCCCTGCTTTCCTGCTACTTATATTCCAGCGAGGGAGACAAAAACTCAAGTTAAAGAAGTAAAAGAGATCGTTGTATTAAGCTGTGGAGTGTGCAAAGAGAAAAAAAATAAGCAGGGAAAAGATAAGAGTTCTAGAGGGATATATTTGGAGAGGGTGGCCAGAAAAGGCCTCACTGAAAATGGTACATTGGAGTCAAGACTTGAAGGAGTTGGCCGGGCGCGGTGGCTCAAGCCTGTAATCCCAGCACTTTGGGAGGCCAAGACGGGCGGATCACGAGGTCAGGAGATCCAGACCATCCTGGCTAACACGGTGAAACACCGTCTCTACTAAAAAATACAAACTAGCTGGGCAAGGTGGCGGGCGCCTGTAGTCCCAGCTACTTGGGAGGCTGAGGCAGGAGAATGGCGTAAACCCGGGAGGCGGAGCTTGCAGTAAGCTGAGATCTGGCCACTGCACTCCAGCCTGGGCGACAGAGCCAGACTTCCGTCTGAAAAAAAAAAAAAGACTTGAAGGAGTTGAGAGGGCAAAACAGGCAGGCGGCTGGCAGGGACAAAGGTCCTGAGGAAAGAACTCCTAGGCCTGTTCCAGGAAGTGAGAGCCGAGGGAGGGAGGGTGAGAGGGAGAGGGGAAGAGGCCCTGAATTGAGAGAGAACCCTAGGAAAGGTGGGAAAGTCGATGCTGTGAAGTGACTCTAAGGATACTGGTGTTTATGCTAAGCAAGATGGGAGCCACTGGGGGGCAGTGAGCAGAGGAGGATGTGGTCTGATTTGTTTTAACAGGACCACTCGGGCAGCTGCACTGAGGAGGGCTGAAGAGGTGAGGCTGAATCGAACTTTGACTCTTGCGTCTCTGTCACACCCAATCAGAGAGCAAGTTCTGCCCCCTGCTTCTGAAGTAGTTAGTCCTCTGCTCGAAATCGGCTTCTTCGGGCCACCGTTCTCCATCATATTGGGCAGATCCTTATTTTAAATCAATTTCCTATCTTTATTTAGAAACAATTTTTCTGACTGTAAAACAAATGCATATTCACATGAAAATTGACAAAAATTTAGAAACGTGGTAAAAAGGGAAAAAGCAATCTTTGAGTAAAGAAGGTGGTGGCTTGTTCTGAGGAGGACACAGTGGAGATCATGTGACTTGGTCAGAACCAAACGTCAATCTTTACATAAAATCTCAATATCCGGAGAGAATCACTGTGGTCTTTCAATATATTTCCATTTAAACTGTGTGGACCATGTGTATTTCCCAGGCATCTGCCACCACGTCTAGCTAATTTTTGTATTTTTAGTAGAGACGGGGTTTCACCATGTTGGCCAGGCTGGTCTCAAACTCCTGACCTCAAGTGATCCACCCACCTTGGCCTCCCAAAGTGCAGGGATTACAGGCATGAGCCACCACACCTGGCCTAAAAACATTTTTAATAGCAATATATTATGCTATCTTATATACAATTTTTTTTTTTTTTTTTTTTTTTTTTTTTTGAGACTGAGTCTCACTCTGTCGTCCAGGCTGGAGTACAGTGGCACAATCTTGGCTCACTGCAACCTCCACCTCCCGGGTTCAAGCAATTCTCGTGCCTCAGCCTCTCGAGTAGCTGGGATTCCAGGCTTGTGCCACCACTCCCAGCTAATTTTCGCTTATATACAACTATTTAAAATGTTAATGCAAAATAATTTATTCTTCTTGCTGGATATTAGGCCTACTGCCACTTTTTTCTTGCTATTTTAAATCCTAAATCTTTCCTAATGGTATTAACAATAGCATCACAAAAGGAGTTCATATTTCCAGTTTTTTCCACTCCAGCTCATACTCTCTGCTGTCATTGGGTTTACTCAGGGCCTCCTCATGCGCCTCCAAGAGTAAAGTCTAATGGATTTAGCTTGGCACTCCAGGGTCTTTGCAAGCCTGGTTCTAACTTTTGTCTTGCCTCATCTGTGGCTCCTCACTGCTCCCGGACACAGCCAGCTTTATCCTGCGCCTGCAGCAGCTGCCACCCCATTCCTGCCCATGCAAATCCTATTCAGTCTTCCTGCCTGCTCGTAGGGTGAATGACTTGCTGCTTTGTGATGCCTCTAGTATTTTTTCCAGTATTTAGCACATTGGAATGTGATGTATCTGCTCTGCCTCTCTTCTCTGCTGTCCTGTGATTGTCATGAGAGTAGGACGGTGTCTGGTTCACTTCTTCACCCATTACGCCAGGATAGCACCTGGAACATAGTATATAACATGGGATTTTGTTAAAAGAATGACCGCCAGTTAGCTAGAAACATACAAAAGTAGCAGAAACATCCTTGTTTTAAGTCATCAGCACCACTTCCTGGAAACAGCAATGTGGGAGGTATCAAATCCAAATCTGACCATGTCTCATGACCTCCACTGTGTTCTCCTCAGAACAAGCCACCACCTTTTTTATCTGAATGACTGTAGCAGTCCCCTAACTGGCCCCGTTTCCTCTCTTCTCCCTCATCCCATCCCTCGTTTAGCAATCACAGTGACCCCAATAACATGATGAAATCAGATTGCATCTTTCCTCTGCTCAAAACCCTCCAAGTGAGTCCCATCACACTGGACTAAATCCTAGGACCTTGCAGAGCCCTGATCTGATGCCTGGCTACCTCTCTGATTTCATTTCCTATTCATCGTTCCTTTGCTCACTGCATTCCAACCACGCTGCTCCCTGAACACACACCGAGAACACTCCTGCCTCAGGACCTTTGTCCCTGCTGTACTTTCTCCCAATATCCCTGTGGCTGACTCTCATTTCATTCAAATTTCTGCTAAAATGTCACCTCATCAAAGGGGATTTCTCTGAGCACCTCTTCCAACACAGTGCAGAGGACCTACCGTGGTCACTCTAAGGTAGCAGTGCCCATCACCTCCTATCCATTATTTTTCTTCATAGCCCTTATTACCATTGCAGTTACTTCAATTATCTTTTTATTCATTGTCTGGCTTCTCCCATTCAAATATCAGCTCTTTGAGGGCAGAGACTTCATGTGCTTTTTCCACTTCTTTATCCCCAGTACCTGGGGCTATGCCCAACATTTCATTGTCACTTGATGAATATTTGCTGAGTGAGTGAATGAATGCAGGCATGAATGAGGGTGATCTCTTCTCTATATGCCACAGGGCATGATGAGGCTTAGATTTACAGGGAGAGCAAGGAATGGGATTTGGAGGATGGCTTTAGCCTAGGCAAAATCCCCTTATTACAAATCCCATGGCAGGAATAAATTCTGAAAGGTCTGCATACGCAGCCAGTATCACTGTGATGGGTTTAAAAACACATTGTAAGAGTGAAAAAATTCCTCTTTTCACCCATGGCTAGCTTCATGGTTGAGGACCCTGTAACAAAAGACAGATTAACAAGAGAAAAAGCATACAAATTTATTTAACATATAAAGTTCATGTGACATGAAAGCCTTCAAAACTGAAGACCCAAAGGAACAGAGAAATTGTGTATTTTTATGCTAAGTGTGATGAAGTAGTGGATAGGTGTAGACAAGTATGTTTGGACAAAGAAGTTATGGTCTGATGGTAATAAACTGGGGAAAACTTAAGCAAGGCCTGGTTGTTCATGTTGCTCTCTGTGACCTTGCATCTTCGGAGATAAAGACATTCCTTTCCTCCGGTATAGGAAGGGAACCTCTAGAATGAAGGTTTTGTGACCTGCTTTAGGAGAGAAGAGTGAGGAGAAGGTGAAAGTGAGTTTCCTGCTTCTACTGTTTTCTCAAATGCCAAGGTGGTATATTTTGGGGTAGTGTGTTGCTGTGGTTTGTGGTTTGAGTGTGTTCCCCAGAATTCATGTGTTGGAAACTTGGTCCCAGTGTGATGGTATTGGGAGGTGGGGTCTCTAAGAGGTGATGAGGTCTTTAGGAGGGATTAACACTGCTCTCTCAGGACTGAGTTAATGCTCATGGAGGTGAGTTTTTGCTCTCAAGGGACTGGATTAGTTCCTGTGAGAGCAGGGTGTTATAAAGCAAGGCCACCCCTCGTGTTTTGCCCTTTTTTTGCTCATGCCCACTTCCCTGTTCACTTCTCTGTATGTAACAACACAGTACAAGTCTTTGCCAGAAGCTGCCACCATGCTCTTGGACTTCAGTCTCCAAAACTGTGACTCAAATAAACTTTTTTCCTATGTAAATTACCCAATCTCAGGCTGGGCATGGTGGCTCAGTCCTGTAATCCCAGCACTTTGGCAGGCGGATCACCTGAGGTCAGGAGTTCGAGACCAGCCTGGCCAACTTGGTGAAACTCCATCTCTACTAAAAATACAAAAATTAGCCAGGCATGGTGGAATGTGCCTGTAATCCTAGCTACTCAGGAGGCTGAGGCAGGAGAATCACTTGAACCCAGGTGGTGGAGGCTGCAGTGAGCCAAGATGCACCACTGCACTCCAGCCTGGGTGACACAGCAAAACTCTATCCAAAAAAGAATTACCCAGTCTCAGGTATTTGGTTATAGCAACAGAAAACAGACTGAGACTTGTGTCCTGAACCTCATCAACATCCATACATATTTTAAATACCCCTTCCTTCAAAAGGTACAGCTCAATTTCCCTCCCCTTGAGTGTGGGTAGGACCTAGTGATTTGCTTCTAATAAACGTAAATGATGCTATATTACTTCTAAGATATGTTATAAAAGGACTGTGGCTTCCATCTTGGGTGGGCTTTCTGGTTTGTCCTCTCTCTCTCTCTCTCTCGCTCATCTCACTCTGGAAGCAAGCTGCCATTTTTTTTTTTTTTTTTTTTTTTTTTTTTGAGGCAGAGTTTCACTCTTGTTGCCCAGGCTGGAGTGCAATGGCACGATCTCGGCTCACTGCAACCTCTGCCTCCCAGGTTCAAGCAATTCTCCTGCCTCATCCTCCCTAGTAGCTGGGATTATAGGCATGTGCCACCAGGCCCAGCTAATTTTGTATTTTTAGTAGAGATGGGGTTTCCCCATGTTGGTCAGGCTGGTCTCGAACTCCCGACCTCAGGTGATCCACCCACCTCGGCCTCCCAAAGTGCTGGGATTACAGGCGTGAGCCACTGCACCCGGCCTCTGCCATGTTATGAGCAGCCCTGTGGAGAAGCCTACATAGTGAGGCCTACATGGTGAGAATTTCTGCATGGTGAAGTCTTGGTAACCAGTGAGAAACTGAGGCCCATCCATTAACTGCATAGGTGAGCTTGGAAGCAGATCCTCCAGCCCCACTTGAGTCTTGAGATGAGTGTAGCTCTAGCCAAACATTTGATGTCAACCTCATGAGAAAACCTAAGCCAGAAGCACCCAGGTAAGCTGCTCCTGAATTTCTGACTCTCAGAGCTGTGACATAATAAATGTTTGTCATTTGGGGATAATTCATTACGCAGCAATAGATGACTAATAATTTGGTCACCATGTTTTGTCAAATTCCCTGCAATAAGTAATCCTACGCTGCCACTACTTGTCTTTCCATGTGACTTTCTACAAGAAGTTCCTCAGCTCACAGCTTGTGGAAGAAGATGGGAGGAGCACTGAAGCCAGTCCTTTCTGGCACCAGCAATATGGTGCATGTAGTGAAGAAAACATAGGCTTCAGGGTTGGACTGGGCTGGATGTAGCCGCACTTAACCACATGTGTGATCTGAAACACATTTCTTAACACCCAGAAACTCCTTTTAATCATTTGCAACTGGTGATAGTAAAACTATCATGCATATGGTAAGATTATACTGAGATTAATTCCGCCAAGTGCCTGGCACAAGATACACATTATAGTTCATTCTCTTTCCAGTTCCTTTTTCTTGTTACTCATGGTCTCAGAGTCTTTTCTTACTGAAGCCGATCTCAAAAATGCCAACCACTTACCCAAAACTCAGGTGTAAACTCCGAAGCCTTATTCTTGAACAACGGTGGATTTATTGTGAAGCCACTGAAATTCAAGTATCATAGATTGTCCCATAATTAGCCCCTTTCAATGCCCTGTACCGGCCGGGCGTGGTGGCTCAAGCCTGTAATCCCAGCACTTTGGGAGGCCGAGACGGGCGGATCACGAGGTCAGGAGATCGAGACCACCCTGGCTAATATGGTGAAACCCCGTCTCTAATAGAAAATACAAAAAACTAGCCGGGCGACGAGGCGGGCGCCTGTAGTCCCAGCTACTCGGGAGGCTGAGACAGGAGAATGGCGTGAACCCGGGAGGCGGAGCTTGCAGTGAGCTGAGATCCGGCCACTGCACTCCAGCCTGGGCGGCAGAGCAAGACTCCATCTCAAAAAAAAAAAAAAAAAAAAAAAACAATGCCCTGTACCTAATT